>NW_028274810.1:174057396-174366771 GCF_037043125.1 Eumetopias jubatus | reverse complement strand
AGTGGCACTGACTTTTCCAATGTAATGACTTATGAAAGATATAATCATGTGTTAAATTGAATCCTCCGTTTAACTGTTAATGGTGTGCTCTGGGCACATTTACGTATTAGATGCTATGGTAACTAATTACCACTAGGAAAAAGGATAATACACTTCCCAGACTTTGAAAAATAATGATGAGAGTTCACTTCCCGGCTGGCAGCACATTGTGGCGGCTCCGCTGGGTGGAGCGACAGAGTGAGTGGAGACACGAAAGTGTGCTAGTAGAAGGCAGGAGGTAATGAATCCTGGTCAGACGAGTCTCCTTAGCAAAACCTTTAATGAAACTGTGCTTCAGTTGGGAAAGTGGTGGTGGTGGGGTGGGGGGTGGGGGCTACCAAGTACACCACAGTGACTCTAAACAAAATTAAATTGCAAGATGTAAACATCAGAAACATAAATAAGTTTTCTTTTAATTAAAACGCAGGCCAGATTCAATTATCCACGTGCCAAGCAACTTTACATCAATTAACAGTTTTTTGTCGTGTGGGCAAAATAAATGAGCCCGTCTCCTGCGCGCTCTGCGTTGGCACTTATAACTCAGATGCCCCGGATTTGCCAAGCCAGTGAGGTGCAGGTTGATTTAAATTTGCCCTTTTAAATCAGACGTGGGGCACAGTAGATGGAAGGAGGGGAGGGGGGGCGGAGAAGGAGGGAACCTGGAGACAATAACTTAAGTTTAAGAACAAAAACAACTCTCAGGGTAAGAGTCCTTTGCTTCCCGTTGGATCTCTGGCTCTTCTAATCCACGGATATGTGATTACTAGAACCAGGTTCTGTAGGTTGTGCTGAATAAGCAGGTGTCTGTTTTACCCCAAGGCCAGGGTAAATGTACTGGGGACCTGGGAGAGCAGGAGAAGGGAGGCGGCCGTTTTACAGCCAGCCCGAGGTTGCAGACAGAACGTCCACAATACACGTGCCCACCGCGCAGTTCTGCTCGCGGGGCGCCCTGGGAGGGACTCGGGATCCGCAGCCGCAGACCACCCCTTCTCCCAGTGCTTCCCCTGGACTGTGTTCCCAGCCCCTCCTGAGGGAGCCAAAACATCCAACTTCCAAGTTTCTTGGCACAAAAAGCGAAGTTCAGGGTCTCTGCCTCAAACTCTCTTTCTAGAGGTGGCACTAGGATCAAGTTGTCCCCCACGCCTCCCAGGCAGGTGGGTTCGCGTCCAAATAAATGTCAGGCTTGTCAGGAGCACCCCACAGCTTTGCTAAACCCAGGAATTCTGCGAAAACGCCCTAGTTTTAAACCTCAAAGAGGTCTTTGCTTCCTAGCAAAGCTGGCAAACTCTTTGCTCGCTTTTCCTGAGGCTTAATTTGGGTTAAATTCTACCACTTTTTCTAAATTACTCTTCTTAACACGATCCAGGAGATTTCTGGACTATGACAAAATTACCAGGTACCCCTGAGTGCGTGTGCATGTGTGTGTGTGTGACTTCTTTTTCTTTCCCTTCCCCAGTGTTCTCTAACTCGGGCAATATAGAAATACAAATTAGAAACTTTAAGAGAAATGACTGGGCTGGGAAGGTTAGACTGCAAAGGGAAAGAGGATTTTGCAGCGGGCCCCTCCCCCGCCCACCATATATAATAAAATAGACAAGCCTAGCTTACAAGTAAGCCTCCAGGATGCTTCGGTGGGGAGTTAGCTTTAATTATGCACACTGTGATATCATTCTCCTTTCCAGCTTGGGAAAGAGTTAATTCTTTCCCAAAGACCTTGTCTTCTCAACCTGATTCAGAGATGCAATAAAATATGAAGCAAATTTATGATCTGTTTCAAGCATTTTATTGCTGTATTTTTAAATTCATATATGCACATATAAGAACTATGATCTGTGAATAATTTGAAATGCTATAGTAGAATGATACATTTTAGATAAAACATAACCATATCTTTATATAATTGTCTCAGATTAAAATAAAAAAGAAAAATAGATTTCTAATGTGGGCCAAACTGAAAAACTAATGACAGCCATAAACTGCTAACCAACCATAAATTAACATCTTCATCAAATGCTAAAATGGTATCAGTGGTTATATAAAGCAATTATTATTTCTCCTTATAAGTTTTAGAATAAAGTTCAGGGATATTTAAAGGATCCATTATTTACAAATGCTTCACAATCTTAAAGATTTCACATTTTATTAAGAGGATGGTTGCCACTCAAATCTGCTCTGTTAATAGATATGTTTAGAGATGAGAATTTAGATTTAAACATAAAAATGCTTCATGGCCTAAGCTCATTTTATGCATTTACTCTGCTCTGGCAATTACTGAAGAACTTGGTAAGAAGGATTTCTTTGTTAAATATCTTCATCTACTCTTTGAAAAGAGAAGACAAATAATACCTTATTGTAATGGGAGAGACCCAGGTTGTATACCTAACTGGTTAAAACATTAAATCATGCCCTGTCTACTCAAGTAAGTCCAACTACATTTGCCATGTACAGCTTCTCGGCGGAGCTATGGTCACAATTCTGGGGTCTGGCTGAGCCTGTGCCCTCCATCTGTGACATCCACGAAAAGAAACGGTTTTCCAAACCAGACCTCCACAGAAACCTGAAAAGCCATGGAGGGGAAAGGGAGTCTATCTTTTGAATGTCCCATATATCAGGAAGCAGGGCCAGGGAGTAACTGATTTAATTTTTTTTTTTTTTTGAGAAGCAGCCGGCATATCTATTGTTAAAGTATAGATTTCTCAAGAGAGTGAAATTAAGGAAAACCTAGAATTACTGAACAAAGTAAGCTCTTTTTAAAATTTAGAAAAAAGAAATGTTTTCGCAAAACCAAATTTACTTGGATTCTAGAGGACCTGCCTGGCATACACAATTAAATGATCTCTGCCACTCGGTGGTTGTTTACAGGAGGTTGCCCTACAGGGTAGTTACTGTGGATGAACATCTTCAAAGTTCAAGGATTAACTAAGGTCTTCAACTGGCTAAGTCCTTGGACCACTCTTATAGTTTAACTTTTTGGAAACATTGTTTGAGGACTTTCTTCTGTAGAAATGAATGCTATTTTACAGCTTTTGGGTAAGTGTAAAATTAGCTCAAAATAAAAAGTTTAAAAAGTGGATACTTAATTTCAAAATACAAAGGAACTACTTTCTGTATACTTTAAGATTCATTTAAAAAAAAAAAACCCAAAAGTGATTTCAAATCTTAAAAAAAAATTCCATTTAAATTATAAAACAAAGATATTTGTAAAACTTTAAACATATTGGATAGTTCTTAGAAGTTGTGAAATAAAGTGTATTTCATTTAAACATTAAACACAAGAGACAGAAGAATTTACTAAAAAATTTGGATTATTTGTCAGGTAATAATGACATATATTTTATGTTAACTATAATGGCTCGTGCTTAGAAATAAATATTATATGGAGTAATGTTCTCTTGTAAACAAATAAAAATCTCAAACTAATACATGCTTTTAAGTGTTTAAATTTGACTCAATGATGAATCATTAGATATTTGTACCCTTACCTGTTATATACCTGTTATGACATTATAGTTACCTTTACCTCTAGTTTCTTCTATAGGCACAAAACATTGTAAGGGAAATAAAATGCTTCACGAGTCTATCTCTAAACATTTACTTTCTGTGTCTGCAATGTATCATATCTATCCTCATAAAAATGAAAACATTTAGGAATTGAGAACATAAACTATACCTCAAAGAATTAACAATAAACTATATCAAACCCACTTAAAATTATCCAGCATAACCCCTGAGTATTTTTTCTACCCAGCTATATCCTGAATAGAAAATGTGTATTATTACTCACATGATCATGGCTAATTCCAGGCAATTAAAAATAAATTTTTTTAATTTACTCAATAAGTGTTTTTTAGAGTAAAATTGAAAGCAGAGATAATTATTTCATAGATTGCCCATTTAATGACAGGATTTATCCTAGTTGTTAACACTGAACTGACTGGTTGAAATACACGGGAACACCTTTAGAGTCTGAGACAAGTTCCTGTAAAATGTTAATGACTCACGGAGTGTTTCTTAGAGAAGCCAAGTGTCCAGTGAGATGCTATACATACAGTTACTGCAGAAGCCACATTTAATCCAAATCAACACCATTCTGTGGTGCTTGTTTTATTTATAGTTTGGATTTCAGCTTTATGAATACATAGAATACTGTCCAAGTATTATTCAGCTTCATTCATGATCTGTGGTAAGTGATCTGCAGAAAACAAAGACCACATCTAATGGGATCTCTCTTCCATTTTTTATTCTTTTACATCTTTCCACAGAATGACTGCAATTATGAAGAACTGTGGTCTAGCAAGGTCAGCCTGGTTAAAATAAACTTATTAAAAAACTTACTAGTCCCTGATATTTCTTGGGTCTGTTTTTATTATTTCCCACATACGTAGCTAAGTTAAAATATATTGAAAAACACTCTGAATGTAACAATGAATGTACCTTTAGGGAGGGTATCAGAAAATAAGAACGCGCGCGCACGCGTGTGCGTGCGCGTGTGTTTGGGTGGGGGGAGACAGGGATGTGAGGATATTCAGACAGCAAAATTATTCTCCAAATAACCTGCTGTTTGGAACCAAATCTTCTGTCACCGAACATGCTCCTAGTAAGGAAATGAGGACACACACTCATTCACCTGTGCTTTAAAAGTTGATTTATTGAATTATTGTTGTAAATAAAAGATAATTAAATAGATTTACAAAGCATTTGCCTTTCTTACTTAATGTCTTTTTAAGATTTGCTTCCTCATAAATCCACATATATACCATTTTAAAATCAAAAGGTAATATTAAACAAACAATTCAGAACGACAGTTTTTTATAATATACGGCACTCCTGACTAAAAAATATTTTAAACATAAGTATTGCCAAATTATCTCCTATTTAAAATGGTGCAATAGAGTTTTTCACAAATTAAATTGATCTTACTCAAGAAAAGTATTATAAATAAAGATTTAAGCTAGAAAGTCCAAACATCATTGATCACTGATTTAGATTAACACTATGAATAAGACTAAGTAATAATTGCTTTAGAGAAATAGTAGAGAGTTTTATGTGATTGCTCATTATAATTTAAAATAATGCTACAGGGAATGTAATCTTGGCTTGCTAAATTTTTCTTAATTGAGTATGTGAATATGAATATCTAATAATGCAGTTCAAGTAAATAATAGTTTGCAATATTGTGAATTTAATAGGTTAAAAACAATGCACATTCTAAGGGCACATAATTCTTCTTTTATAATTATTGACATTATTTTATGCTAAGATCAAAACCTAAATAATTTTTGTGCTTTGATCTTTGAAATTGGTTTTAAGATTCCACTGTTCAATGAGAAGACATTTACAGGAAATGTTACCCAAATTATTTTTTTATGAGAAAATAAACAGAAGTCATCATGTAGATTTTGAGTTGTGACCCCTTTACCTTAGACTTGTGACCCCACACATAATGATAAAATGAAGAAGATATAATTAAGTGTGCCAGGAAAACCAAAAGAAGGCGGATAAATGTTCCCATGTAGGTTGCTTAGCAGCATGCCTTATTTAGTGCTAAATAGCTTTTTTCTTAATACCTTCAGAGCATTTAGTTTTTGCTACTAGATGCTTCATTATTGTGAGTCATTGATATAAAACAATATTATTATTCATTTCCTTTAATTTGAAACTTTGGGGAGGCTGTAAAAATGAAAAGATGGGTTTTTATGATATGTAAAATATAGTTTTTAAGATATTTAGAGCTTCAGTAAGGTTTGGTTTGGCTATTTTTGGTTTGGCTATTTTTGTCCCAAAATCACAATACCCGCTGTATATGTTTTATTGTGTGTAATTATGCACACAGTAATTTCTCATTACAGAACACTACTTTGGAATAAGTGATGGGAGGCTAGATCTAAAGGTAAATCAGAATTTTAAAACTGTTTTAAAGAGATGAATTTATTACTTACAAGGACACTTAAAATAAATTAGTTGTGTATGTGTTGTTTTCCCTAATAAATTGTGTGTTCTTGAAGAAGGGTAATCCAGTACATAACAACATATCTAGAACAGGGGGAATGCTCAATAAACGTTTGATTGAATTAATGAATAATGAACTATGTAATGACTAAAAAGTTATTCCCTTTAACAAATACATAAGAACAGTTTTTAAAAGGCACAACTTGTTAAAGTATCTCCTTTACAACTTTATGTTTGCATATTGCATTACACTTTTCAAAAATGAATTCACACATCTTACTATGTTTAAGCCTCATCATGAACCCTCATGTCAAAAGTCCTTATTATTTTTATTTTGCAAATAAGGAACTGAAGCAATGAGAGGCAAAATGATTTGTCGATGATAACAAACTAGTCATATCATAGCTGGAATCCATGTCTTCTAACTTATTTCTCCATGACATTTTTTCTGTTCATAAACACGCTTTAATGACTAGATGTAAGGCTTTTACAGGACTCTCTTGTTTTGGTTCTACTATCCATTCCTTTTATATAATATTTTCTCAACCATTTTGTTTATTCTTACTTTCTATTCTAAATTCCTGTATGCACTTCTAGTTATAAGTTAAGCATAAATTAGAATTGAATAATTTCCTGTGTTCTCTCTGTAACATCGCAAAAGTGTACTACTGAGACAAATGTAAGCACATGGAGGTTTCTACTTCAGGTCATATGGTGGACTAGATGTCCTCCTAGTATAAAAAGAATGGGCTATGCTTTGTGGAAGGCAGAAGATAAACCCTAGGGCCCAAGCTGGGTGTGTGTGTGTGAAATCAAAGACTCCCACACAAAGCCAAGAACTCGCAAACTGAACATCTTTAGTAGGTGAACTAGAAAGAAACCTTGCTCCACAGAGCAAGACTGTCAGTAGACTTGCCTCTCTCAGCGATGGTGAAGGAAAACAAAACAAAACAAAACAAAATAGAAAGTGTCTCCCATCTATTCCTAATCATAGGGCTGCTTTGTAGCTGATTTAAGGCTAGAACCCACATTACCTATGTATCTCCCACCCTTCATCCCCTCTCAAGCCGCAAACTTAAAGTGATGTGAATTTGATAATAACATCAGCAGTCAGGCAAAAAAAAAAAATCAACTTCTCCCTGAAGGAATGAGTTTTAAACTCAGGTCTTAAAAAATTTCCAGAGATAAAATTCCAAGGAATACGGGCTCAATAAACAAGCCATAGTGAGTAAGAGTTACAGAAACAAACAAACTATAGAATCAGACCCACGAGACACTAATGATTTAGAAACATCAGATACATAATATAAAATAGGTTTCTTAATGTACTTGAAGAAATGGAAGAGGATACTGAGCATATGATGAAGGAAAAAGACATCAGAAATGACCAGGCAGTGGGCGCCTGGGTGGCTCGGTCAGTTAAGCGTCTGCCTTTGGCTCAGGTCATGATCCCAGGGTCCTGGGATCAAGCCCCACATCAGGCTCCCTGCTCAGCGGGAAGTCTGCTTCTCCCTCTGCCTGCCGTTCCCCCCAGCTTGTGCTCTCTCTCACTCACTCAAATAAATAAATAAAATCTTAAAAAAAAAATGACCAGGCAGATAAGAAGAACAAAAGAGAGTTCTCAAACTGAATATGAAATCATTGAACTTATTAGCAAATTCAGTGGGATCAGAAAAACTGAAAGCTGACAAGTTGGGAGCTGGTACCCTGGCTCAAAATCAATCAACCCACAGAAGGGAGAGGGTCGTAAGGCCCTAAGGATAGAACATAACAGATCTAGAACATCTCAAGGAGAATGAAGGTAGTCACGGACTCTGTATGTGTGTTTGTGTGTGCGTGTGTGTGCGCACACTATAGGGGTTGGGGACAGAGTTTGCGGCAGCCCGGGATAGAGGATGGTGGACACAGTAGTGGGAGGAGAGGTAGGGGAGGAATTTTTAGTTCCTGCTTTGGCCTCTCCCCCAAATTAAGTATCCGATGGATACAGTTTACATCAGGGGGTGAAGAGATCATAGCAGTTAGAAGCAACAGATTAAATATATATGTACATATACATATATATAGTAATATGAATATATCTTTAAAAATATAGAGCTTAATAAGAAAATTAAGAAGGATGTCACATATAGAAAATTCGTTTATGTAAATTAACATGCACACAGGTAATATGTTTTATAAAAATACAAACTTATGAAAAGACAAATATCAAACACATTAGAATGTTTCCCTATGATGGGGAGAAGTATAATGGTGAAGATTAGAGATAAGATAGAATAAGTAGACAAAGCCAAAGGGGCCTTGCTTGGACAAATTATAATTGTGTACCATAAACTAAAAACGAACTCCATGGATGAGATAAAGAGCAGATTAGGCACACAGTATAGAGACTAAATTCACAGTGAGATCTAAACAAATTACCTAGAATGTAAAATAGAGGTAGAAAATATGGGGAGGAAAGGTCAAAGAACATGGAGTATAGAGTGAGAGGATCTAATAGAGTCTGGGAGAGGTACTACTCAGAGGTTATGGCTAAGAATATTTCCTACCCGATGAAAGACACATTCTCAGACTCGAGGCACTGTGACATGCAAGCGTGATAAATAGAGACTAAGAACATCAAAGACAAAAAGAACACATTAACGCTATCAGAGAGAAGAGGCAGACTGCCCTCTGAATAATTAAACTAATGGCTAACCTTTTGATAGCAACAATGGAAGCCATAAGAACATGCAGAATCTTCAGAGTGCTGGGAGAAAATAGATTTGTGCGCACAGAAAAATCATCTTTCAAGAACAAGGGCAAAAGTAAAGATGCTTCTGATCAACCAAAAACAGAGTTTAGCTAGCAGAGCCTCACTAAGAAATGTTTAGAGCATGTACTTCAAGAAGGAGGCTATAAATGCTAGAACATCTACTTATTATTAAGTACTGTAAGTATTTTATAATGATACTTTAATAATCTGCTTTCTTAAAAACAAAAGCATGATCGTAGAAGTTCCAATCCACGCAACGCAAATTAACTGAATTTTATTACCTGCTTTTCCTGTTTAAATACAGTAGCATCATTTAGGTCAGATGCCAATCACCGGGTAAGCTGAAATTAGAAAGCTTTGAATCATGGACACAATGCTACACTGTGGCATATAAAATTATACTGCATTCCATAACAGTGTAACTCAAAAGAATACAGATAAACTCCAGGTCCAAAAGGTGATGTGTCAAGAACAAATACTGCGATCTGGTTTCTCAGTTTATATAAATGGAAGCATTTAGGAAAGAGTTCACTGCAATACTGGTATAGCCCTCAGAGTTTACACTAAAACCAAATGCTACCATCAATCCTGTCATGATTTTAACATTTGCTCTTAACGACAAACCTAATACTAACGTCTCAGGCAAATGCTGAATATATAATAGGTTCTGTGTGTTCTTATACATTAAATCTTCTCAGTATCTAACTTAACATGAGTGGTCTTACATAATGAGAAATTTTGTTGCATTGAGCCATAGTATACAAAGTAATAAAGAACATTTATGGATGATTAAATATTGAAGTGAAGTTGGAGCATTTAATCTACTGCAAAACTCATTTAAGGCAAAAGTACCCAGGTGATATAGACATTATTGATATTACACTTGAAGGGAACATTTTCATCCAGTTTATCTCATGGAAATTTAGTTTCCTTCTTCTCTGAGAATTTTGAATTTGTTAGACTGTGTCCATTTCCAGCACAAATTTCCACTAGTACATAAAGTGTGATTTTACATATTAGAGAAGAATCTGAGTGACTTAAAAAAAATCCCACAGTGCCAAATTTATTGTGGTACATTTACCATGCATGATGAGCAAAAATCACAATATGTAGAAAAACATAAAAAGGCTATTTTGAGTTTATCATTATGCTGATTATGATGTCTATTTTCATGTCAACATCCTCTTTTAGTTTATGATGGGTTTTGTGACCAAGTACGAACTGGACTGATCGCAGATCAAATATAAATTGGCACTTTTTAAACAAACAAACAAACAAAGCAATTATATTTGCAGAAATTCAAGACAGATAGATGAGCCGAGGACATTTAGGTTAGTTCAGATAGATTTCTTTTCTTTCCTTATCACTTCTTTTAAGATCTTACTTTGTACCTAAATAAAACATCAGAAGCTGGATGCTGAATACCAAACAAAAGGCGACTGTAGTTTGCTTCCATAGGTTTAGCATCAATTATTTCTAAATCAAAATAAGTTAAAAGTACAACCAACAATTGCTTTACTTCAACAATTGCCAAAAATCGGCCTGGACATTTGCTGGCTCCAAATCCAAATGGCAATAGGTAATACTTCAGCTTTTTCCCGTTTTTGAAAAAGGCGGTTTTCTTCTTACCATCTTCTACAAAACGATCAAACCTAAACTCCTGTAGAGAAGAGATAAGGAGTTTAGTTAAAGTGCAAAATTTACATGAAATAGTTTGAGGTCAGGTCCACAAAGTTGCCCGCTCTCTCTGTCTTTCTGAAAAGCCTCCTCTGAATCCTGCAAACGCCCAGAGAGTAAAACTTGACTAGGTGTAAATTGGGGATGAACTTTCAAAAAAACTCAAATGCTACTAAGAAATGACTTCTCCCTTATCATGGTGAAATAAATGCACATACCTATATGACTTCTCTTCCTAATTCGCATCTCTCTCTTATGCTGAGGCTCCTACATGTAGAGATAGTCTCTGTTTTTGTTCCCTAAGATGGTCCCACTTGGTGGACTGATGTTGGGTAATAGGTAAGGACTCCTGCACGGCCACGGGATATTGACTTCTATTGGCCACAGGAGCTGCCTAATATGCTTTTTCTAGTCCTTCCTGATGGATGAGGACTGTGAGCTTAGGATTCAGTGTTTATGTTTGGGTTAAATAGACATAAAATGAAATTTGAAATTCACATGTAGCACTATAGAGGAACTGAGCCACCAAACCCATCTTGCTTGTTTTTTGATGTTGTACTGAATTTCTCCTAGCGTGGTGCTATTACAATGGACTCTCTTTGGGCTATCTCTAGGGTGGCAGGTATTTCCAGTATGTTTCCATAAATAAGTTACATTAACTTGTTACAGAAAATTACGGGACTGGTTTATCTAGGGTGTTTAGCCTGGTATTAATTTACTCTCACTTGAGTTTCTGAGAAGAAACTAAACGACCTTATTTCAGCCCATGGTGAATTAAGCCATTGATTAAATTAATGCATGTGGCATGCATGAAAATGACCAAGTATTTCCTATACTTGGTGCTCATTAGCATTAGACCTGCTCAGCACACAAGTTTGATATGAACTACATGAAGTCAGAGGCAAAGAAGCAGGTCAGACTGAAAGCATTTCATGTTACAGTGAAAACCCTACAATATGTGGCTGGATTCTGACTCCATCGCAAATGATCTAATTTTCTCACTCAATATGAATGCCATCAAAATAATTTCCTTTAAAAAGTACTGGGCTTGTCTTCTTCCACCTAGATACCTATTTTGATAAAGATTCATGCTTGGAAAGCACACTATGGGTGGTTTCAATTCCCCTCCAACTTGCAAGTTGGTGCAATCATAAGGGCCAAATTAATCTACATTAGAACACAAGTATTTTCCACCCCCACAGACAGTTCTGGGATGCATCTGAATAGGATCTAACTAGTGCTAAACTAAAAATATCTGTGCCCCCCTGTAGTAATGAACTAGGACACTCTTGCTGACATGCACTTTGTTACTGGAGATAGAGTACAATATGGTACTCTCTCCTGATGACCTTTTCCGTGATTGGGGCCCAAGCCTGCTTGCCTGAGTTAAGGACTGGTGCTGCCACCTTCTCACTGACCAATCTGAGGAGAGAATGCTCCACAGGAGCTCCTCACATAGTCACATCAGTTCAAGTTAACTTACTCATGAAATAATTTGTTGGAAAAAGATCTCACTATTGCCACACTAATTAAGCCAGGAGATACAAAAGGAAAACTTGACTTGGGTTATGACTTCAGAGGGTCTCGATTTCATAAATAAGACAACAATTGCTTTATTTCATAGCTGTCCTGTTCTTCTTTGTGAAAGTGAATGTACTGCCGTCTGAGAGGCCAGTAGGATGAATGCATTGATGCTCCCCCATCCCTGTGACCTATAGGTAGTGTTCACCTTCAATTTCCTCAAATTTCTACTCAATCAGCAATGTCACTCCTCTAGTTTTCTACCACCTTCTATCCCATTTCTTTATAGTAAACATCTTAGAAATTCCTACTTAGTTGTTTATATTATGAAACAAGAACAGGAAAGACCAACTTCTTTTGCTCTGTTACTACCATCAAGCTCAAAGGGCACATAGGCATAAATATATTTTTGAGTTGAGATTTATTTTCAATTTGTTTTCCATTGTCAGGGCATGCAGAACTAGAGCAGAAACCAAAGGACAGACCTGTGGCAGAGGCTAGGGAGATGGTCTGGTTCTTGCCAAAAAGAGAAGGGGTATAACAGTCTCACCTGTAAGATTCTGGGGTCACAGTGACATAGAATAAAGTGTTATGAGCTCAAGGTGCATGCATTCATTTGGAGGAACTTAAATGCAGGCCTTGTCATGTTGATGTAAACTCTTTGCAGTCACCCTAATAGCTCAGCACTTCACAACTGAAGACAGTCAATTAAATGCCATATTATTAAGCGGATGAGAATAGAGAAATCATAAAAGAAAGGGTATGACACTGTAATTCCCCATTACTCCTCTCATAATTTTTGTGGTTGACTTCTGAACATCTTTCTTCTGCTGAAGTTTGTCTAGGCACCCATCACGGTAATCACACTGCTCTGGCCTGTGACTGAGGATAGGGTGTGTAAATAAATCTCATCACTGTTACAGAGGAAACGTCTGTGAGGACATCTGATAGAACTTCCTTTCTTGTGAACAAAGAAAAACAAATGAACAAAAAAAAGGTTAATGACCCCTTCTCCTCTGGACCTAGTTCTATGTGATTCTGATGCTGGCAACAGCTATGGTCACCAGGTTGACAATGGAGCTAACCCACAGGAGATGGCAGAGACAAGAAATCCCAGGATATCGGAGTTGTCACATTGTCTTATTTATCTCTGTATTTTCAAAGCACCCAACATAGTGCTATGTACATAGTAGAGGTTCCATATACATTTGTTGAATTAATGAATAAATACATGACAATAAAGTATATTTTAAAAGCAATCTTCAGGCTTCTGAAGAAAACACAGATATTGAATGAGTAAATAAACATGTAGAGAATGAAGCGTAGATGAATATTCAGCGTTCATAAATAGAGAATGGTATAATATTTAGCACTAGAAATCAAGATTGGATACATGATACAATTTTCTGGATAGAAAAGAGTTTTGGTACAAGTGACTGAGGAGCCTAATTTGTGTGCTCCAATATTGTGTTTAGTTCAGTTTAAGAGATTTGTTTTGAGCACTTCCTGTATGTGAAACACTGAAGTTAAAAAGGCATTAAAACGTAGCCTTGCTGAGGTGCGTGACATACAATATAATCAGGGTTCGTATTCATTCAATTATCATTTTGGGTGTAGGAATCCAGAGTAGAGGAAAGAAAAGTTTCTAAAATAAGAACTGCCAGTGTTTTGAGTGGATGACTAAGGGGCTACACTCTTGCCCTGGGTTTACAATCAGCCCTACTGGGAGCAAGATGACAGAGTTCCTTTTTATCTGCATGACTTAAATTTCAATTCGTTTGTACTAGCTCGAGAGAGTGTGCACATCTCCTCCCAGCTCTGCGTTGAGGGTCTTCATATTAGTCACATGAAATCAGTCACGTGGGAGTATTTAAACCACAAACATTGAGAAAATCAGGGCTTTTCAGAGGGCTGTTTTACCAGCACACTGCTGATTCCAACATAGTGGGCACGAAGGCCAATTTACCGGTATGGCAGAAACCCTCTCAACACGAAGCACTTAGCTCTGAGAACACAGCTGTGTGATAAGGCCAATTCCCTGAACTCTAAGCTCTTAAAGACAAGGACCTTTTAAGTTTCTGTGCGCCCCATTATGTCCATCAAAGTACTTTTTGGATAACAGATGCTCAGTATACATTTGTTTCCCTGAAGTAGACTGGTGGCATGATCTCTATTCCAATTTGAGGTACAGACAAAAAATTAAGAGTATTTCCTCATTTGTTATGACTAGCATATTTGTAGAACAGTGACAATAATCAGAACAATATTGAGACAACAGTTTTTATAGTGATTTAGAATTTATTCAAGGGCTTTCAAATTCGTTTTATCATTTCAGAGTCCCTACACGGCTGAGAAGTTAGATAGGGCAGACTTGCATGAGGTCAGCTAAGGTCTTTCAGCTTCAGAAGTTTTGGGAGTGCTCCAGTGGCTTTGTAATTACTTTGTTGTTTCCCTGTGTCCTTACTTTAGGAGGCTACATGGCTGTGATAAAGTGTTACCACCCTAAAAGTTTGCTGTTTCTTCCCTATGGCTCAACAGTGTTTCCAGGCTTCCCTTTGTACCTTACCACCTCTGGCCACAGAAAAACCAACCAATAGATTTGCTCCTCTTCATAGTTCCAGGTTGGGATGCTGCATTTTGGCAGAAAGGAAATCATCACCATTTACCAATTATTTGAGCGCCAGTTGCTTGAATTCTGGCTAATAATAGATGTAAAGTTGAGGAAGCCTTCAGAAAAATTTAAAAAGCTATCTATTCTTAAATTATCTAGGCTTTTTTGAACAGCATTTAGACCAACGAAGAGAGGGAAAAGAAAACTGAGAAGGGGTGTTTCCTGTGCTCTCTCTCTCATGGTCTTCAATTTTAGTTGCCAATTGATTTCCCATATAGGCAAGAGCCACCTAAGTGGCTATTATTACAATAAACTAAGCACCCAATACTCAGAAAAAGAATAATTCTTTACACAGAAGTTACATGTTGATAGCTTATAGACCAAATTAGGTCCCCAAACACTTTTTGTTTAGCCCATGTTGTGTTTTTAAACATTGTTTATCCAAACCTTTAAAAATTCTAAAGTTTACCCCAAAATCTGTTTTCTGAGTTTTTTTTTTTTTTTTTAATGACAGCCATGCTAGGCCTATGTGCCTGTAAGAGCTGAAGGCTAATTCAAAAGTAGCCAAATGGTCTTATTTAGATACCTCTGGGCTCTCCTTTCCTCATAGATTTTACCACTCCTGATAGTATTGTTACATTTATACACAAGCCACTTCATCCATTTGTTCTAGTTAGGCCCAGTACATATTTGAATATGCAATATCGGTGGTGATTTAAAATTCTAATTGAAGTGTATTTTCACTTTCAGAGCATTCATCCCTTCCAGCATCCCCTTATTTATTCGCCCTGTGGACACCCTCGTATACTAGGCACTGAGAATGCAGAGAAGGCAGTGAGTGCTGGGGTCTTTCCACTTCTGGAGCTTCCAGCCTATGGGAGCACAGACAAACCAACAAATAATTGGAAAACAGCAGGTGGTATGCACTATAACAAAGGTACAACAGGCCACAGAGTGGGCAATGGCAAATTCTCTGAGGAACGTAATGAGGTGGGAATCAGGAACACTGCCAAAGAAGCGGTGATCAAGGGTGATTCTTGTGGAGTAATCTGGAACCTTTTGAGTGGACAAATAGGAACATTCTAGGAATAGAGAGGTGTGTGAAGGAAGGCCACGGACTCTTTTTGGAATGTGATATTCTAGAGTCTCTTGGGCTTGAACATCCTGAAATCATGCCTCATTGGGTTGGGAGAACCTATGTTCTGCGAAGGCTCTTCAGTATCTGTGTACTCAAAGAAGAACTATACTTACATCTGGAGCTGGTCTTCTTCAAGTTTCTGGACTCATAGCTACTGTCTGTTTTCTATATCTAAGGCCTGGTCTTCCCGTTCAAGATCTATAGGGTGCAAAAGATAGGCAGTGGGGAATATGAGCCTCTGAAGAGCTTCTGGGTCTGTGTTCTCAGTGACAAATGGCCAAGGACAGAATTTCCCAGGATTTCCTTCTCTTTTTTACTGTCAATGGATGGTGGTTTCAGATGGGCATCTGTTCTATGAGCATCTATAGCACCTACTTATTGTCATCCCAAGTTCATAAAAATGACAGGAATAAATCTATTTTTCTGATAGCAGTAGGTGCTCAGTAAATGTTCATAGAATGAATGATTATGTAAGACCTTGCCACATCATATAAAAATGATTCTGAACCATGTCATATTTTTCTGTGCCAATAATGATCAGCATTCCACAACTAATTTCAAGAAAACAATGTTGGCAAAAAAACTAGCTAGTTAATTTTGGAGACCAAAGAACAGTACCGCAAAAACAGCGGTAAATTGGTAAACATTTATCGTGTATTTGCTGATAACTTTAATGTTGATTTTACTATCATGATATGAATGGTAAACAATGACTAGTGGAACAGTCACATAATGAAAATAATAAATAGACATTAAATAAAAAAACTATAGATAGAAATAAAAGTTAAAATTAAAATATTTTTTAAATATTAGTTATTATTTGCCCTATTTACTGAATATCTGCGTGGAATAATTTTTTTTTATATTTACAAATGTGGAGACAAAGCTAGTTTTCCACAGAATGTTCATTCACTTACTAATACCCTACTTCTGATTTGTTATCACCTACATATAATGCCTCTTCTTCTGAAACACATAGAAACCATATGTATACTTTCCCCCTCACTTAAAAAATTTTGCCTTTGCTCATGAAATAGAGGCAAATTATCTCATTGTATTTGGAGTCTGTCCTCTTCTTATTAATTTCCAAAATTCAACACTATTTTCATCTAGCGTGGCTGCAAAACATCTAACCTAGAAATGGTTTAAAAGTGATCCCCTTATGAACTGCTCAAAAAGAGCACAGAAGTTTACCTTTGAAAAATAGCATTTCATATACAAAACCACTGTAGTAAAAACAGTACTTCATGAGACACACAGGCAGAATATGACTGCATTCAATTTGCATGCAGGTGGTGAACCTCTGAAGTGGTATTAAGGGATGAGCCAGGGTGGATTAATTTCCAGTCTTTGATATTCATTAACTCCAGCTTCAGAAAAAAATACAAGGAGATGACACAATTACCCTCAGAGCTTCACCCGTGAGCAGCAGCTTTACAATCTCAGGTTCATAATGCCATCCTGATTGATCAAAAAGGGGCATATACCTTTGGTAAGAGGTGAAAAAGTATATGGGCTTAACTACGGCAATGATGGTGCTCGATCTGGGGACAGTAAACCCCACTCTAGAAACACTTAGCAAAACAGTCCTCAT
This sequence comes from Eumetopias jubatus, assembly GCF_037043125.1. NCBI lineage: Eukaryota > Metazoa > Chordata > Mammalia > Carnivora > Otariidae > Eumetopias > Eumetopias jubatus. Next base: position 174,349,490 of record NW_028274810.1, on the reverse strand, counting down.
TCTTTATTCTCTAAGCCACCTGTCATTAGCTAGCCCTCCATGGTTTTCAATAATTCTCTGCCAAGCAAAACCTATTTTTGGCCTAAAGGTAATGATGGTCAACGTAAAATGCCCATTTCATTTGAAGAAGCCAGCATTTAGTCTCATCATTCTATTTCTATTTATAGACCACAAAACCTTTGAAGAGGGATCCTTAGGAAACACTTCAGTAAGTAGGAAAATTTTCCCATTGGAAGGCAGAACAGAAGTCATCAATCCGTCTCAAATTCCTTCTGGAACGAGGTGGCAGAAGGAACCCACAGAAAGACAGTGTGAGGAAGAGGAATGTGCTTGCAGTTATCTAAGAAGTAGCAACAAGACTGCCTAATGCTTGTTTACCTCTGGAGCTTCAAAGATTTCCGGGTCATAATGTATGGCTGGAGGAAAGATGGCTACCAAGTCCCCCTTTCGCAAACAGTAGTCCTGTGTCTCTGACTGTAGAGTCAAATCCTCTTGAACAAAACGCATGATGCTTGAAAATGAGCATAGTCGTAAAACCTCGAGAACGGTGCTTTCTGAAGGACACAAGCAAGCAACAGCTTATTAAAACATGACTGCTCCTGAACAGTGTTCTCAATTTGTCATTAAGCTCATTACCAATAGCTTTGATTGAAAAGGGAACCCTTTTCTAATCAGATCCATTGAGGACCAAGGGGAGAGCCATGGTGGTCTTGGACTCCCAGAGCAATGAGGAGGCGGGGGAGAGAGCTGTGACCTGGCCCCAATCACAGACAGAATGCTGCTGTGCTGTACTTGGGCAGACAGGTTATTAGCTAGGATTTTTGTAGGAAGGAAAGGTTTGCAAGAGAGAAATGCTGTGTGATAGGTATATCCATTGGACATTAAAACCATCTCCCAGCTGAAGAACACTGCTGGTGGGTTACTTTACCACCCTTCAGAACAGCTACATCTTTAAAGCCAGGCTTAGGTATTTAATAACCACTTAGGCAGTTAATAGTGAAGTAACTGTAGTAGTGCTTTCTTCAATGGCTTAACACTTAATTTCTTTTATGCTAGCTGTAAATAAAATGTGGGTCAGCATTTGTTGGAAAAATTTCAAAGAAGACTTTCATAGGATTCAGAAGAAAACCGTATTTTCCTCAGCATCCAAAGAAAATAATAGCCACCATCATAACCTGGAAGATTCCAGAAGCTGAATGTCCTTGCTTTCCCAGTGGCCTTCACCTTTTGCTCCTAGCACGACAGATTTTATGGCTAATTTCCGGCAATTTATCCTGGCAGTTTGAGGAGGAATTCCTTTGGGAATAATATGCATAATTTGCATAAATCATTCTGATAGCATGCATATCAGCATGTAGCTCCTGTCTAGGTCTGCATCTCTGTCTTCATAATCAAAACTGACTATGTTTTCACCAGCGTGAATGGGTCCTAGAATATAAAGCTTGATTCTTTCTAATCAGCGATGTGAAAAAGAGCTCCAGTTGAGCATCTTCCCCCTTTCACATGGTAACAAATCGTTGTGTTTATGGCTTGCAATTTAGACACACACACACACCAATTTCTTGGTGTTCAGCAAAGCTCAGAAACATAGAGTACTCAATTATTAGATTATAGCAGTGCACTGGTCAGTTCAGTGAGGGCTTGCATCAGCGAAGAAAGAAAAATAAATGCTATTTCACTAAAATTTAAATCTACGCAGAGCTTGCACAGGGATATCAAGTAGCTTTGGGTGCCTTCTCCCTGGACATTTTCCCCTCAGCGTGCATTTGTCTAAAGAAATGAGGCTGCGGTCCACTCTGTGTGGCCAGTGTGGTGATTCAATGTGACGTACAGTGAAGCTGTGCATATTCTTTTGGACTGCCTTCGTTATTATAATCAGGCAGAGTCAAATCGGTTTGTTGGTGATGAGGCCAGAAAAGAACTTTGGTTTTGGAACGTGGACCCTACTGCAGATAGCCACAAGGCACTTGACATGACGGATTTCAGCTGGCAGGACACCAGTGACCAACATTTCTATGGTGAAAAGCAAGGGTCGGCTTCCCAGGTACGGCTGCTGGCTCTGTTGGATCAACAACAGCACAGCACCATTTTCGCCTGTGGTGTGAAATGGTAGCTGACATATGTAGCGGTGCTGTTCCCCCAAGTCCAGTAGGCGTGTGGGAAGAAGAAATGCAAAAGCAAAATCATTGTGGGGTGGCTCTGTGGCAGGGCAGGCATTTACCAGTCCGAATAACATGGTCCCATCCGACTGGCCAATGGGCTCGAGGGAAGCATGGCAGCTTGCGCCCACTGCGGGATCGCAAATGACAATTGGGCAAGCATATCTTATGCAGAAGTTAATCACAATAATGGAGCCCAAAGTGTGGCTTAGCGGTCAGATCGTAAATGACAAATCTGTTTTACCTTCCAGTACCAGTTATGTGTGCAAGACGAGGTTGGCTCTCGCTCTGAGCGATCATGCCGATAATCATTAGATGACAAAAGTAATGAGTTGCATTATTATCAACAATGGAGGGGGGAGCTTCCGTGGCTCTGCGTTACAACGTACAGACACAAAAGCCAGCAGCTTTTCCACCAGCCCCAGTAAGGACGCGGGCAGAGCTATATGTTGAGAAGAATGACAACTGCACAATAAAAAAAATTGCAGCCTCTACTTGTAGTTGTCATAGTTGAGCAGACACCAGCCAGTGCCACTGACAGACCAGCTGGGCCCTGGGAGGACTTCCATGCTGCACCAGGAGGTACAGTAAATTATCCTGCACGGGAGAGCAACATCTGTTTCTGTGCTACTGCCGAACAAACAAGGCAATTTAAAACATACCAAGGGATAACCAAGCAACAAATGAACATGACCCTCATTTTTCCCCCCCTTCTCACACACGAGGTGTTAAACTTCATTGTGCAAGCACTCCACGAAAGAGAGGCCAGGTTGGTATTTGATAAGGTGTTGTCAGAGAGATTTTACATATTTCCAAAATGGAAAGAAAAAGCTTATAGTATTGTTATTCTTAGAATCCTCCTTCCCCCTGCTATCTTCATTTCTTTTATACCAAAGCTAGCACTCAGTTCTCAATTCGCTCTAGAATTAAAAAAAAAAAAAACTTTCCATATACTTATAAATATTCAGTCTTTAAACCTAATTTGCTATACTTAGTTCACATGCCTTCAAGCATTTGTCTTCCAATTTCCACTGAATAAATGCGTACTAATGAGAAGTAGAGCAAGCTGCTGAGGCAAAGCTGGGTGACTTGGGTCTGGCCTGCCACCAGCTTGTGATAGGCGGGCAAATTGAGTTAAAATGAAAAGTCTTGTCAGCTGAAATTCAACATGGTAGCCAAACAGCAAGCTGTCAATCATCCAGCCAAAACAAGGGACTGTAGGTAATAAAAGGTCATTGTGATCATTAGTGCACTTGGCTTTCATATGCAAGTTAATTTTAATTAAACATGATCTCTATCTGTAAATGTTTTATAAAACTTATTGTACATAATGGATTGTTAATTTATACTAACATTTAGCAGGTAATAGGACCCTCTACTTATTAAATGCATTGTAGAGAAATGGCTATCAAGAATGCAAATATTTGGGGGATAATTTACACAAGGCACCACAAGGTGCCAACAATTGGAATTGTGATTAAGATAAGGCTGCCTGTGTTTTGTCAAGAACTGAGCTTTACTAACCAGTATACAGTAGGAAATTGGATTACAGAATTCCCACCATGAACTTACAATTCAGAGCCTGAACTACCTTCTTCACCTGGCTAGGAGAGATCTGTTTCTCTTTTCCGGATCTAAAAACATTCTGATTAAGTATCCCTTCTAAGCAAAAAGCTGGGGAATGTGTTGCGCTAAAATGCTTTACCATGTAACTGTGAAGGAAAATGGCAAACGAAAGGATATGCTGGTAGAAAAAGGCATGTACACTTTGTCTTTTGCCCTCAGATCTCCATTCTGGCTGTAATAATTAACAGATGATTCTCATTTGCAGATTTAAAGCGTTGAAGCAGCTCATGACAATCAATAATGCATGTAACGATGCAAATACAAATAAGCACATCCAAGTTTCTGCCTCACACTTAGGCCATGTCTGTATATGTGGAATGAATGTACTGTGACATGGCCAGGCTGTTAATTTGGGTCATCTTAATGATTGGTGCAGACTGTCATACCATCTGATTAGTCATGATGATCAGTGGATAGCAGCGATAGCTGGAGTGAAATGGACAGCCAGGGCCCACCACGGTCCACTGGGGCTGAACACTGGGCGGTCCTACAAAGGTGGACGAGGAGTGAGGACAGGAGGATCTGCGGGCAGCGCTCTAGAAGGTGTGAAGAAATGGAGCAAGGCTCCAGATGTGTGTGCACATTTTTACATAACTGCCTTTAAGACAGGTGAGAAAGTAAATTAGAAATTATAATAATCATGGACGCTGGGTAGCTCAGTTGGTTGAGCGTCCAACTCTTGGTTTTGGCTGGGGTCATGTCATGATCTCAGGGTGGTAGGATTGACCTCGTGCCCGGCTCCCCGCTCAGTGGGGAGTCTGCTTGAGATTTTCTCTCTGCCCCTCCCCCTGTGTGTGTGCTCTCTCTCTTTCTCAAATAAATAAATAAATCTTAAAGAAAAGAAATAATCAGATAACTTGAAGCAAATAACTAATTTTTAGCTCAACAACTGTATTTTAAATAAAGAATAAATCTGAATTGGTACAAATGTTTACTTTTACTCTGAATTGCAGACACAACCTTTAGTTTCCTGCTGAAATATACAGAAAGGTAAATTCAACATTCATATGTTCAATAAATGTTTATTAAGGTCCTACTCTGTTCAGGGCACTGGACCACTTCTACTGGTTAAAAAAAAAGAAAACAAAGCATATGGATTTGGCCTTCGTAGACACTGCAATCTGGACAGTTCAAAGTTGGGAGGTGCATATAAACAGGAATGCGCCACAACGTCCTCGAGAGGATTCTGCGCAATTTCTGAGCAGATACTTCTAAAGATGGCATTCAGAAAGTCCACTTTAGTAGAAAGTTATTTTTCGTACTGAGCTGAAATTTTCCTCCTTTTAATTTCTACCCTTTCGACAAGACAAGGGCAAAAAAAAAAAAAAAAAGAAAGAAATTCTAATCCCTCTTCCACATGACAGCCCTTTAAAAATATTTAAAGACAACTATCACGTCATTTTTAAACTGTATGTCAGAGATGACGTGGCCTTTAGTCTTTTGACATCCTGGATGAAATCAATTAGCCAACCTTCCTCTTAAAAGGTGGCAGAAGTGGGTGTGGTGTTTCAACTAGAAATGTAGAGAGGAACTACTTTCTTTACCTTGCATACCAGACACTTCTATTAATGTTTTGTTGGAAGCAGAGGAACAACTGATTTTTGAAATCATATCACCACTGACTTGTCTTAAGTTTTCTGATATTCCAGAGGTTATCAGCCCTGGCTGCCCATTACAATCACCTGAAATGGTTTAAAAAAAATAAATGCTCCACTCCAGACCAATGGAATAAGAACCACTGCATTAACTAAACCTTTGAATTAGTGGTTTTGAACCTTGGTTGCACATTAGAATCACCCGGGGGAGCTTTTAAAGCCATCAGCTTGCACCCCAAACCAATGAAATCAGAACCTCTGGGGGTGGGATCAGGTATGAGTAGTTTTTAAGGCTCCTCGGTTGATTCCAATGAGTAATCAAGGTTAAGAACCACCACTTTAAACACTTTTCTGCTAAGCCACACATTTCCTCATCCTAGTCTTAGGCAGTTGATGCTTGACCTAAGTACAATTCTTTGCATTCTCAGTTTCCCTCTCAATTCCTGTTTCTAGTAGTCATTGTATTATCTAAGCCTCTTAGCTTTGTGCTGAACTGATAATTTGATACACATTCAAATTGGTCTTTTTCACTTTTTGATCAACGTTTCTTTACCTAGAAAAATCTCAATATCTGATCTCTGGTGAAAGACAACTCTCTCTTTCCTTCTCCAGAAAGAAGTTTCTAAATGAAGAAGAATTCATACTTCCTGAATATATCCATTGGAAAAGAGGGTTTTATTAAATTTATTGTCTAAATTATGTACGATTTTTCTTTTCTTTTAAAATTATTCATTTGAGAGAGAGAGAGAGCATACACATGTGCCAGCAAGAGGAGGTGCAGAGGGAAAGAATCTCAAGCAGACTCGCCCCTGAGTGTGGAGCTGAATGTGGGGCTTGATCTCATGACCCTGAGATCATGACCTGAGCCAAAATCAAGAGTCAGATGGTTAACTGGCCACCCAGGTGTCCCTGTATGATTTTTCAAATACACAATTATTTTTAATATTAAATGAACTTTTTCTCAAAATAATACCCACAACTGTGACAAACAACCGCATTGAAGATGTTAATGAGAACTGTATGTGTGTGTGGGGGGGGGTATATAGGAACTCTATCATCATTGTAATTTTTCTGTAAATCTAAACCTATTCTAAAATGAAAAATTTATTTTTATTTAAAAAAACACCCACAAGATTCTGATGTGAACCTTAGTGATCCATATCCTTGTAAAATAGTGGTCAATGTCTCTGGCACAGTTCTGGAGCATTTTCCCCTTGCAGTGACAGTATTTATGGGCTAGCTTTTAAGTGAGACCGAGCATCAATTTCTGGTTCTACCACAATCTAGCTGCATGCCTTGACTTGGTTAACTAATCTTTCTGAATCTTGTTGTCTAATAATTCAATGAAGATAATAATACTTGAGGGTTAAATAAGCTAATATATGTAAAGCAGGTAGCACAGTGCCTATCACATAATAAATAGTTGTTAATATTGTCATTCGTACTGTCTCATCTGGAAATTAAAAATATAGTTAACTCTATCATTATCTTGTTCAAATTATCTGATCTCGTACATGTGCATATCATGGCTAGCTTTGCTAAATCAAGATACAAAGAATCCCTCCCCTCTCTCAGCTAAGACAATGAAAAAGGACTCCAAGGATTCTGCTATCAGACAAGCCCAAGAGAAGCCTGGGGGTGGCCAGAAAACCCTTTATCTCCATCCAAGTTATTTAGCATCCTGGTATTTTCTCATCTATAAAAATCATGACAAAATAATCGCTGCCCCAATCCCCCCAGTATTTTGGTGAAGATCACATGAAACAACGTTTGAGTCCGTAAAATTGCCTTAAAATTTTGCGGTCATTAATATATTTAATATCGACTACATCTAATACTCATCACTTGTTATTCAAGGATCTTTATCTTTTCTAACTGATCATTTCTTTCTGTTTCTTTCTCCTTACTAATTACAAACAATGGGCTTAGCAATTTTTGATAGAATTTTGTTGGAGAATCACTGCAGGCTTATAATTCTAGGGGTACATTTTATAATATATGATCTCCTTTTAAGAAAGTTGTGCAAATTTTGCTGAGCTTTGGTTTTATAGCACCTCCTTTTATTGCAATATCCCTCACTACCACCACATGTGTGACTATTCTCATTTTGGGGATATGTAATTGAACAAAATTAGGTGCCTGCAATTCGCCTGAATTACTCAGTTATTCAGTTCAGAAGTTATAATCCACTTTGACTTACGTTCTTCTTACTTAAAGCAGGTTTGTTTTTTTCATGTGTGATGCACAGAGAGAGCATGCCTGTGGGGTAAGATAAACTTGAATTTGCAACCAGCTTGGTTCACAAATAACTGAAAATGAAGAACACAACATGCACATTGTAGTAGAGATAGCACTGAGATTAAAGATTATTTTGGTGATAGAAATAGATGACATTTATTGAACCCATACTTTTTAAGTCATGTATATACATTATCTAGGTAAACGTGGAAGTCAGAAGTAGTACTCCAGTGAGGTTATCTGCTTTCATTTGTCAAAATTCCGATTTAGAGCTTCCTCTCCTTGCATTCTCTTTTTTGTCTTAGCTTCTCTCTGACTCATCTTTTCTCCTTTTCCTTTCCCTGTCTTGGAAATCTATAGTTCTAAATCCTACCTCCACCCCAGGTTTTTCTTTCCCAGAAAACTGAAAAATTCGTACTTTTCTCTCAGGGTTTCTCAAACTTCCGTTCAAACAGCAACTCTTCCTGTTGAGATTTAGGCCCCCACTGACATTTACCTGAGTCTCACTGTAGTTACTAACTTATTTTTAAAATTATATTTAAATTTTGCTGTAGAGACCTTTACTAAACACAGAGATATAAAATTTTAGTGAGGTCATGATAAGCAGAGTCCTTATAATAAGATAAGGTACCTAAATATACAAAAATAGAAAGTTGTGTTTTTCTTTATCTAAAAGAAAAGGGTAGAATGGTTTTAAAGAAAGATTCTCAAGAGGACTGGAAAAAAGCATAAATCCCTCACAACCTCTTACAACAGATGATTGCTTTGAGTAATCTTAAACAGGCTTGGTACTTAAAAGCCCAATCTATGTTACATATTTTAACTTTTGCTGATATTAAGTGTATATGATGTCAGAGGAAATTTGATACATGTAAGGCCTACAGGACTGAGCCACAAATGTCAATAATATATGCACAATGATTTGCATCACAATAAACCTATGTCCCATTGGGCTTTGTCTTCTGTAATCACTCTAAAGAAGAGAAATCATTCTTGTTCAGGAATAAGGCACTCATTTCTATGGCATTCTAACTTTCCTTTCAACCTTACTGTATAATCAGTGTATGCTGACATGCAAAATCTTTGTTAAAAAAAAACTTCTTTCTTCTTACTCGTTAAAAAAAAGCAGCATTCATTTCATGCTTGCGATCTTTTTCCTTCTAATACTAAAAATTAAAGACGGCTTTCTTTATAAAGAAATGCACTTGGAATACATAGACCTCTGTCCTTAGGGACGTGAAAAAGGGGAAACACATACACCCATACCATGGCGTACACTGCAAATATTTAATCCTATAAATCTTCCCTTTGTACATATAGTCATACTCTTCTGATATAGAGGAATATTCACAACTGAACTGCGACTAGATGCAGAGGTTATCTGTTGTGTAACTGATTCATACAAAAATTTGTTTCAATCTGCATAAAACTGTCTATCTCATGTAAGAAAAAAATGCACATTATTTTCTAGAAGGTTAAATTCTCGTAATGAACAACACTGGCCTCTGCTGGTAACCAAGGTCACGATGAACAAACATCCACCTTTTCTAGATTGCTGAAGGTGCTTCCTTTATCCAGGTAGATCTATACTCTCTTGGGATCGTTATTGCTCATTTGTTGATAAGGGAGCCACAAATTTATGAGGGCTCCAAGCATGCAAATCTCTAGCTCTAGCTATGGACTTAAACGGACCCAAAGTGTAGTGCTGGAACTTGCCATTTTTTCTGACCAAATACATTTAAACATTTCTGCTTCAATACCGTCATTTTAAAAAATGATCTTTTCTTTCAACAACACACTGAAAGTAAGAAGAGAGTTGATGAATTTCAACTAAATTTTTAAAAGTAATAACTGTGTACAGAATACAAACACATATTCCTTTAAGTTTATTTGCTCTAGTTTCCAGTATGCATCATCTGATTCATAAAATACAACTGAAATTACTTGAATACATAGGAAAGCAACCTTGATTTTCATAGAACTATAAATCTTCTACCCCCAAAATAATGTGTATCCATGTGAAGATTACTGCCCAGAATTTTATGCAAATTTTTTGGATTTGTTCATCAATAATTCTGCAAAGAAAACCAAATTAATATTTGTATTTTTAAAATGTTGGGATTATTTTCTTTCACCGAGCAAATATAGAATGACTTTGCTAATGTATGCTAAAAAACAACAAACTAGAAGGTGACACATTTATCCCAATTGATTGAACGAGCTAACCCACTGTCAGTACAAGACAAGTTTCCTGCTATTGCCTCTGATGGGTCTTAGCCTACTCAGTGGGAACATTCTCTAGAACAAATGGGCCAGTCTTTTTAATGTCGCCCGACAATCAACACTACTCAAGATCTGTAAGTTCTTGGCTCCCAGAAGTTCCCATCAAAGCACCTGGAACACACTTAAAAGATAAACAATTGAGGCCACCATAGGCTAAAATACTTGCCTACATTATCAGAGGAGTGAAGCAACAGAGATATATAAAGACTTACTCTTACATGCGTCCAAAGGGTCTTGGATTATTGTATAGTAAAGGATATCACAGGAGGAAATGTCAATACAGAAGGGACAGAAAATAACTTGTTCATATGGAATTTAACTTGGGGAGTTAAAGTTTATTCATATAAAGATATGAAGTGTCTTATCAAAACCAGTAAAGAAGAATGCAATCCATTGTCATCAAAAGCTCAAATCACTGGCGTATAGGTCTACATAGAAATAGAAAAATGACTTAGTCATTCCTGACCTCAAACATATTTGAAATAGTGACCATGCATATCTCATGAGTCAGTGAATATTTTATAAAATATTGACACTTCACATGGAGTAATTAGTAGCTGTTGCTTCTTATTTCCTTCCTGTCTCCCTTTTTTTCCTACCTTCTTCTTCCTTTTTCTCCCCCAAGTACGTTTAAAGCAGGAAGTTCCAGGGGAAATCACTTTTACTACCTTTTTGAGAATCATACACTTCAAGCTGTATAAAACATCCTAATCTCTGCCTGAAAATATAGACACCATTTTAGGGAAGAATAACTACATCTTGTACACAAGATCTGAAATACTCTCTTTTTCAATCCCCAAATACCTTTCTTGTCAAGATAGTGTAGCAGTGTTTGGAAAGTGTTAGCACACCAACAGATGCTCAGAATCAAATGACTTAATAGGCATAAACTTTTTTTTCAAATAATTGCAAAGCTTTGGGTTAGCCTTTTGCATACCTTGCATAGTTAATTACCTAGGCCTTAATGTTTACATGTAATGAGAGTATCTACAGCTATAAACTACATAATTTATAATTGATGTAAATGGGTGTTATTATGTCAATTAGGCAGCTGTGTCCTCCACCTCTTGGTAAACAGCTTTGAGTGATAAACTGAGTTTGCAGAGAGGTACCTTCTTTTCTTCATAACAGATAAAAATAAATTACCTAGGTAGACCAGGCTGTCCAATTGTTCTCTGGTGAGCTGGATGGGAAATCCAGACCCTTTCTTTTGACCTGTTGACTGCAGGAAATGGTCAATTTCGTCACGCAGCACTGCCATAGCTTCTGGGTGCTGTAGGAGGTAATACATCGCCCAGAACGTAGTTGGAATAGTGTTTGTCACAGAAGCCCAGAGAAAGCCTAAATGATGTGCTGGGAGAAAATAAGTGAAAAGGAAGATTAATAGCGTTTATTACACTGATTAGATTTGCAGTGTGCTAATTAAAAGATGTTAGGACACAGACCCAGCCAAGGATCAGTGCATGCTAATGAGGACCAATAGGCTTCTGAAGTCTAATTTTCTGCTTAATGAGAATAGTTTAAAATGTAATGTGCGTGTGGGGGGTGGGGAGGTGGGGGATGAGATAAGAGGAGTAAATGCAGCTTAGTTATACTCTTTCTCATTATCTCCATTAAGTATCTTGTTTTACCACCTCAGCAAAAAAAAAAAAAAGAAAAAAAAGAAAAAAAAAGAAAAAATCAATTATCACAGAGGGTTTTTCAGAGTAAAACATTTTATCACTAGCCAATTAGAAAGAGCATAAAAATTTTCAAGGTCACCATTTTGTCTTTTTATTTCAAAGGTCTATTGTAAATTATTTTATTTTAGACAAGTAATCATTCAGAAGTTTCTTACCTCCTATTTCAAAGTCCTCAAGCGTATAGTATTTCTCCAGGATATCTTGCCTCATTTGAACAACTTCTGACCATCCCTGTGTCCTAGCTAAGTGTTCTGATGTCAAGCGTTTTATAAGTTTCTTTCTAATAGATTTGACATTTCCTAGAAGCTCTATGGGTATGTCTGATATTAAATATGGGAATTTGTCATCAAATTTTAAGAAATCATCTCTTAGCTCAGTAATAAATTTTTTCCTATTGCCAGGAAGAGATTGTCCATATATGGTTGTGAACGTGACCTCAAATATTACTGAGCTGCAGAATGTCAACAGGTATGCCGTGTCCCAATTTGTGGTTTTTAATAGCTGGAGTTCAAATACTTGTTTTAAATTCTGCATCATGTTTTCTGTGAGTATGTCCAAAGACGTCCCTTGTAAAAGATGATAGCAGCCATGAAGGTCATTGTTCAGGTCATCATTGGTTGCCAACTTTTCGATGGAAAATACTTTCCTTAATAGTTTATTAGTGAATATTCGAAAGCTTAATTTGGGACTTTTCATTACTAACTGGTACTGAGAAGGGTCCAGGATAAATGTTATATACTTGCCTAAAAGAAATAAATGAGAATATGAGCTCAGTTGGGAGCAAAACAAACAAACAACATACCTGAAATTTGAAAAGATTTTAATCAAAATTATAAAGACCTTAATAACTAACACCTAGAAAGGTGCAAAGTTTAATAAATATCCATTTCGTTCAAAGATTCCCCACGTTTCCTTTAAAAATGGAAGATAGTGGGAGAAACTCTAATATTCTTAAGTTCTGAATGACCTTTAAAAAGATACTCTTTTATTTTGGGGGGCGCCTGGGTGGCTCAGTCGGTTAAAAAGATACTCTTTTATTTTAATTAAATACCCAAATATTTAAACTACCCTTGAAACATCCTCAGAATCCCTTGACTTAAACATTTCTCATATTTCCCTAATAATACAAACAGAAAACAAACATCAAACAAACGAACATATCAAATTATTATTTACACTTCATGGAGAGCCATTTCATACTTCATATCATCTTAGCTTTGGTTGGACATGATAATTTTAACTCAGACAAATGAAGATGTGGTATGAAGCATATACTCACCAATTAATGTTTAATGTGACAAATACCAAATCACAACTGCCAGCATTTTCTTGTTTATAGATGAGAAAACAGTGGTTCGTGGAGATTTGGTAACATGTCCAAGGTTACTTACTGATTTGTGACTAAAACAGGATTCCAAACGAGAACCTGTCCATTCATGCATTCATCCCTCCATTCGACACTTACTGAGATTCAGATACTTGTTTGGATCTCTTTCCTCTTAAGAGACAAAGATGTAAAGAAATCATTCTAGCAGAGGTGTGAACACAAGGTAAGGGAAGTAGAAAGTGAAATCTGCTTTGGTCTGCTGGGAGTTACCTATCAGCAAGAGTTCTTTGAGGTGGTGACATTTGGTCTTTTCATAGATCAGTGTTGTCCAAACTTACCCAACTAAGAGACGTAGGGTACTAGTTAAAAATACAGATTTCTGCCTGATTCTGATTCAGAAGGTTGAGATGTGGGACCTATGAGTCTTTATTTTTGATAGGGGCCTGAAGTGATTCAAGGCAGCATAGTGAGGAACATAGTCCTACTTTGGTAGGGCTCTCAAAACTGTCGGAACCTTGAAGAGTTCCCAGCTCTACCCTGCTCCCCGCAGAGCCTGGACAAGAAGACACTCCCCATGCACTGTTCTTTTCCTCACACAGGGCTGATTTCTTCTCACTAGAGTGCTGTTTTAAGACTCCTAAATAGAAGTATTATGCAAATAGTATTTAATAATGGCATTTAATAAATCTTTCTTTCCCAAGAACACACATTAAGTTTAGATGATCCTACAAAGTGTAATGCCTATTTATTGCCTTCTAGAAAACAACAGACATTAAAGTCTGTAGGATCATTCACATTTTCTCCTTCACTTTATTATTCCTCTGGTGTGTGTGTGCGTGTATGTGAGTGTACTTTCTTAGACCAACAACGCCTCACTTGTTATTTATTGTTAATTCAAACAGCATCACAGAAATTAAATTCAACGTGGTACAGGATTTAGAATAAGGTTTTGAATAACTTTCAACCTAATTCTTGAAACAGGATAAATGTGTTTTTGTTTTACAATTTTAAAACATCATTTAAGCTTTTAATATACATTCATATACATGTGCTAAGATTTTTTTTCTAAAAATAAATCATATGTCTTGAATTTTATTCACCATATTTCTCCTTGATTTATTTAATAAGGTGGGCCAATCTAGGAATGAGGGTAAAGCTAGAAGTGGCTATTCATTCTGGTCAGATCCCAAAGCTGCATCAATAAAGTAAACTGGATTTTTCCCCCTTAGCGAGAGCAAAAAGGACTCAACCGGATTGGAGCATATTTTATGACACCTGCTTTACCATAGCATCTTAATTAAATAAAATTGCCAGCATCTGCCTGACAAATAATTGAAAAAAAGTGAATTCTCTCATTTTGCAAAAGATATAATTTTAGGCAAAGCTATGTATTTTCACAGGTGGTGATTCATACTTTCCTCCTTTCACCAAATGAGAAGATTTTGCTAAATATCTTTAGGGTTATTTTAAATTAGCCACTAAAATTCAGAGAATGTATAAAAGTTTCAGTTTGTAAAACATGCAATTTTTAGGGAATATTTTGAATTTTTCCTACTAATTTTCTACATTCATTAAAATCTAAGTGGAAAGATAAAACTATATTCAGCCAAGACAGCATGAGCTACTGGCCACTGGCCTACTGAAATAGAGGCTGTGTGAATGTGAGAGTTTTCGTCTACAATTCGTCACAAATACACATACATTCCCCTCTCTCTCTCCCCCTTGGGGGTAAGGACATGGGAAGAAACTATGAGATTCATTTCAATTAAAAGAAGTAAAACCTAAATGTGGAAAAACTGGTTCCAGTTAGGAGCCAATTATTAATAGTTTTTTTAATGAGCAGTTATTACAGGTTCTTTTTAAAAAATCATTACTGATTAGTTAAAATCAATTTATTTGTAGGTAAAATTCTCACTCTTCAAGGCTCTTTATACTCCAGGATCTGTATTTTCTCCTTCTCATTCTTATTTTAATTTCTTTAACCTCAAGGCATTGTGTTTTATTAACTTTCTTTCTGAGTAAGATGTGGATTGCTTTAAAAGTAGACGTTTTCATTTTCCGGATTTTACTTTTCAAGTGGGTTTGGAAGTACTAATAACCCTGGAGATGTTAGTTGGCTTTCCAACTTTTAATCTTCAGTATAAACAATTTAAGCTAAGTTTTCCAAAATTAATATTAATTTAAACCATCTGTCCACCATCTGCTAATGTGAGATGCAAAACCAGAGTTTCTTTGTAATCTTTAATCAGACAGTTAGGAAAACACATATACATTCATAAAAGGAATTTAAATTTCTTAACAAAGGAAATCTGAAAAGTTATTCTGAAGGCCATGTATTCTTGGAGCTAAATTAACTTTTTGCTCCAGTGTGATTTTATGTAAATGAATACCAAGTGTCAATAGGCAAGTTGCCTAGTTTACCAAGATCACAAGGTAGAAACAATATTCATTGTCATGTTTTCAAAAGAGAAAAGAATGCTGTCAGTAGTTGATATGAAATATTGATTTAAAGAATGTCAGAGTTTGCATTTGTCTAAAATAGAAATGTCAAAATGGGGCTCACTTCTGCAAAAAAATATAAATGTATATAATATGTAATATTATATATAATCACCTTTTTGAGCAGCAAATTTAAAATGGGGTCAAAATTTTTAATGTCTTCTTTGCCAATAATCTTATTCTCTTCCCTTTTCAGAGCTGACTGGGTCTTAAGATACTAACTCTAGAATTCCTGTATAACCTGCATATGATCCTTTACTAACTCAGCAGCCTTTTTACTTCTCTCCAAATTACTTCTTTCAGGAAGGTGGGGCTACATGATGCAAAGTACATCAGTAAATGTAAGAAAAGAAAACAAAATCATTCACCCCGATGTCTTATATACAAAAAGTTTGACTTCTGGATCATTATAAATTGAATTTTGATGTTTTCATCTCAGATATTTGGTGCTTTACAGAGGCAACATCCATGGGAATTCAGAACAACTATTTGAGTACTTAGATTTAGAAATGCCTGTCAGCAAATATGAGATAAATTTGGATTTTAAAGAGATTTTCCATAATTATAAGCTTAGTTTGTTCTTCAATAGAATTTTTTAGAAGGTCAAGCTGAAAATACTCGTTGGAAAGTGGAATGAACCAACTTTTTATTTTATGAGGATGACCACATTACATACTCCCCCTCTTATTAGGGAGATTTCACTAGCTGTTGACAATGATGTACAGTGGTGCTTCGCTGGCATGACATCTAGGGAAGACGACTCTGCTACACCACCACACAAAACCAATTAGAGAACTATTTTCTGCGACAGGTCACGAATTTACGTGGTTTCTCATGAAAAGATGTACCTTTTAATTTCTTTATTAAGATGACATCCATGTCCCTTGAGACTTTTGGGGATGACAATCATTTGCTCATCATGCAAGAACATACACTAGCGGAAATCACATTACGGGACAAGGGTGGAAGACTCTGGTCCCTCATTTCACATTTTCCAAAGGTGCTATTTTGCAAACTGATCATTAGAACCACATACATTAACAGGATAACTTGACAGGAATCTATTCAAACTCTAGCAAGAAGCCAAAGGGAAGTGGTAGTACATATTCAACACCCGCTTGTGTACTGTTGAGTTCAAAAACATGGCCATGGTCAAATTATTTGGACATCAGAAATTCAGCAAGCTTCTTAGTGTCTAAGATTAAGATATCAAGTATCAGCAGAAATTGGTTGTTTTTTGAGCAGTGAATAAAATTATTCAACTCGCCACAAGTTTCTGCTTAATCAGCTTAGATTATTTTTGTATGATATATTAAAAGGGAAAACTGAAAAGTTCACTAACTTGTTGCATCTATTCATAAAATTTATTTTCTTTAAGTAAGAGTGACTTACTTTTTTAAGTGAAGAACAGAGTTTTGTTATTATGAAGCCAAAAGCTCACTTAGAATAAAAGCACCAGCTATGGCCTTTATTTGTATTATAGTAAGTATTTCATCAGCTCTAAGGTATTGGGAATATCCTCATCAAATATTTATTGTGAATCAATCAGTACTGAGCTCTGGTCTAAATGTTGGCAATAGAGGAACTAAAGAATAATGAAGGGAAATAGACAAATGAATTAGCAATAAATTCACAGTTTATTAAATGCCATTACAGAGTGATACTGAGAGTAATGGGAGCCTGGAGAAGAGGCATCAAACATAACCAGGGAGAAGAGATGGTCAGTGAAGCTTTTGGAAGAAAGAGATATGTGACTATGGCCTCAAAAGATGAATCCATGTCAGTCCTCTTTTCAGGAGGACTCACAAAGAGAAGAACAGCACTCAGGCAGAAAAAAACAGCATGAGGAAACACAGGCACAAAAGGGCATGGTGTGTGAGGAGGAAATTTCAAACAATTTAGTGCATTAATAGTGCATTAAGGCAAGCAGTAGCAAAGGTGACACCAGAGAGGTAGGAGGTGCCCAGATCTTGGGAAGCCTTGTGGGGATTACACTACAATTGCTCTAAGATGCATGATTTTTTTTTCCATTTCAATTTTTCTGAAATCAGAGCATTGGGAGAGACTGGCCAGGCAAAGGAGTAAGTTGTGAGGAAATGGATATTGCCTGTTCATGTGAAAACTCAGCCATGCTGACAATGTCATCCAGTTGGATCACTGTTTTTTCTCCCCATTACATTAAAATGGCGGCACTGAAATGAAGTTGCTCTGTGTACAAAAGGTTGCTTCTGATACTCAACAAAGTAATTACAGTAAGAAGAAATCACCTAAATTCTTTAGGAATAGAACAGAAAACTCCAAGGCTGGTTAGAGAAAGATGAAAAGGGTTGAGCAAAGAAAGGGGCATAAGTAAAGATGACCTAGATAAGGAATACTCAGAGTCAGTGAAAGAACCAGAAGGTGCAGTATCAATAGAGTGAAGGAATAGAGTGTTTGAAGGAAGAATGAGGGATCTGCATTGTCAGACCAAGTAGAGAGGTCTAGTCAGTGAAGGTCCATTAATGGCCGCAGCAAGGCACACAGAAGTATGGGCAGCAAATGTAGGAAACTCTCTTGAAAAACTGGGATGCAAAAGAGAAAAAAAAAAAAAGAAATGAAAGGTAACTAGAAGGAGAATATAGGAGAAGCATGGTTTTAAGCTATAGGTAAGGACCCAAGAGAGAAAAGAAAAATGAAGATATATGTGTGGGAGGAATAAATAAACACCAGCCCTGTGGAGGCAGCAAGTAAGGGTGATGGGGACAGGTAATGGATTTTCTTAAACATTCTTTGAAATTAGAGAAAAGGTAGTGAGGAAAGTTGTGAGACACAGGGATATCTGGTAGATATGTGAGGGTCTGAGTGAGATCATACCTGATGCCTTCATTTTTCTTGGGAAGGAAAGGAAGGGGAGTGAACTGTTTTGCCAGAGCCCAGTGAGAAATGGGGACCTGGAACACAGCCTTTCCTGCCCTCCCACTGGCATGCCCAGCCAGAAGTCAGAGGGCAAAGAAGTGAGGATAATCTAGTCTGTACAGATCAGACTTCTGGGACATAGGACATACAAAAGTGAAGAAAAGGAATAGCTAGCCTGGTGATAAGCTGATGTGGAAGACTGTGTGCTAAGATGGCCACAGTAAATTCTTTCTATCTCTACGTGTGCTCCTTTGCAGTGGGACTCTGCCATGCTCCCAGGAAGTGGTGGAGTGTATTTCCCTACCCTTGAGTTGGGGCTGGTCTGCAACCGCTCTGACTAATAAAATGTGGTATAGGGGCACCTGGGTGGCTCAGTCGTTAAGCGTCTGCCCTCAGCTCAGGTCATGATCCCAGGGTCCTGGGATCGAGCCCCGCATTGGGCTCCCTGCTCAGCGTGGAGCCTGCTTCTCCCTCTCCCACTCCCCCTGCTTGTGTTCCCTCTCTCGCTGTGTCTCTCTCTGTCAAATAAATAAAATCTTAAAAAAAAAATTAAAAAAAAAAAATGTGGTATAAATGAGGTTTTGTAATATCTCAGCCTAGGCCTCAGGGGGCTTTGCAGCTTTTCTTCTCACCCACCTGAAACACTAGCTGCCACGTAAGGACATCTTGAGAATGAAACATCATGTGTACAAGGAGGCCCAGCCAGGCATGTATGTGATGAGGCCATCTTGGAACATCCAGTCCCAGTTAAGCAGTCAGATGACTCAAGCCACAAAAGTGACTCAGGTAAGACGGGTTGCTTTAAGGCATTACATCTAGGGGAGGTTTGTTATGCAATGATAGCTGATACAGCTGGAAAACATGGGCCTTCAAGGAGGATGAGTGAAGAACGTCCCAACTTTTCCTCTCAGCCCTATGATGTTGGGATGTTTAGTGATCTTGCTGCCGTTTTCTTTTTTCTTTTGTAAGCATTTTATTGAAGTTAGAAGCATAATAAACTTTTTATTAAAATTAAAAATACATTCTACAGCAGTGGTTGCTAGGGGCTCAGGTTGGGGGGAAGTGGCATGAATATGTGGAACACAGAGGAATTTTAGGGCAGTTAAACTATTCTCTATGATAGTGAATAATATCCATTGAATGATGGATCCATGACACACATTTGTCAAAACTCGAAGAACTGTACAACACAAAGAGTGGACCCTAATGTAAATCACAGACGGTTAATAATATACCAACACTGGCTCATCAGCTGCAACAGAGTATGGGATATAATAAGGAAAATTCTGATCAAGGGAAACAGGATATATGGGAAATCTCAGATCTGATCAATTTTCTTTAAACCTAAGACTGCTCTACAAAATGAAGTCTGTTAATGCGTTCTAGCTTTTTTTTTTCTCTTTTAATCATTCTTAAAATCAGACCAAGCCAAACCAAACCAAAATCACAGGTGATGGCAGGAGAGTAGGGTTCCCTAGGTACCCTCAAGATTTTTATAATTAATTTTTTACTGTGAAAATCACTGTATTCAAAAACATAGTTTTCTTTTGTATTAGTCTACAAACAAAACAATAATATAAATATTCCATATTTTGTCTATAGAAAAATGTAACAACTTAAGGAACAATGGGGAACTTATGATTTATGGAAGGTACTTATGGAAGTGTTGCTTACCTCCAAGGAGAACAGTGAAAGTGTCACCATGTTGCTTTTGAAGAGTTTTCATGAAACCTAAAGGATTCTTTTGTAATTTCAGGGCCTCTCCAAGGTAAGGAAGCCAGCCTTTTATCAGTGGAGGCTCACCAGGTCTCCTATAAGAAAAATAAACAAACAAGAAAAAATGAAATCCTTATTTTAATACATATGGGTTATTAACCCAGCCTAGAAGTGAATGGATGAATTACACAACTTTTTTCAATTATTTTATTTAATGATTATTATATAATCATAGATATGAATTTATTGAGTCCCACCAGTATGTGACTTTGGGGTAGACAGTTCAATTCACAGCTTTTGGTGAGGAACGTTTTTGAGAAATTGTATCTTGTAAGACCCAAATGGCTGGCTGAAATGACAGCTACAGTCAGTAAACATTTTATGTATGAGAGCTCTTGCTGAGTGTTAGATGTCAGGTAGTTTACTCGCCAAAGTAAAGCTCTTTGTTATCAGATGTCACTTTAGACTGGAATTGCATAATTAGAAGAGGAGCAGTTAATAATCTTGAAAAATCTTTTATGTTGTTGAGAACAATAAAAAGCTCAACATTATTTCCATGAAGTATATCTTGTTGTATTCTTTTATCGAGTTTTTTATTCAAATTACGAAGGACTAGGAATATTTGTTAAATTTTACAAGACAACATATGAAACACGTTCAGTGAAACACTGAAATACTGTGAATTAAAAAACAAGTTTCTTCTTTTTTTTGACCTATAATCTTAGCAAACCTGGACTTCAAAATTTCTTCTTCTTCATTTATTTGGTGAGCTCAATCTGATTTAAAGTAAAAAAAAAAAAAAAAAAATCCAAAGCCATTTTATCCTAGAAGGGATTAAAACAAATATTCAAAAGAACTCTGATGATTCTCTATCCCATCTGTGAAGATGACTTACACTATAGGCAGTACAACCCATTCTGATTAATCACAAGATATTACTAGCTCAAGACCCAATCAAAAATCAAGATTATGATCATACTTAACATGGAATTTTATGTGGTTAGATTAACCCTATCAAAAGCTTTTATTTTCCCACAACTCAACATGGTAGAATTAAACTTAAAAAATAAACATCAGATCTTTTGGGGGAAAAAAAATAAACTAACACAAAATAAACCCAAGGTATGATAGAAATAAAGGAAACAGGTATCAAAATTCTCCTTTCTGTTTTTAGAAGACAATTGATTTTTATACTAATTTACAGATCTGTGCTATTATTTAAATATATGTACTTAGAAATGGGAAGACAAGAAACATCACATAAAAATGTGTATCTTCTGCTTCCTCCCCTTCTCTGTTATTTTCTTAAATGCTAGCTCTACCAATGGAGACTTGCTTTTTTGAGAAATACAAAAATGTACCAAAAAGTACAGTAATAGTTAATTCTATATCCAAAGATTAAACAAGAAATGACATATATTATTGTAGAGTAGGCTCTCTTAAGTCAGAAATTGCCATAGCATGCAGGCTCTCAATCAATGGCTTTCAAATTTTGCAAGTGATCTTAGATCACAAAATTTCTTTTCAAAATATTAACTCTCTTCCTTGGTCTATTTTTATTCTGTTTTGTTTAATGTTGCTTGGATGTTGCATAGTGACAAAGATTTTGAAAGGCTTTTTGTCATATCATAATTTAATGCAACTAATTTCATCCTCTATGCTCTGTCATTTGGTCAAAAGCTGTAGTCTTCATGGATTTCCGTGGGGGGAAAGGATGGAACTCAGAAATCCAGGGGAATATTAAGTTAATGTTCAGAGTTAGGGAAACACATTAGGAAGCAGTTTTATTGTTACAAAGATGAGAGGATCATCATTTCTTACAGCTGTGTTCATTTGGCAGCAATGAGTTTAAAACTATGAAACACCATGTCACAACCGCGTATTTTCAGGAAAAAATATAGTGCTATTTCAACTTATGACCCATTGAAGATGGGCAACAGAAATCTGTCTTCATCAGTATATTTGTAAAAATTATTTAGAGAGGAAAGACATCATCATAATGGTCCAGAAAGACCTACTGACATATGGCACAGTGCAAATACTGCTATTTGTCTCTCTCATGCTCTGTGACTTTGAAAATGAAATGTCCACTGCCCACTGCTGAGTGAGGGGATGGGATGCCTAATGCTTGTTGGGAATGATCAAGTTCCAAACTTAAAAGGAACAGGTTCTAAAGCAATGGTGGGCAACTAAAAACAAAGAAAAACAAAAACAAAGAACCCCCAGAAAACAAAAAAACAAAAATTGTGGGCCACACCCCCTCTCAATCCCACTTGAACAGTATACACTTCCTCAAATATCCTCTTTACTACTTAAGACACTAACAGGACACATCTTGTAAGTAATACATATTAAAGCTTACAAAGTTTCTTAATAATTAAACCCAAGTTCTATGCATAAACAACTATCACCACTTGCAATTTCTTCCATACGAATAGTGGGACACATCTTGAAGTTTATTAAAAATGTCAAGTACGGTCCAAATTTACCTGCAAGCAAATAGTGGAGAAGAGCCTAAATACATAAAATGGCTATAAAACATAAGAGATGTTTTAGTTTTCCTTTGGTTAAAAAGAAGCATATAAGATCTGAGGAGGTGAACCAACATAGAATACTTCGTTTTTAATAATAGTTGCAGTTTGTCTTTATGCTATACCTTTAGTTAAATAAATAGGGAAAAGGTTTGGCTAGTGACCTATCACACATCATTCCCTGAGACATTTAAAGCCCAGCATTTTCCACAGCAATCTATACATGTCAAGTAATTTCTTCTATTCCACTTTTCCTGGGATCATTCTAGGCTAGGAGTCCGAGTTATTGTAACAACCTTCTAAGTAAGTGGTGAGCAATCTTTATACATGTACACCAATTCAGGAAAAAAAAATTATGTGTTGATTAAGTTTCTGAGGACATAAAATATTTGTATTAGGTCATCTAATATCTGTAACAGTGCCTTAATAATTTTTTTAATTTTTCCTAATTAATATTTTCTTTTGTATATGTGTGGTTAAAATGTCAGATACTACACAACTGATGTGCAATGCAGTAGCTGATTATAATAGTGACCTTTTGAACAAACTTTTGGTTGAGCAAAGAACTTTTGAAGCTGCCCTTCTACCTTTCCTGGACTTACTTTAGAAGCTACTTAATTGGAAAATATAATTTGGTTCACACTGTCTCTTAGAACTGTACTTTTGAAATGTTCTCTATTCTTCCACTCTTCCTTGGCTTCAATGCAGGCATGAGGAGGAGTCAGTCGGTAGAAGGCATGGCAGAGTCTTGGCATACTGGCAGCCTCTGTGAGAGCTCATGTGGGGCCAAGGAAGCACAGAACCACATGATTGCTTTGCCTGGAAGCTAGGAGGGATTACCAAGTGGGGACACTTGAGTAAAGGATGCAAAGATGGAGGATCACCCTCAAAGTCCTGGCCAGGAGGCACACTGGGAAGCCAAAGATGGCCACATGAACATCTGTACTACAGGACTTTCCAGATCAACAGAAAGGAAGGGGAAGAGTTCTCCTCCTAAATCTCATTTAATGTGTGTGTGTGTGTGTGTGTGTGTGTGTGTGTGTGTGTGTGTGTGTGTATGAACAAGTTTTAAACCCAAAGTGACTGGAACTACTTTTCACTAGAAATAGTGTTTTCTGTCTTCAGCAGAAATCAGTTATAGACAAATAAATTTGTGCACATATAACACTGGAAAATTTTAAATCCAGCATACAAGTTATGTAGACACCCAGTTGTTGTTTTAACTTGAAAATGAGAATGATAATATCAACCTTAGAGGTTTACCATTTCAGACTGAGAGAGAGTCTTTGAAAATAGCTAGTATACAGAGCGGGATCAGTTTTTCCAACTATTCATACATTGTAAGTAGTTGCACATAAGTGGTTTTGCTCTCCCATTCTCTGTATGAACGGTTTTATTTTTCAACCTTCCTTGTTATCTATATAAGGAGTTTGGAAGGCATCACTCCCATCTTCACCACAAGAAAAAAGCTGAACAAACTGAATATCAACAAGTCCTCTTAGATTCATTAGAGAATTGATGCTGCAGGGCAAACCATTGCCCTAAAAGCTATAGAGACAGGTGAATACAGAAAATTATAGCTTAGTGGGAGCAGAAGCTGCTGCTGCAGCCTTTAAGAAAGACACTGAAAAGGTAATTGACTAATTGCTGGAGACTGAGCAAGGACTAATTTGTGATATAAAATCTCCTAAGGGCCCAGACTTATTAGGGCCTTCACAGTGCTCACACAAGGAGAAATAGATAATCTGAATTAGTGTGCATTTACCAAATAAATTGAGTCAATAATTTATAATCTTCTAAAGCAGAAGGCACCAACTCTAGATCTCACTGGTGAATTTTATCAAACATTTAAGGAAGAAATATTACCAATTCACTCTAATCTCTTCCAGAAAATAGAAGCAGAGAAAACACTTCCTAACTCATTCTATGAGGCCAGCATTACCCTAATACTAAAGTAGACAAAAACATCACAAAAAAGGAAAATTATAGATCAATAAACACAACATAGATGTGGAAATCCTCAACAAAATAACAGTAAATTGAACTCAACAGTGTATAGGAAGAATTATACATTAGAAGCAAGGGAAATTTATTCCCGGTGTGTAAGGCTGCTTCAACATTCAAAAATCAAATAATGTAATTAATGTAATCCATTACCTCAAAGGGATAAAGAAGAAAAATCATCTGATCATGTCAATAGATACAGGAACATCATTTGACAAAATCTAACACCTATTCATGATAAAACTCTCAGCAAACTAGGATTAGAGGAAACTTCCTCAACTTGATAAAGAACATCTACAAAAAACCTTAATGCTAACATCATACTTAATAGTGAGGAACTAGATACTTTCCTGCTAAGATCTGAAACAAGGCAAAGATGCCCCCTCACCGCTCCTATCTGACATTATACAGGAAGTCCTAGTTAATGCAATAAGACAAGAAAGGGAAATAAAAGGTATACAGATTGAGAAAAACTAAAACTATTCTTGTTCAGATGACATGATTGCCTATATATAAAATTTCGAAACAGCAACAAAAATACTCTTCTGTAACTAATAAGAAATTACAGCAAGGTAGCAGAATACAAGGTTAATACACAAAAGTAAATTGCTTTCCTATTTTCCAGCAATGAATAAGTGGAATTTGAAATAAAAAAAAACAACACCACTTACATTGGCACCCATAAAAATGAAATACTTTGGTATACAAAATGTGTACAAAATCTACATAAGAAAAACTATAAAGCTGTGATAAAAAAATCAAATAAAATTTAAATAAGCGAGAGATATCCTATGCATGTCAGTAGGGAGACTCAATATTGTCAAGATGTCAGTTCTTCTCAACTTGTTCTATAGATTCAATGCAATCTGATCAGGATCAGAACTCCAGAAAGTTATTCTGTGGACATTGACAAACTGATTCTAAAGTTTATATGGGAAGGGAAAGGACCCAGAATAGCAAATATGATATTGAAGGAGAAGAACAAAGTGGGAAGACTGATACCACTCAACTTCAATACTTACTATAAAGCAACAATAATCAAGACAGTACGGTATTGGTGAAAGAATAGACAAATAGGTCAATGGAACAGAAGAGAAAGCCCAAAGTATACCAACACAAATACAGTCAACTGATCTTTGACCAAAGAACAAAGTAATTCAATGGAGAAAGGATAGCCTTTTCAACAAATGGTGGTAGAACAACTGGGCATCCTCTTGCAAAAATATTAATACAGACACAATTCTTATACCTTTCACAAAAATTAACTCAAAATAGATCAGAGACCTAATTGTAAAATGCCAAACTATAAAATTACCAGCAGTTAAAATAAGAAATATCTAGACGACCTTGGGGCTGGCAATGACTTTTTATTTTTTTTAATTTTTTATTGTTATGTTAATCACCATACATTACATCATTAGTTTTTAATATAGTGTTCCATGATTCATTGTTTGTGCATAATACCCAGTGCTCCACGCAGAACGTGCCCTCTTTAATACCCATCACCAGGCTAACCCATCCCCTCACGCCCCTCCCCTCTAGAACCCTCAGTTTGTTTTTCAGGGTTCATCATCTCTCATGGTTCGTCTCCCCCTCCAATTTCCTCCCCTTTATTCTTCCCCTCCTGTTATCTTCTTCTTTTTTTTTTCTTAACATATATTGCATTATTTGTTTCAGAGGTACAGATCTGTGATTCAACAGTCTTGCACAATTCACAGCGCTCACCATAGCACATACCGTCCCCAATGTCTATCACCCAGCCACCCCCTCCCTCCCACCCCCCACCACTCCAGCAACCCTCAGTTTGTTTCCTGAGATTAAGAATTCCTCATATCAGTGAGGTCATATGATACATGTCTTTCTCTGATTGACTTCTTTCACTCAGCATAACACCCTCCACTTCCATCCACATTGTTGCTGGCAATGACTTTTTAGATACAACATCAAAAACACAATCCATGAAAAAAAAAACTTCATTAAAATTTAAAAATTCTGTCCTGCAAAATACACTGTTAAAGAGAATGAAAACCCACACTTCAGACTGGGAGAGAAATCTTTGCAAAACACATACCTGACAAAGGACTAATAACCAACATATACAAAGAACTCTTAAAACTCAATAAGGAAAAAAACAATTAAAAATGGGCAAAAGATCTCAACAGACACCTTACCACAGAAGACATACAGATGGAAAATAAACAGATGAAAAGATACCCCGCATCATATTCTCAGGGAATTGCAAATTAAAACAGTAACAAGTTACCACAACACACCTATTAGAATGGCCAAACTCAAAACATTGACTGACCCAAATGCTGACAAAAATGTGGAACAACAGAAACTCTCATTGCTGGTGGGAATGCAAAATGGTACAGCTACTTTGGAAGACAGTTTGGCAGTTTCTTATAAAACTAAACATACTCTTACCATATGACCCAGCAACTGTGATCCTTGGTATTTACCCAAATGAGCTGAAAACTTGTGTCCACACAAAAACCTGCACACAAATGTTTACAGCAACTTTATTCAGAATTGCCAAAACTTGGGAACAATCAAGATATCCTTCAATTGGTGAATGGATAAACAAACTGTGGTAAATGTGGTTGGTAGAATATTATTCAGTGATAAAAAGAAATGCACTATCATGCCACAAAAAGGCATGGAAGAACCTTAACCACATATTGCAAAGCGAAAGAAGCCAATCTGAAAAGGCTACACACTGTATAATTACAACTATATGACATTCTGGAGAAGCCAAAACTATGGAGATTATTAAAAGATCAGTAGTTGCTAGGGCTTTGGGGGAGAGAGGTATAAATAGGTGTAGCACATGGGATTTTTAGGACAGTGAAACTATTTTGTGTTACTATAATGATGTATCTGTGTCATTATACGTTGGTCAAAACCCATATAATGTACAACACAAAAACGATCCCAGATGTAAATTAGGACTTTAGCTAGTATTAATGTATTAATATCGGCTCAACTGTAACAAATATACTATACTGATATTAATATTTGTGAAGACTACGGTGGGTGGGGAGGGGGTATATGGGAACTCTACAATTTCAATATTTCTGTAAACCTCAAACTGCTCTATAAAATAAGGCCTATATAACTATACAGATATAGATATCTACATATGTAATAATAAATTTTAAGCAAGAAACTAATATGAAGTTTCTATTTTTTTTTAAATTAAGGACATTAAAAAAAGATGGGCAATTC
This sequence comes from Eumetopias jubatus, assembly GCF_037043125.1. Classification (NCBI taxonomy): domain Eukaryota; kingdom Metazoa; phylum Chordata; class Mammalia; order Carnivora; family Otariidae; genus Eumetopias; species Eumetopias jubatus. Next base: position 174,321,707 of record NW_028274810.1, on the reverse strand, counting down.
TAAGGTATCAGTATTGGGCAGTGTGTAAATTGATAAAAACAAATTTTTTTTTAAGATTTTATTTATTTATTTGACAGAGAGAGACACAGTGAGAGAGGGAACACAAACAGGGGGAGCGGGAGAGGGAGAAGCAGGCTTCCCGCGGAGCAGGGAGCCCGATGCGGGGCTCGATCCCAGGACCCTGGGACCATGACCGGAGCCGAGGGCAGACGCTTAATGACTGAACCACCCAGGAGCCCCTAAAAACAAGTATTTTTTAAGAGTAAAGAGTTCTAAACTGATGGTTACTAGAGGGGAGGTGGGTGGGGGGTTGGTGAAATAGGTGATGGGGATTAAAGAAGGCACTTGTCGTGATGAGCACTGGGTGATGTATGGAAGTGTTGAATCACTGTACTGTACACCTGAAACTAATATTATACTGTATGTTAACTAACTGTAACTTAAATTAAAATTTTTAAAAAGTGTAAAGGTTCTAGAATCCAAAAAGTAAGAAAATTGCTGTGGATTATCCCCAGTCACAATAGGCCCATTTCTTTCTATGACCTCATAGAGAGCCATTGTTAAAGAATCCCAAGCATCTATTTAAGACCTTGGAGGGGCTGAGGATTTTGTACCTTCTAGCTCAGGAAGCTGGTTTTCAATGACCTGGGATTTGACCAAAGTTAGTTTCTTCCATGGCACTGTAGGGTTTTTATCTATTTTGCATATTAATTTTTTCACTTTTAAAGAAATCTTTAAAATCTTCACTTTTAAAGAAAAAGTGAAAAAATTTAATAACTCTTTTTAATTTTTCTTATTCTTTTTTCTTTATTTTTTTTCCATTTTTAAAATTTAGTTTGTTAATGTTTTGTTTACCTTTATTTTTTGTCTGGCACTATGTCAATTCCATCATAAAGGTCAGTTTTTCAAATTGGCCTTGAAAGTGATTTTCTTTTGAAGTAAACTGGATCAAATTTCTCCCAGCTTTTCCCGGTTTCAAGCTGACATTGGGACACGCTGCCTCCAAGTAAGTGCAACATGCTGCCAGGCCTCTCGGCCATCTCTGCTGAGGAAAAGACTTTATTGGCAGCTACCATTGGCAAGGATATATTTGCCAAGGTGAGGCTGGCCCAACACATTTGGGAAAGAGATGGTCATGACAATCATTAACGAGTTAATCTTGTTAACTACCTTATAAAGTCAAAATAATGAGGGCCTTGGATAACTCAAACATTGTGAAATTATTTGAAGTGATGGAGACAGGAACAGTCTACCCTATCATGGAGGTAAGTGGGGAAGAGCTATTCAATTACCCAGTGGATCATCACAGCAGGAAAGAGAAAGAGGCCCCAGGCAAATTCAGCCAGAGAGTGTCTGCTGCACAGTATTACCAGGGTAAATGGTAAAAGGGTATTGTCTATATACCTTCAAGGCAGAAAACCAACTACTAGAAACTTACATGCACATCAAGGTTTCAGACTTTGCTACAGCAAAGAATTCCCCTTTGGCAATAAGTTGGATGCCTTGTGTGGCAGCTTCCTTATAATGCCTTGGAACTCTTTCCAGAGCCAAAAGTAAAATGGCTTCATGGTAGGTGTATGGAGCCTAAGAGTCACCTTATATACTCTGGTCAGCAGATCCCTGCCTTTTGACGGACAACTTAAAGGATCAGGGAAAGCAATACTGAACAGAATATACCATATTCACTTCTACTTGTTCATAGTGTGAAAACTTGCTCAAGACATTTCTTATCCTCAATCTCACCAAGAGGCGTCTTAGAGCAAATCATGAAAATTTCATGGATGAATGTGGCTTATGAAGATGAGGAACTAAAGCCTTACATGGAGTCACTCCCTGAGTAAAAAGACTCTGGTGGACTGAGTTGATGGTGCTCACTGGCTTCACAAGGTGAAGAGGGGTGGGTAGAAGCAATGACATGATGTGAGGCTGTGAGATTATCTGCCTTGAGCCCCTTTCCACAGACAGAGGCACCATAGACCACCATATGACACTCACAGAGTTGGTCAATATTGACTTTTCAGAGAACTTTGTTCACAATATATCTTTAAGTGAATAAAGCAGTTAAGTAACCATAGGCATAATAGCATAATATTGTTTTCCTAAAAAAATATGGAAAGGAATATAAACACAAAGAGAAAGATCTGATATGCCTTAAGATGTCAATGGTCATTATTGCTGGTGGTGAGATTACAGGGGTTTGATAACTGGTATCTTCTAATTTGCATGACACTTCTTTTGAAGAGTATTTGCCATTTATTTTGTAGAATGTCCCTCAATTTGGGTTGTCTGATGTTTTCTCATGATCAGATCGAGGTGGTAACATTTTGGGGAAGAATCTCACAGAAGCAACGTGCCCTTCTCAGCATATTGTTTTTTAAATTTAAAAAAATGCTATTTTAGTGTTCAAATTAAAGCCACGTACAGAAGGTACTGTCCTCTAAAGCGCAGTTGATGGCAAAAAAGTATACTCTACAAAGAATCCAAGACTCATTCTATAAATGAGCTCTACACTCCTAAATCAGGTGAGTAGAGGAAACAGCCTGAGATCCACCGTAAGGACAAGCAGCACCCTCTCCACCCACATTCCAAAAATGCAGAGCAGACACTGGGGTCAGACTCTGTAACTGCACAAAATATGGACACGCAGTGCCACCTGGGGATACCCTGTTACTTGCACCAGGGGCCAGGGGACATACTAATGAGGCAGGCAGAGTTGATTTCTGTGACAGCCAGGAAAGGGAGGAGTGCTCTATACAAATGGGGTTGCAACCAGTGGACTGTGACAACTGGGTTCCCTGATCATCTCTTCAAGGCTGCACTTGGACAAAGAAACATTGTGGCACAGAGCACACTGTCTCCACTCCCTCACAAAACCCTAGGGCATCTCATGCCTACCGTTAGGGAGTACGTTAATTTTTTCTCCTTGTATATGACAACCATATGTTCTTTAGGACTCTTGATTCACACGTCGAACATAAATGATCTGTTTAATATTTGTTTACTGCAAGAATCAGAACTACTGTAATCTCTTTTCAGGATGAACATTAATCCAACCCTGTCTAGAAAAATTATACAGTTCATTACCATAAGTAATCTCTATTGTACTCCATGCTTAACCTTCACTTTCCCCCAGTCTTATAACCTTGCAAATCCACTGGTGCTGTGTGATTGGCATCTGGTGTTCATACAATCTCTGCCTCACAGAGAATAAATGAAAAATCCCTAGATAAAAATGCCACTTTTCAGTGATCCAACCCTCTGCTCTTTGGTAACTTGTGTACCACTCTAGAAAGTTCTGTTAACTTTGCAGCTCATAAATAAAGCCTTTACTCTTGAAATGTTTTGGCTCTATCAGGATGGCAACTGACTTAAAACTTGATTTAATTTCCCGGTAGCAAAGATATCACTGTTCAAGCACTTTTAATCAAAGCATTAAATGTAATGGCAATGTAAAAGCAAGCAACACTGAATGGTCACAAATTTCTCCATTATTGGCATGGAATCATAGCAAAACCAATATGAACATGGCTATATCTTCACACCCTGAGAGTAACTTTTCAAGCCATATTTCAGGTGAACCTCTAGCTGTCAGCTCATCTATGTGATTGTGTGATCCGAGCAAAGCTTTGTCTGGGGAATGTGCCTTGTAAACTCAATTCCGTTAGTAGATTTACACTAATGCCTCGATCAAGTGAGTGACTTGTAAGTGCTTCTTTGGATAAGAAGCCAAACCACATTCATATAGGATTTCACTCAGAGAAGTCTATGATTGAGCTTTTTTTTTTTTAATCTGGGAGGAATGCCACAGGTTGGCACCAGTGGAATAATGTCAAGACGTATTAAAAAAAAACAACCCACAACTATCACTTAAAATTTAACTGAGTCTCAAACACGCCCCACAATGACCACAACACTGGAGGACGTTTCTTAATGAACTTGACCCTGGGTTAGCAGGGCATAGTCCAAGCCCTCATCCATTCTCATGGGCACTACTACAATAGCTTCCTGATTGATCTTGCCACACTGCATGGCTCAGGCTACCAGCCACCACCAGTTTGCTGACTTTGGCCAATTTACTTAACCTATCTGTTCCTCCGGTTTCTCACCTGTAAAATGGATATACTATTGTACTTTCTTCATGTAAAAAATAAGCTGAAGCATGTAAAGAACTGAAGGCAATGACTTGCATGTAGGAAGCACTCAGAACGTTAACTACTACTATTATTATATTAATATTATTGATCTCCACATCACTACCTGAGATCACCTAAAATACAAACCAAATTGTGGCTCTCTCCTGATTTCTCTTTCCTAAAAGTTTTCAACTGAATACCAAATTTTAAGATATTTTTTCATTTGCTTGCGTACTTCCTTTACTTGCCTAATTTAGGTATTAGTTTAGGGCTGCAATATATGATTTGCTGGTCAGGGGTGGGGCACCAGAACCATCTACCCATCTGGAAAGTAACTCTAACTTCTCGGGCTTTGTATTCTCTGGGCAAACGCTCTTAAAGGATCAAGTGGCTCAGAAGAGCACTCTATCTTAGGAGAAAGCCAGTCAAGAATGTTTAAACAGCCTAGACAATTCCAAAAGAGGGAAATCGATTCATAATTGAAAGTTATTTCAACTCCCTAATTAAAATAGAAAACCATGCAACTGAATTTGTAATTTCTGAGATGATCAGTTGCTAATTTATTTTACAGATGGGATTTGAATGGACTTCATGGAAGAGATATCAATTCTATTAACTCATCATTTCTTACATTTGATTAAATTGTTTGATTTTGAAACATTTAATAAAAAATCAGAACCCACAGTTTTGTGGAAACTGAATTATACCAGAGGGCTAACCCAGAAAGCCTTAGCAATGACAATATGGAGATCAATGCCCACATAAATGCACAGTCAAGTTATCAACTGACATTTCAACAACCAAAGCCAATGAAGAAACAAAGTTCCAAATTCTGAAGGTTGACTAAAATAACCAAGTACAGCTTATCAGAACCATAGGAAAGGCAATACAAGGGTACTCCAGTTTGCTGAGGTGGGAAGCTAATAAAAAGCCTGAGGACCATATGCTACATCTGCTTCAGAATGCAAAAATTCATAACCATATATTACATTGAGTCAACTATTAGCACAGCAAAAGCTAATAGTATCTCTATATTTGTAACATAGCACATGGCACTGAGAATGGCAACGTTTTTATTTTGTCATGAATTAGAGGGCTTTTCAAAAGGAAAAATACTACTCATTTCCAAAGATTGGTTCCTAACTTTGGCTTATGATTTTAGGTTACTGCATAAAAGGAGTGTATGACTACCTCAGGAAATCGATCATCACTAATATTACAACATGGAACACAGAAGACCCAGCATCATATTTATACACAGAAATCCCTAAGGTTTGCAAATTCTAAAATTAAACATAACCCCTTGCTTATTTTAAACATAATGCTTGCAGCTTCCTTTGTTCATGCTAACCTTTCTTATGTGCACCCTCCCACTGTTTTGTGAAATCAATTTTCAGTATTTATGCCACAATCATCATTAAAGTGTGCTCAATTGCTTTGTTTTTGTGTTTGCCTTGTTTTCTGTGTACCCATCACTAATTCTTATCAGTCTCTTTCAGTACTCTCTAAAATCTCTCTCAATATGGTCAGACATATGGTCCTGCAATTTTCATATAGCTCCTCTCCTATTTTCCATCAGTTTTTCTTTTGCTCTATTTAAGGACTTTCTTGACTTAATCTCTTTCACAGATTATTTTATTTCTACTCTTAGATTTCTAATTTCCTAGAGTTCTTTTGTGCTCTCTGATTACACATTATACAAATTAAATTCCATTCTTGTTTTATGAATGCAATTTCTCTTATCCCTTTAAGACTAATAAGTATAATTTGGGTTTTTTTTTTTCTGTCTCCAAATTGTCTGTTTCCTCCAAGTCTTTGTTTTTTTTCTGTTTTGTTTTGTTGTTGTTGTTGTTGTTATGCTTTGCTTTCTTCAGTGTCTCATGATCCTTAGCTTTCTTTCAGATCTAAAAACAAGGTTGTGTGTGTGTGTGTGTGTGTGTGTGTTGGTGGGGCTGATGGACTTCACCATGTTGTGATTGCAAGGGGACCTAGTCATTTTAATGAGCTACCCATCTTTGCTAGTTAAATGGATGAGGCTGTAACTTTTCATGAATTTTAATTTTGCTTTGGGGACTTGGGAATAGAACATAATACACAACTATCTGTGAACACATTTCCTGTAAAGAGTTAACATTAACCAATTTTGAATTTGTCTTAATTATAGTTTTTTGGAGGTTACTGCCAAAGTCACTTGCAGTTGTGTTTGTAGATAAAAATTTTAGAGTTCATTTTTATTTACAGCGGTGAGAATAGATGGAAGATACAACAACATGAAAGTCTGGCATTAGAGGTCAGAAAAAAGGGATAGATGATGGGTTCTACAGTTATGCAAGTCTGTCAGTTAAAATTGCAGGGTAGAGTAAGGGATTTTATTATTTCACTGTTCCTAAAATTAGTCCAACACTCTTGCAAGTGATATTATCTTGTTTCAGCGCTAGAAGGATTAGGGAGAACTGGCAGAGGAAACTGAAGTACAAATATATTCTTTTTTTCTCATGGGAGAAATGTGTGTGTGTGCGTGCACTAATATTTGAACTGTGACTTAAACAAAGTGATGCCAATGTCAGTAAAACATTAATTCTTTCTACAGACCACCCTTCATATGGCAGATGTCTTACTTCCCAGTACAGTAAAAAGCATTAAAAAAAGGCAAGGACTCATATCTCCACCCTTCTAGTTCCTCAGATACTTCATTCCTCCTCAGAAATATGTGAATTTTGACAGGACTCATGCATCTATAGGAGGTGTTTTTTCTTTCCTCTATAAATAGGGTACAAACTAAAAAAACAGAAGCCACCATTTGAGTGGTAAATAACCATTCTACCATCTTGAGAGCTTACAGGTAACTACTCAAAATAGTCATTTAATGATTGTTTCAAAATTTATTCTGCTTCTTTCCTAGAATTAAAAATTCCATTCTGTTATTTCCAAAGGATTTCATGTAAGTATGTATATATATGCACACTATTTTACACACACTATTTTACATAAGTACATAAATGCATATATATACATGTATTAATGGCAGGGAAAGTACCTTAAAAATTATGGACAAATATATTAAGAAGTCTTATAATTCTGTAATAAGGAGACAATCCAATAAAAAATGAGCAAAATTCTGAATAAATATTTCACCAAAGAAGATATACAAATGGCCAATAAGCACATGAAAAGATGCTCAACATCACTAATCTTTAGGGAAATGTAAATTAAAAACTAAAATGAGATACCACTGCTCACTTATTAAAATGGCAAAAATCAAAAAGAATGACTGTACTAGTGTTGGCAAAGATGAGGAGAAATTGGAACTCCCCTACACTGCTGGTGGGAATATGAAATAGTACAATCACTTTGGAAAAGAGGCAAGCAATTTCTGATAAAGTTAAATGTACACTAACAGGACAACTCAGAGATTCCAATTCTAGGTATCTCTTTACCCAAAAGAAATAAAAACATATGTCCACACAGACTTGTATGTGAATGTTCACAGGTGCATTAATCATAATAGCTAAAAATTAGAAACAATCCACATGTCTATGAACTAGTGGGTAGATAAACAAAAGGTGGTCTATCTATATAACAATATTATTCAGCAATAAAAAAGGAACAGACCAATGATGTATGCAACAACACTGATAATCCTCAAAAGCATCATACTAAGAGAAAGAAACCAGGCACATAATTTTAGTTTTATGAAATTTCCAGAAAAGATAAAAATAGAGGCAGAAGGTAAATTAGTTCTCCCTTGGGATTGACGGTAGGAGCAGAAATTAAATGCAAACAGCCATAAGGAAACTTTTTGGATGATGGGAGTATTTTAAACTGGATTGTGCTGATGGTTGCACAACTATATCAATTTACTAAACTCATCAAAGTGAATGAATTTCATGATATGTAAGGATCTCAAAGAAGCTGCTGAAAAAAATGGGGTATTTTGTATGATTAGTTAAATATTTCAATCATCGGCATGCCTGGGTGGCTCAGTCGGTTAAGTGTCTGCCTTTGGCTCAGGTCATGATCCCAGACTCCTGGGATTGAGCCCCAAGTCACGCGCCACATCAGGCTCCCTGCTCAGCGAGGAGTCTGCTTCTCCTTCTCCCTCTTACCCCCCCCACCACCCCTCTCTCATGCTCATTCTCTCTCTCTCTCTCAAATAAATAAATGAAATCTTTAAAAAAATTTCAGTTATCCGACAAGTCTTTAAACAAAATGTACCATGCCAAAATCTCCTTTAATAATTTTGCTGAGCCATCTATATGACTTCTACAAAATTCCCTAGGTAGAACAGGGTCTTGAAACTGGGAGAGTTTGGGTTTTACAAATAAGAAAACAGAATCAGAGAAGTAAAATAACTTGTCCAGTCACACAGCAACAAACCAACAAAAAAAGATCAGAGTCCAGGTTTCCTGACTCACAGTCCAACGATTTGTTTCTCTCTATACCACACCATCCAAAGAAATATAGGTACATGTCAGGGTTAAGGGAGTCCCGACTTTCTGAAATAAGATTTTTCTCTTTTCTGATATGTTCTGCACTTGTAGTGAGCCCAGAGGTGATAATCCTATAAAGTAAATAAACATAAGACGTTATCTCCCATAGGGCAACTTCTGTTTGTGGCTAAATGAGCCAAGATGAAGAAACACTTCAAATAAAAGACACAGCTGGAATAACATAGCGGAGAGGTTGCTTAGCTTGAAAGGCAGTCTGGCACCTAGCCACTATGATTCATAAACTATAATGTAATAAACTTGTATGAACAAAAATCAAATTTCCATATTCAATGCTGGTTACCTGAATGAGCCATATGAGAGCTAATTTTTGGAAACAACATTAATTCTCTGGAAACAAAATGAGCCACTTGGTACCAGCCAGAGTTTGGGAGCTAAAGGGTTTCAAATTCTATCACGTATCTGTACCTATTCTGCATCTCCAGATTCCGAGAGGTATTTCTAGAAACTTCTTAAATTGAATCTTAGTCTAGTTTAATGTCTGCTTTTTAAAATCACCTCCAATTGATCAAAGTATATTAAGAGGCCAAACATTAGGCATCTGAAGCATAAGAAAAGATGAGGACATGAAAGTCTCAGAAAGTTTTCGTCTTCAATACCATCAACTCAGAGGGCTGCACTGTTTGTAACAAAGTGACAGAGACTGAAGGATTTGTGGCACCAAAGTTTTTAGAGACTAAAACCAGCAGTATTTACCCAAAAGGACTCAGGCAAACTAATCCTTACCAGAATCTCAGTTAACCCCTGCAAAAAGTGAATATGAGGACTTGATATCCCTTAAACATAAATTTTTAAGGAAATTGCTTTAAGGGCTGAGATAAATTGCAGTAGTGTTCAACATACCCAGTGTTCCTTCCTGTAGGAGCACTATTCATTGATGCCTTATCAATGCCAGGCTTAAGCATGTGACTTTCTTTGGCCAGTGAACTGTGAGCAGTGACACATGCCACTCTCCAGCAGAAGCTTTATGAGCCATCACATGGTTCCACTATGTTCTCATCCTATTGACACAGGTTTAAAAATATCCCACACCAAGATTCTCCTTAGATTTGGAACCTGTAATGAAGATTATGACTCATGGTGAACATAAAGACTGAACAAGAAATAACAACTTTTCAGTTGTAAGCCACTCGGTTATTTGTCACTGTAGTGTAACCTAGCCAAATATGACTGAAACAACAGTTAAACAAAAAAAGAATGTTCTTATTAATGGACTACATGGTAGTTGGCCTATTTGTCACTGTAGTGTAACCTAGCCAAATATGACTGAAACAACAGTTAAACAAAAAAAGAATGTTCTTATTAATGGACTACATGGTACTTGGCAGATCTCACACTGCAAGATAAAAATGTTGATATATACTCCCATCATCCTAGACCAATGTTTTACAAAGACTTTTGATCCAACATGTACACTATGATATGTATATACATGTATACATATATGGATTTGTAGATCTATAAAGTCACAACAATACTTACTCTTCTTATGTACTCTGTTATTTTCTCTTCTATTTACATTTTATTAAAGATTTTTATTTATTTAAGAGAGAGAGAGTGAGAGAGCACGAGAGGAGAGAGGGTCAGAGGGAGAAGCAGACTCCCCGCTGAGCAGGGAGCCCGATGTGGGACTCGATCCTGGGACTCCGGGATCATGACCTGAGCCGAAGGCAGTCACTTAACAAACTGAGCCACCCAGGCACCCTCTTCTATTTACATTTTTTAAATGTTTGCTGGAACCCACTAAATCCATTTCAAGTCCCACTATTGGGTCACTATCCATTATCCTACTTTCTACCCATTGTCTACCTTGTTGAATGATCCTTAAATGTGTCTTCCTATTTTTCTTTTTCTCCCAAATTTTAAACCGTAGTACTTGACCCTGGATTCACTGTAGAATCACCAGGAAGATTTTTTTAATATACTACTCCCCAACATCAGTGATGGCGATTTTTTAAAAGTCAACATTTTAAAATGAATTGCTGCAACATACATTTAATTATCAACTTTCATATAAATCATTTGGACATATATTTGTTTTGTATTAATATGCACGCTTCTGTTCCTGAAAATCTGCCACCTTAATTTAACCTCCATCACAGGGGGTCCTGAAATTGTCTCTTATTTGATCATATGGCTCCCTTTAGATGCCAATGATTTCAAATAAATTTTGGCTACATGTAGCAATCTCAATTAGTTGGGTCATCCATTTAATCAATGGATCAATCAATTCTTTAATTCAAACAATTACTCTGTACTCAATTTGTGTCAGACACTACTCTACATGACAAGGGCACAAGGAAGGATAAGAGACACATGTGAGAGCTCAGTGTTGATTGGAGGTAGGTGGTTAGCTATACATAAAAAGATAACCTAAGAAACACTGTAATGACTGTGATGACAGGGGTTACTACGGATTACATATTCTACTTGTAGCTCACTTATTTTGATTTCAGATTTTCAGAAGCCTTCATAATTCATTGTTCCTTACCATTACTCTCTATTGAATTTAACACCCTCGTTCATGTATCTGCTTCTCTTCCCTGTATATCTGGTGTCCGTATACCCTCACCAAAGGAATACTGCTACTGCTACTCAATAGAAATACAATGATATTTGCTGATTGTACCTGTCCTAGCCACATAAAATCATGCTCAAATCCCAAAATAAACATGCGACTCCCAGAATATATTCACAATCCTGCAGGATGTACTCACATTTTTTTCTCAACACATGTAATTAACACATTATTTAACTTCTGTGCTTGCTAAGTGGTGTTTCAACGGCCCCTCTCTCATTACTATCTCTGTATTTCTGTGAAGTAGGAACTTAGAATATTTAATAATTCATCCTATTTTGTTCTAGCCTTTGCCAGTCACTGGCAACTCTGTAATAATTATTTTTCTTGTGATATAATAACAATCATATCACAAGAAGGTAATGTTAAAAGCAGTTTAGTGAGAGGTGTTAGAATACTTGACCTATGCTTGATCTAGAAGATACTGTACATTTTCCTCAAAATTTAACTCTCCAAAATGCATACTGCAATTTCTGCTGAATGAGATATGGGAGAGTCAGGTGACTGGCAGATTCCATGCTCTAAAGCCATCAACTTTCAGCCTTCCAAAGTGATCTGAGATTTAAAAATATGATATGAATGATACCTTGATGCCAATAAGCATTTGCATCAGCTTTCCACACCTGCATGCTCTAGAATCTATACATATATTTAAAATAAAATTACAGTGCATTTAATTTCAAAATAAACCAGGACACAAGTCAACAGAGGCTTCTCTCTAATACTACCAATTCCAGAAGAAAGATATATCTTGGATATTCAATATGGGTCACGTTTATTCAAACTGTGTATCTGCCCCTAATAATAAAATGAAGCAAACAGGTATAACTAGGTATTACTATAGGTAATATAGTATTAGTAGTAATATAGTAGTAATATAGTATAATTAATATAGGTATTACTATAAACTGCTTTACTGTTCTGAAAATAATCAGAAACAAAGCCGTAGGTCACTCATACACAGAAATCCTTAATTCTTTATGCCACAGGTAAAGTCATTTTCTACCATAGCCTGGCAAAGATTTTTTTTAAACTTTCAATTGTTACAGCACTGAAATTTATTTTTTTAATTTGGATCTTATATTTTATATAAGTTTCTAAGAGCAACAACAGAAACTAAGAGCAACAGAAAATGTTCTGTTTGGCCTTCACAGGGCCTTTCATCCAAGTTAAAACAGAGAGTGTCTGGGAATTTCCTCTATAGAGCACTGTGGGGTGAGGCCCAGAGGAAGTCAAGGACCTGAGGAATCTTTACAGTTTGCACTGGGGGCCTAAAAGGTAATTGCAAATGCTGATTTCATAGATTATAAAATATATAAAGGTGGATTTGAGGTGGGGGTAGGTGGGAGAGATAAAGAAGAGTACCTGAGACCAACCACAGTGTACTCTGATCATCTGAGTTTTGAGAAAATACCACTTGAAGAGTATCTGCAGTGGTTCCTGAATGTTCCAAAGCTACCTGGTTATTCTGAAATGGTTTCTCTCTCCTCTGACAGCACTAGGAAGATGTGGCTCATGTTTCCATTTTGCAGCCACAGATTGAGAGATCTTTTCCTCCCAGGCTTCCCTGCTGTACTGCTTGACCCACGAGGCCCCGATTAAGGCTGGAGCTATTTCCATAAAATAAAACGGTATGGTTGGAAGATGATCTGGGGGAAGTGGATGAACATATGAGACTCTGGAATTCCAAACAAATATTGCAATGCTTCCAGAAAACCTAGGTTGGTAATCTCGGTGGCTAAGCAAGAGCACAAGATCTGGAGCCTGTCTGGATTTGACTCCTGGTTTCCACCCACTCAATGGATACTCTTGAAGCAAAATCTCTCTGTAACTTGGCTCCATTTTCTGCAAAGTAGGGCTAAAAACACCTCCTCCCTCATTGGGTAGTTGTGAAGATTCAATGGAGTGTGTAAAATATTTAAGAACATTCAAGTTCAAAAGAAAACTTCTATCAATGATAGCTATTATTGTGAATCACACATAACTTAGCCTGAAAATTAACTGATGAGAATATAGAGATACAGATAAGCTATGACTTGCAACCATCCTAAAATTACAAAGACCCAAAATATAAATCTTGGCCTCTTGACACCCTGCCTACAATTCTTCCAAATTACTGATATTCCCAAACTTTAGTTCTTCAAAAACTATTGGCAAAATTTTTCGCCATATCCATGAAACACCTGCTCATATTATTTTCTTCATATCCTTCTTTAAAAGGGCTCATTTCTTTTAGATAAATAAATGACCACCATACAGAAAAACAGAACATTGGTATTAAATTCTAGCTAGATATTCCAGTCTGCTGAAAGCTCCAAGTCCAGAATCTGTTCTCGGTCTAAAAGGAAGATTAGCAAGTGTTATGGGCAGAGGATACTTGGTTCTTGACTTCACAAGGTTTAAAGCAAACTACAAAGGGGTTAACTTTTTCACACGATGTCACACTCACAATTGCCTCCTGACCTTGGTAGGCTCACTGCACTTTGGGAAAAGGCCCTGGGGAGCAAACATCAGAAATGCAACTATGCCTCATTTGCCAAGACACCAGTGAGGTTTCTCATTCACCATCCTATCTCAATATACAAGGTAGGAAGAAGTGCTCTAAATGAGGTCACAAAATCAAAGATTTTGATTTTGATTTAAAAATCATTTTAACCAACAAAAATTCACTGAAGAGACCATGAAAAAAAAAGAGCCTAATCATACAAGTTTTTCATACAGCACTAACGGTTTTTTGTTTCTGAATTCCATTTATTGATGTTAGGAAGTATTCCTACTTGGTGCTGTCAGTTTTATAATAAGATGATCTCCCAACTGCAGTGAGATTGGGGAAATCACTGAATTTTAAGCCACCAAAAACACATTAAAGTTTAATTTGAAAATTCTCAAAATTGAAGGCAAACCACAAACAGTGACAATGCATTTCAGGAACGTCTATGATAGTCACATCCCTGGGCCCTAAACAGACCAAGTGGCCTCAGTGCTCCCTGCTATTCAAAGTTTTGATTACAAAGGTTTGGCTTTTATAAAAAGCAGTGTGTAGAGAAAAAACAAAAACAAATCAATGTGAGATGCCTTTTGGTAGAGTTTCAATGACTGAAGGAAGCAGATAAAACAAGTATCTGAATAATTTTTGGCAGGAGATTAAGTGGACTTTTACCCTACATTGTTACTTTGCTTTTTTTCATTTGTGAGCCCTATAACTAAAAACGGGTTCTCTAGAAAGTGGGCTATGGGTTTTAGTAATTTCCAGTATAAAATGCTATGGCCAATTAGGATCTATTTTTCCTTGGGGGTAAATCTTCAATATTGGAGGGTAAAAAGCCTGAGCCCTCTCCAACTTCTGTAGGAGTTCAGGGCTCTCTCTTCGGTGTTCAGACTATTTTTGATGCCTCTATTATACTTGGTACGCAGTGTGAAAATTTTATGTGATGTGGCAGACACTGGCACTACTCCATGACCTTCTGTTGGGAAGGACCATGTCTTTTTCTTCCTTAAATGTCCAGCACCTGCCAAATTCCTTTAATTAGTACGGGTTCAAAATGTATGTTAAAGAAGAGATGCCTAAATAAATTGATTAGGTTTTAGAAATCTATATTCATTGTAGAGACATTATAAAATGGAGATAACTAAAGTCACCTGTAATCCAATCACTGCAAAACAGTATCATTAGCATCTTAATGTACACTTTTTTTTAATTATTATGTTCGGTTTGCCAGCATATAGTACATCATGAGTTTTGTCCAACGATTCATTAGTTATGTATAACACCCAGTGTTCATTACAACACATGCCCTCCTTAATACCCATCACCCGGCTACCCCATCCCCCCAATCCCCTCCTGTCTGAAACCCTTAGTTTGTTTCCTGGAGTCCATAGTCTCTCATGGTTTGTCTCCCTCTCTGATTTCTTCCCATTCAGTTTTCCCTCCCTTCCCGTATGGTCCTCCACGCTATTCCTTAGGTTCCACATATGAGTGAAACTATATGATAATTGTCTTTCTCTGATTGACTTATTTCACTTAGCATAATCCCCTCCAGTTCCATCCATGTCAGTGTAAAAGTTGGGTATTCATCCTTTCTCATGGCTAAGTAATAGTCCGTTGTATATATGGACCACATCTTCTTTACCCATTCATCTGTTGAAGGACATCTCGGCTCTTTCCACAGTTTGGCTATTGTGGACATTGCTGTTAATGAACACTGGGGTGCATGTGTCCCTTCTTATCACTACATCTGTATCTTTGGGGTAAATACCTAGTAAAGCAATTGTGGGGTCATAAGGTAGCTCTATTTTTAACTTCTTGAGGAACCTCCATACTGTTTTCCAGAGTGGCTGTACCAGCTTGCATTCCTACCAACAGTGTAGGAGGGTTCCCCTTTCTCCACATCCTCGCCAACATTTGTTGCTTCCTGTCTTGTTAATTTTTGCCATTCTAACTGGCGGTCTCTCATTGTGGTTTTGATTTCCCTGATGGCTAGTGATGCTGAACATTTTTTCATGTGTTTGTTAGCCATTTGTAGGTCTTCTTTGGAGAAGTGTCTCTTCATGTCTTCTGCCCATTTCTTGACTGGATTATTTGTTTTTTGGATGCTGAGTTTGATAAGTTCTTTATAGATCTGGGATACCAGCCCTTTATCTGTAATGTCATATGCAAATATCTTCCCCCATTCCATGGGTTGCCTCTTAGTTTTGTTGACTGTTTCCTTTGCTGTGCAGAAGCTTTTCATCCTAAGGACTTTCTTTTTTACTAGTATATACAGACAGCCCTTGCTCTTCACAGTAGTTCAGGGCCATAAAACTATGTAAGATGAAACTGTGCAAAGTGATCTTCATTACCACTGGGGATAATTAGGATCCTTAAAAGTTTTTGTCAAAGCATTAAAATCTCTCTTACTCTTGGCCACAAATGTACAAGAATATGAAAAAAATAGTAAAATTGATATTTATTTAGTGTACTGCGTTAAGAAGGGCACGTGGTGTGATGAGCACTGGGTGTTACATGCAACTAATGAATCATTGAACACTACACCAAAAACTAATGATGTACTAAATGTTGGCTAACTGAATTTAAATAAAATAAAAAAATAAAACATTAGGAACACTGAAAAGTAATTTTCTTTTACAGAAAGAGTGGTTTGACCAGCAGTTGCCTTCTTCTTGTCACATCACTTGGATATGGTGTGAGCATCTTTTCTATGCCCTGGACAATTCCTCTCTCCATCTGGATCAGCTCTGAACATTAGATCCTCTGTGCTTTCAGTTGTGAAATATCCCGGAGAGTTCCTTTCATGTGAAGTAGGTTATTTTTGTGGTCGCTTCTCCTGGGAGATCATCCGTTCACCACCACCCCTTTCTTCCTTTATGCTGGTAAGTCCCTTCAAAAGTCCCTCTGGGTGGTGGCGGTGCTAACATTCCCAGGGTTGGTGGTTTCTTCTCTGTCACCATTCACATTATATTCACATCTCACTTGTAGCTTTGTCACTTCTTGTCTCTTTGCTGCACTTTCACCTTTCTTGGTCAATTCTCTTTCAAGTACCCAAGTTTTCCTTTAAAGACAAGGTGGTAACACAACTACACACTTTTGTGAACTGAACAACAGATGCACAGTAACTGATCACTGACTGACTGAAACAACTGATGTGACTGGTTACCGATCATAACTGAAGAGCTAGAAATGAACTCTGTACTTTGTTCTTCACAGTAATATGCTACAGCAACTGACGTTTGAACTGCATTACTTCACTAAATCATGGTAACCAAAAATTTGTGGATTCCGAAACTGTGCAAAGTGCCTGTAATGAAAAGCTATTTATTATATATGTTCACATCTATGCATAGATGTGTGTCTTAATATTGTATCTTTCATAATTTTCTTTTTTCATTTTATAATATTTAATGAGTATCTTTCTATACTGGTCAATCTATACCTATAGCATCCTTTAAAATGGGCTGTGTGAATCCCACTGCATGAATATAAATAGGGTTGCTATGATTTAAGTGACACAATATATATAATGCTCTTAACATTGGGCCTACCACATAGAAAGGACTAAGTACATGTTAATTATTATTATTTATGAGCATAATTTAATTGATTTTCTATCGATGGACACTTAGTCCCTAATTTTTAGCACATTATGATGAATCTCCTTGTACACTGAGCACTGTGTGCTTGCAATAATTGTTTTAAAGGATTGTTTTGTGAGTTTTCTCATTATATTTTCCAAGTTAAACTCCCCCCTCATAGCAGCTCAAAGAACTATAATGATAATCTAGATTCTAGAGTATCCTTGGTTCCTGAATCCTTCCAACTAGCCTGATATGATACTCACAGAATAGTGTGATAAATTATCACAATCTTGGCTATTCATACTTGGAACAAGGTTCTTAGATGATGGCTCCTCCCAAGTAAGAGAATATAGAAGCCACAGCTAATGTGAGGCCAGGAGGAAAAAGAGATGAATTTCGCAGTTGAGATACCTGTGAGTGGGACAGTTTGGTAGAATTATTCAGTAGGAAATAAACATACATCTTGAGTTTGTAGGAGATGTAGAGGCTTGGTAGTTACAAGTACATAGGTGGGGAGTAACATTCTGGAGTATAAGAGAACCACCCAGAGAGAGATCATGGGAAGATAAAGGACAGAACCCTAGGCAAAAATCAGTATCTAAGAGTGATAAGCATTAAATAGAATAATAAAAATAAAACAACATTCAATGAGTACTTTCGATGAGCCAGGTGGTCTGTCAAGCGCTTTATGTACATTATCTCAATTAATGCCCAAATAACCATCCTTATGAAGAAGGTATTATTATTAGCATGGCCTTTCTATAGACTAGAAAACTCAGGCTTACAAAAATTAAATAGTTACCCCATAGCCACTTACTAATGCATGATTCGGGCAAGATTTTAATGCATATATTATGTTTCCAGAATCTACAGTCTTAGCGCTTGTATTCACTATCATTGCTGTGTAACAAATTGCCCCCAAACTGAGAGGCTTAAAACAATAAACATTTATTATTTCACCATTTCAGTGAGTCTAGAATCAAGGCCAGATTTACGGTGCCTCTGGCTCAAAGTCTCTGATGAAATTGTACTCAAGTGTCGGCTGGGGCTGTGGTCTCACTTGAAGGCATGCTGGGGCAGGGCCAATGCAGGCCTTTATCCCTTGCTACATGGGCACCTCCACAGGACGGCTTTGTGTCACAGGTGCTGGTTTCCCCAGAGGGAGTGACCCAAGAGAGCAAGAGTGAATGAGTGAGTGCCTCAAGTGGAAGCTGATCTTTTTGTAGCCAAATGCTATAAGTGGCATCCCATTATTTCTGCTGTATTCTATTTGTTAGAAGCAAGCCACTAAGTCCAGCCCACACTCTAAGTCCAGGGGAACATACAAAGATATAACTACCAGGAGTCAAGGATCACCAGGAGCCCTCCAGATAAGAGGCTGTTTATCACACCATTCTGTGAGTACCATCCCAGGCTAATCAGAAGGACTCAGGAACCAAGGAGTGGGCACTTACAGTTTACTGAGCAATACTCTAGAATCTTGACTATCATTTTAATTCTCTGAGCTGCTATGAGGGAGGAGTTTAACCTGGAAAATACAATGAGAATACTCACAAAGCTAATCCTTGAGAGGTTGAAAAAACACTTTAAAATTTTCAGAAAATCAAGGAGCAACTTACTGGAGTACTACAGATGTGAACGAGGATTTATGATGATTCGCAGCTCTTCAACGTAAATGAGAATGAAACCTGGTGACCTTCACAGCAATATGCAGGGTCTTATGTAAGCATGAAGGGCAAAGCCTTGATGGGAACGGCTTTGTGCAAAAATAGAGACCAAAATTCACACATATTCTTGCGAGTCTGAGTGGTATGAGGGTGGCCCTTCCTGAACATGAGGGGTTTGATCAAATGTTGTAGATTTTTTCTAGATTAAAGTTCTTGCAAGAATTAAAAGGGACTTTGTAAATGTTTGGAAGACAATAGCCAAATCTTCCATGTAAGGCCATGCTGGTGTTCTTGAAAGATATTTTCTGCCAGCTCAAGAACTCTGATATGATTTATTGCCATTTGTTTGCAAGGAAGCCAGTTTTTATTTTGTGTCCTTTTCTTTTTGAGAACCAGAGATGATTTAAACTGTTTTTCTATTATAGTGGAGCCAGAGTAGTTGATCCTAGCTACATCCAGATGGTTTCATTGTTTAGGCTGATTTCTGTTAAACTGTTTAATGTTGTTAATAATCCTTTTAATATATTTAAATTTGTGTGCAAGGTTAAAGGGGCAGATCTGGTACAGATTGGAAGTCACAGCTTCTGCTGGACTTCTGTTGATTTGTTAAATCCAACTGTGGTCTCTAGTACTTGTTCCAATTTTGCTGAACTCAAAGTAGCCTCTTCTTTTAAGCTGTGACACTCGACTGCAATGGTTCATTAGTAGGGACATCAGGGAATGGGGACCCGACTGTTTGGGGGATGTATGCCTTTAATATGAAATGCATACATTAGAAAAATAGATGTAATGATAGTTTTTACTCTGTAGAGAAAAAAAAACATGTTGTGAAGGAAAGAATACCAACAGTGAGATTATCTTCCATATTCAAAGAATCGTAGGCTTGTTGATTTTCATTCTTAAATTAACATCCAGCTCTGCAGCCCATCTTACAATACATGGCCCTACCTTGCTTCCCAACTAGACCCTAACAAATGCCTCCCAGCTGGCTGGTCTCTTTGCTTTCAACCTCACCCCTATCAAGAGAGTAAGAACAATAGCTAACACATACTGAAAGATTACTGTTGGGTTAGGCACAGTGCTAAAGGCTGTTCATGATCTCATTTAATCTTCACAATAAGGTGAGAAGGTACGTTCTATTGCTGTCCATTCTACAGATGCAAAAACTCAGACTTAGAGAGGTTGAGCAACTTGCTCAAAGTCAAATTTATTCTTCCCGTTCACCCAGAAAATGAATGCAAACAGTGCCGCTTCACCAACTGAAATCTTGGCTCTTTTGAACAAACAAATGAAGCACAGATTCTTCAGTATGGCATTTAAAGAAAAATGATCGTAGTCAAATACTGAGTACTTTCTACATGTCCACATGGCTACAAATTCTTACCCCAACCCTTCAAGACATTTGTGCTTTTCATTGTGGTAGATGAAGAAATGAAATCTTGCGGTGATTTCCAAAGTCACAAAGCAATTATTAATTGGCATAAATGAGATTTAAGCCATGCTTTGTAGTCTCCCTCTGCCACTATGCCTTTCTTCATGCCTAGCCTCTACCAACCTGTATCACTTCATCTTCCCCTCTTCCTTCTCCTCCCTGACATTCTACTCCTTTGCTCAAGCAATTTTGGAACACAGGCAATTTTTGAAACATTCTCTTTCCTATATCCAGAATTTCTTTATTTTTCTTGTTTATCTGGCAAGCTTCTTAGATATCATTTAAGACTCAGTTTCTTCTGGGTCTTTTTCTTTTCTAAAAAATTTTCCTCTACCACCCTCTCCTTGCTGGAAGATGATCATTTTCAATGATACTTTATAAATAGTTGTGAGGAGGCTGTGACCTTATTTTGTTAAACACGGTTATAGTAGACGGTGATGGGGAATCATATATTGATTCATTTTGTGCAACTAATTATTCCTAAATGCCTACTGTTGTGTCTGATATTAATCTCTGTTTTCCCAGCTTTTAGCACAGTGCTTGACACTTAAATAGTCAAAAAAAAAATGGCTGTATGAATGAATGACTAAATAAACAGGGGCTTCACTCAGGAATGTGCAGGAGCTAAATCAACAACAGTCTTTTCTGAGTCAGACTTTAAAGCTCCTGAAATATGGTTAGCCATGATTCACTTGTCTTCTCCTTTTGTGGACAGGGCCTCCCTGATCTAAATACCATGTTTTACAAGATGCATTAAATAGCCAAGGAACCCTCCTAACTCCTGAAATTTCCAAATACAAAGGAAACTTTGTGTCAGGTAATTCCAAGAGCGACCCCTCTCATCCTGGGTTCTCCAGCTCTCTCAGCAGTCCTGCGTCAACAAGCATCCAAGCTATTCACGACACCAAGGCGTGTCTCATAGACCGAACAGGAGCAGGGACAACTGTGCTCGTCATCCTTTCTTTGCTAAGTTCTACGTGTTTCCTTTTCAGTGACTATTGCACTACAAGACACCAGGTTGAACTGAGCTTCATCCCTAGATCCGGAGGACCAAGAATTTTTGTTCACTCTGACCTGGCAGCACCATGCTTCCCTTCAGGCTTGCCTCCCGACACCCAGGCTTGCCTCTTTTTTTTTTTTTTTTTTTAAGGTTTTATTTATTTATTTGACACAGAGAGAAAGAAAGGACAAGCAGGCAGGGCGGCAGGCAGAGGGAGAGGGAGAAGCAGGCTCCGCGCTGAGCAGAGAGCCCGATGTGGGGCTCGATCACAGGACTGTGGGATCATGACCTGAGCTAGAGGCAGTTGCCCAACCAGAGGAGCTACCCAGGAGTGCCCCCAGGCTTGCCTCTTAAGGCGTCCATTGCTCTCTGGTTCTCAGCAGCGCTGTCCTTGCCACTGCTCTCCCTGGTCAGACACACTGCCCGCTCCAGAGAGGTTGGAAATACATACTGCAGTTGGGCAGTTCCAAGGCAGGCCAGGGAAGGGAAAAGGCTGCTTGCACTGTTTCTCATTTCTGTGTCTCAGATCACACAACCCGTCCCTGCCTTAAGGTCAGCTGTGGAGTGTCAGTGCGCATGTGTGTGTATATATGTGTGGAGGAGGGGGCGGGGCTAAACTCTGATCTATTTGCAATTTGAATAATCCAGCCAAGACTTTGCCATTTTTCAGGCCACACCATATATATTTATGGACACACACACACAGACATACACACGCGGCTATTGCCTCTGGCTCAATTTTAATATAAGTAACTATTATTTATGGAACCTATTTATATCAGACTCCATGCTAAATGCTTTGAATGGATTATCTAATTTAATCTTCACAATCACCCTCTGGAGCAGATTTTATCATTACCCCCTTTTTTTTTTTTTACAGAGAGAGAAACCAAGACTTGGAGAGATAAGAAACTTGTCCCCCACTACACAGCAGAGAGGCCGGCATTTGAGCGGCGCTGGGCCACCACACTCCCTGAGCAAGAAGCTGGACTTGGGCTCCCAGCCTGCAGGCTGAATGCTACATGAAAACCACACCCCAGAATTGTTACTTAATTAAGCTGATGTCTTTCCCCCCAGTGTCATGGCCCTTCACTTGATGAGTGCAGACTTAAGGGGTACATGTGCAAATGTTTGAGACTCTGTAATGAGGACAAGGCTGTGAGCTGAGCAGTAATCTCCACGAGGGAGTTACCTTGGTTGCACCTGTCCTTTATATAAATTCTTGTCTGTCTTAAAGGCACTGAAGCATGAGAAACAATGAGACAGAATATAGAGTTGAAATACCGGCAGAACAATGGCATAATTAGTTTGTCCAAAGGAACACAAGCCAACTGCAATTTGGCTTGATTATGCATGGAATTAGAATTTGTCTCTGCCAATCACATTGGCATCATCATAAAAAAGGAACCCAGACCACCACGGCTGGCCAGTGACTTGGACCCTGGCAACTTACATATTATTTTCTCTGTGTCATATATGAAAATGATGCTAGGCCATTACCATCAGTGGGACACATATTAATATTTATTAATTCAGCAGACATTTATTGAATGCCTACTGTGTTATATGTTCTGTGTCAGTCTCTGTATACAATTGCTAGATGAAAAAAGCTATGACTTTTGCCTTCCCCCTTGTCAAGAAGGGGGGGATAAAATCAGATGACTGCAGGGAGATTAAACATGGAGTATCAAGTACACTCAAGTTTTGGAGATCAGGGTCATGTTCCTCTCTAGTGATCTGGAAAGTCTTCAAGAAGGAGGGGGCATTTTACATCAAAAAGCAGAAATGCTGGAGAAAAACATTTTAAGAAAAGAGAATGTCAACATTTAACAAGCTACATAAACTAAACTAGGCAAACTGAGTTTAGGCAAATGGTTTTAACTTCACAAACTACTTCACTTTCAGGGCAACTTAAAAAATGAATACAATTTCTTCAATTTTTTAAAGGACTGCCCAGTCCTAAAATATTAGCTCTCACTAACAAACAGAAGATACACTTTAAATACTTGAAAACTTGAGGTACTCTTTCTTTAAATAAATGTTAATGCTTTGTTTAAAACGGTTTACTTTGTAAGTGTATTGCTGATAGAAAAAAGACTTGATGAGATATCACCTCATACCTGTCAGAATGGCTAAAATCAACTACACAGGAAACAACAGGTGTTGGCAAGGATGGGGAGAAAGGGAACTTTCTTGCATTGTTGGTGGGAATGCAAACTGGGGCAGCCACTGTGGAAAACAGGATGGAGGTTTCTCAAAAAGTTAAAAATGGAACTACCCTATGACCCAGCAATTGCACTACTAGGTATTTACTCAAACAATACAAAAATACCGATTTGAAGGGATATATATGCACCCTGATGTTTATAGCAGCATTATCAATAATAGCCAAATTATGGAAAGAGCCCAAATGTCCATCAACTGATGAATCAATGAAGAAGATATGGTATATTTGTATATACAGTACAATATTACTCAGCCATAAAAAAAGAATGAAATCTTGCCATTTGCAATAATGTGGATGGAGCTAGAGTGTATTATGCTAAGCAAAATAAGCCGGTCAGAGAAAGACAAATACTATATGATTTCACTCACATGTAGAATTTAAGAAACAAAACAGATGAACATGGGGGGAAAAATGAGATAGGCAAACCAGAAAACAGATTCTTAACTATAGAGAATAAACAGCGTTCCTGGAGGGGAGATGAGTGGGGGATGGGTTAAAAGGGTGATGGGGATTAAGGAGGGCACTTGTTGTGATGAGCACCAGATGTTGTATAGAAGTGTTGAATCACTACAATGTACCCCTGAAACTAATATTACACTGTATGTTAACTAACTGGAATTTAAATAAAAACTCGGAAAGAAACAGACAAAAAAAAAAAAAGACTCAAAAGATATACACCACAATGTTAAGTCAACTGATTATTTCTGGGTATGGGGACTATGATTAATTTTCATTTTCTTCTTTGTGCTTTTCTGAGTTTCCCAAATTTCTAATAATAAAGATGTATTTGTTCTGTAACCAGTTAAAAGCACAAAAGTTACTCCAAATGGTCCTTTTAATGTGTTATTCTAGATAAAGAGCTGGTAAGCTCATGTGTTCAACAAATATGTAAGTCCCACTGACATGCCAGGCACTGTCCTTGTCATGGATGCAAAGGTGAGTCAAAGTCCCCTTACAGAGTTTGCAGCCTATTGAGGGAATAGAAATTAATGGACTTAAATAAATTATAAATGTATCATCATTACTTAAAGGAAAGAAAGGAACAGCGTCCTATGAAAGGGAGCCATGAAAACAAAGAGGATGAAGTTGTGGCAGGGAGAGGGCAGGGCAGAGCAGGTGGCGTCTGGGGCTAGATTTGAAGGTGAGTAGGGCGGGCTGGGGAGGAGTGTCCAGCTGGGGTGAGCAGGAAGCCAGCTTCTGCCCTGGGGTGGAAAAAAGCTGGGCATAGTGGCAGGATTAAAGACATGGGGCTGCAGCACCCTGAGGGGGAGGATGGAATGGACGAGAGGAACTTGGAGTGATGAGGAGGTCCAGATCTCAAGGGAACTTGCAGGCTGTCTTCTGCCAGTAGCTAAATCGGTCCTCAAGAGTAAGTAGTGGAAACTCAAGGCAATGAGAGACAGGGGCCGAGCTCTGATGTTTGAGTCACCTGGCCCTGGCATGAACCCCAGCTTCCCTAAACTCTGCCTTATTCATCTGTAAAAAGGAACTAACCCCACCCTCATGTTAGGGTTAAGTAAGAGATAATGCACTCCAGCACCTAGACCATAGTAATCAATTTAGAAAATAATTATGGTTATTACCAAGCAACATCTTGGGTATCAAAAATCCTTTCCATTACTTCTCTTCAGAGATAAAACCCAAAGTAACATGTATTAGTTGTTTTTTTAAACTATGCTTTATATAACTAAGAGAGATATATAATTAAAGAGACTGTTTTTAGGGTATCAGCTTTTATGAAAAGGAAACAAGCTTGTATAAATATAATCATACATACACCCAAACACACATGTACATACATACTATTTTTTAAAACACTGTTTTGGGTTTGCATCATTAAATTTAACTGGGCTTGGAATAAACAAATACACTGTTCACTGCCAGGCGAGCCTACATTTTCGTGTTATCACAAAAGCATTTTACAGGATCTAATTCAAAAGAGGAAATGGAAATGGAAAGAGAAAATTTTTAAGTGACCACACAGGAGAGTGTGTTTGTGTTCTGCAGAATGGTTGGTTTTGATGACACTAACTTATAGCTGTTGTAGTAAAAGGAGAATGAGAAGAATTTACCGAGAGGAAAAAACTGAATTGAACTGAAGAGAAAAACAGTCTAGTATCCAATTATTTGTTTGGATTTTTTCCCCTTCAACAGTATTGATGATTCCTGTTATTTAACATTGTGATTAGTTAGTTTGCTAGACTAATTATCTGCCTTAAAAAAAAAAGTGCACACACGACCAAATAACAAACACTGTTGGCTATTAAAAAAACTTGTGTTAAGCTAGTATTATTTTTTTTAAGATTTTATTTATTTATTTGACAGAGAGCGAGAGCACAAGTAAGCAGAGCGGCAGAGGGAGAGGGAGAAGCAGGCTCCCCGCTGAGCAGGGAGCCTGACGCGGGGCTCGATCCCACGGTCCTGGGATCATGACCTGAGCCAAAGGCAGACGCTTAACCAACTGAGCCACTCAGGCACCTCTTAAGCCAGTATTATTATTTAATCCGGGATTTCAGATGAAAACATCTCTACCCTGAAATGTTCATTTGTTCTACTTCTAATGTTTTTACAATCCTAGAAGAGGATATTTCCACTCAACTGCTTTTATTGTCATCCAGCTTCTCAAACAACTTCAAAGTTACCTGGATATTATAGAAAGAAGCCAGGGTTCTCATGGGATCCGGGGCTATCCACCAAAGTAAAGTTTATGGTAGATTTGGAAGATATTCTCTTTAATTAAATGAAGCTATTTATTCTCAAAGTGGTTGGAGGAAGCGCTGAATGACTGGGGAAAATAGAAGGGAAAAAAACAAACAAACAAACCCCATACCCTATCACTATATGCTAAGTTGTGCTAGTGGAATTAAAGCCTTGAAACAAACAACAAACAAACAGAGAAACAAACAACAAACAAAGGCCTTTGAAGTGAGGGTCTCATAATAACTAAGTAATTTGAAATTGGGCAGAATTACACATTCCCTCCTAGGGGGCCGCCATATTAGCCTCCTTGTAATAATAAAGCGTGCGGTCCATCAGAGCATCTGGAACAAGAGGGGCCAGGCCAAGAGCTGGAGAAGATTAATTCTTGCCTATTTTATTAACATCAACACAGAGGATCCTAAAAAGCTACCACTTTCCTAATGCCTTCAGGAAATACTGTGTTTCAGGGCTTGTGACAATAGTGACCTTTAAAAATCTTGAGCTCTTGGAGCAGACAAGGAAGATAATTATTATCTGATCCTTTTGTGCTAAAGCACACCGCAAAAATTCATTAGTCTACTCACCAAGTTACAAGGGATGAGACTCACTTCTAATTAGGTATCATGTGGGCACCTTGCCATTAGAGAATTGAAGTTAGGTCAGTATGTTTCTTACCCATATTTGCAAAATATCTGTGATGGGTGAAATAACTGTCTTTTGGTTCCTTGGAGCAGAATGAGGGAAAATCTAAGGAAGTGTTTTATTTGGAATTTTATTAGCAGCTATAAATACTAGACAGAGCATAAGGCATAGTAGGTGTTTTTGACTGTTTTTGTAAACCCACCTAACTTTGCTAAATAAGAAAAGAATATGATGACATCATCCCATTCAAATATTCATATCTAATTCTCTGTACATCTCTGAATTCAAACTCTACAGACAACCTCTCAATCTACCAAAGAATTCTTATAGTATAGGAATAGTTTCAGAGAGTAATTACTTTCTTTTTTTCCTCTCAAGTAAGATCAGCCTTCCTGTCACCAGAGTGTTTGAGATGTCTGGGGCTTTACCTTTGATGAATACATGACACGCCAAGTTCTATGGGTCTACAGATTCATCACTCTCCAAATTTATAGGGATGTATGCAGTGTGATTTGATAAATTGTTTTGTTTTGGCTTTCATCAGTCACACGATATTGAAAGGACGCTCCCAGTATATCTTAGGCATCATCTATCAAAAATAAGGCTTCGGGGAGAACAAATAAAATGCAGTAAAAACTTGTTGAACTGGTAACTATATAATATGAATGTGTCATCCCTGAATATGAAGGACCACTATAAGAGGCTCATATTTTATTTTTTTAAGCAAGTTTACGTATCTGTTTCCCAGTGGTTTAAGGTACATTTTGGTTCAAATGTTTGCAAAGCTTCCCAAGCGTCTTTGGGAGAGAGAATGCTATAAATTAAAATGATTATTAATCTTACTAAATCTATTCCTTTTTACTGGCACTTACTTAGGAGATCTGTGCCCCCTTATGATGGATTGGTTTGGCAACTTACTTGATGTACTAGTATATGAAATAAGAAGTTGGAGCTTGCTACTTGGTTTTGCTTTGTTTTGCCTTTAAAGGAAAAGATATCAATTAAATCTCCATTTAAAAAATCTCTATTAAACTGACAAGTAAACTGAGCCAAAAACAGTTAAAAAGAGAATACTGGGACTTTAAAATTGCTGGACCTGGCATTTTGGATCAAGGTAGGGATGGTAATTATTGCGTTTATTAATTCAATTTACATTTCATCATAAGAACAATGAGTTTCTTCTGATTAATGAAATGTTCTCTATCCAAGGCCACTAATGACTCTGAGTCCATGAAAATACGTTTGAATCCCAGAAGAAAACTGCTTTACAGGTTGCAGGGCCCTGATTTCTTTTGAGAGACATAAAGCATAACAGTCAATAGCTCTGTTAAATGGATTCCATGGTTAAAATCTCTTTTTAGACTTTAGGCAACCTTCAACATAACAGATATGGAAAATCTACCTTGCCAGTATATAATGGTCAAATGAATGAGCAATCTGAGAAAATAAAACAACAGGAAGATTTCAAGCTTGCTGTTCTGATAAGAAATATTTCAAAGATTGATCATTTCCAGGGCTGTTGAGAGCATGGGGCAAGTGGGGATTCTCCTTGCACACACGTTATAAAGAATGAGGCATATCTTACTAATACTGAAAGACTTCTAAGGCACGCTATTAAGTGAAAGAGGTGAGTTATAGAATAATAAGTCTAATATGATCCAATTTATATAAATGTCTCCTCCCCTCATGTATTAATGAAATAAATGCAAAAATAAAGATCTGGGAGGCTTCAAACCAAACTCCCAACAGAGCTTGGGGTGGGCAAAGGCAGGAAAGAGAAGCCAAGAGAAGGGGCTTTTCACATTGTTACTCTAGATACTCCTGTATCAATTCAACATTGTGTGGCAAGCTATGTCCTCCTACTTCTTACCTAATTATTATTTTAAAGAAAACATTTCTTTATAAAAACTTGTTTATGAATTATCTCATTCACATTTTTTTCATAGGATTTCAAAGCAGGCAAAGGCATCCTTCCATTTCATTGAATTTATGGCTTGCAAACTGTACTCTGAGGCCTTAGGGATTTTCTAGAGTCCCCTGGGGGACAGGGAATGAAGGCTGCAGCTGGTGGGCTTCAGCCACTAATACTCACACTCACACACACACATATACACACAAACACATACACATATACCCAGACACCTCCCTGCCAACTCTAGCTTCCAACATTGGCTTTCTCTGTTTCATAAATTAGAATTAAATGTAAGATTCCGTGGGGTTCCTGGGTGGTACAGTCAGTTAAGCACCCGACTCGTGGTTTCGGCTCAGGTCACGATCTCAGGTTTGTGAGATCAAGCCCCGGGGCCAAGACTGCTTTGGGCTCTGTGCTCAGCATGGAGTCTGCTTGAGATTCTCTCTCCCTCTCCCTCTGTTCCGCCCCCCCCGGACTCGTGCTCTCTCTCTCAAATAAAATAAACAAATCTTTAAAAAAAGTACGGTTTTGTGTGAACAGTATTTCAGGACTTAAAAATATTTAAAGACTATTCAAACTCCACTTTGAATTTGTCCCCACAGTGACAATGCAATTTGCCAAAGGCCACACCCCAGTGGCAGAACCCAGAGAGCATAAGGCCTCTTGCCCTGTACCACATGGCCTCTTTATAACCCCAGGGGTCCCCTCATCTCATACACATATCACATATCCCCTCACCTGGAAGTCAGAAGCAGCCAACAATAGATGCAAAGGGATAAACACATTTCACCCTATACCAGCTTTCCTATTCACTTCCACTTAAATGTTTATATTTACCTTTTAATACCATATTTAAGTGGAATAACATAAAGTCTTCTAGCTTCTAGGATAACTTTTATAGGAGATGATCTGAATAGGTACATAAAATAGTTTCCACTATTTTCCTCAAGTTAAAAAGATTCCCAAACTAATTAACAAAATGACATTTATTACAGTCAGTAAAGTATAACACCGAAGTCACTAAGTACAAAATAGCTTACATGAGACACCTCACCCACCCAATTAAGAGCTGAGCCACAAGATCCAAGAGGATGATAGTTCAAAGGAGGTAGAAGGGCCACTCGTTCTGCAGGAACCAAACCACAGAGGCACGTCCCCCCAAGAAAACAGTTCATTGCCATTCTCACCTGCAGAGATGAATTGAAGACAGACAGCTACAGACCTAGAGAGGGCAAAGAGAAAGCCACCCCACTGGGTTGTTAGTTATTGTCACACAGTGAAAAATGGCAATGAAATAACAACCTGACATAGATTACCAGACCCCCAAAAAGGCCTTTTCACATTCCTCCTGCTAACAAGGATCTTCCCTTCTCCCAATGCCTAGTCTTTTTTTTTTTTTTTTTTTAAATTGGTGTAGTATCACTCATGTTAGCTCTGAATCACACACTGCCCAGTGCTGGTGGCTTAATTTCCTTATGTGGGATGTATCTTCCCATCTAGATCATAAGTACAGGAGGGCAGGGTTGTATCTTATAGGGTATCTTGTAAAGCCTATACAATGAATTAATTAGTAGGTAGTCAACGGCTATTATTGACTACCCATCATGTGCTAGGCACTGCACTAAGCTGTAGAGATAGAGAGGTGTGATGGTTAGCCTTATGTATCAACTTGTACCAAGTTACTGGATCAAATAGTACCAAGTTACTGGATCAAGCACTAATCCAGGTGTTGGTATGAAGGTATTTTGTAGATGCGGTGAATGTCTACAGTCAGTTGACTTTAAGTAAAGGAGATTGCCATCAACAATGGGAGTCGGCCTTTCCAATCAGTTGAAAGGTCTAAAAAGCAAAATTGAGTTTTCCCTGAGAAAGTAGAAATTCTGCCTCAAGACTTCAGTATCAACTTCTGCCTGAAAGTGTCCAGCCTGCCATCCTGCCCAATTGATTTTAGACTTGACACCTCCTGTAATTTAGACTTGACACC
The DNA here is from genome assembly GCF_037043125.1 of Eumetopias jubatus. Taxonomy (NCBI): domain Eukaryota; kingdom Metazoa; phylum Chordata; class Mammalia; order Carnivora; family Otariidae; genus Eumetopias; species Eumetopias jubatus. The sequence goes on along the minus strand of NW_028274810.1, from coordinate 174,290,852 downwards.
TCCTATAAACATGAGTGATACACCAATTAAAAAAAAAATTTTTAAACTTGACACCTTAAGCCAATTCCTTAAGATAAAAACATATATACACTTTATATATATATGTATATATATACACACACATATGTGAGTATCCTATATGCATGTCATCTATTGGATACATACACACACACACACACACACACACACACACACATACATATACCCAAACATACATCTATACATATATATCCTACTGGTTCTGTTTCACTTGAGAAGATTAATACAAGAACTGAACAAAATTCAAGATGCACTCAATAAATTATTTTGAATAATAATGAGCAGATTAATAATATGTACTTATGGAAGATTGGCCGTTCTAATTTTAGGTAACTAAGAAACAAGCCAAGTTTAAGATCTTAATGAGAAGAAAGTCTTTCCTCCAAGCTGAAATTACATCAACGTGGAGCCAGACGCTCTTGTTTCTGACTTGATTAATGAATGGAGGTGACTGATTAAGTCATTCTCGGTATGCAATGCGTTTTACCTGTACTAATTTGAAAACAATATAGATATAACACAGTTGGTAGACAAAGTACAAAGCAGACCCTATTCTGTCTCTTCTTACCTCATTCTCCTCCTCCTTTCCTTCAAAGCATGCCAATACTCACTCACCCTAAACCCCCAAGACTTGATGGATTATTTATCAGGGAGAAAAGAGCCCATATTCCATCTTTCTTGTCCATGATTCCTACTATGTAACCAATCACATTTACTATATATATATATATATATATATATATGTATATATATATATATATATATATTTTTTTTTTTTTTTACTATCTTTCTGTTGAATGGGGGTGTGTGTGTGTGTCTGTGTGTGTGGAGGTGGGCAGATGGAGAGAAAGTTGAGATTCCTTTAAATCTTAACCTGAGAGATGTTTTTATCATCCCAGAGCTGTACCTCATATTAATTAGGGGAGATCTGGACAGACAACCATTTCAGATGGGGCAACAAGATCCAGATCTGCCTCTCAAGGAATGCAGAGTTGAAGGTTATGTTCCTGGCACACAAGAATATGCTGTGAAAAAATATATATATTTTCCACATGTATTTATCTATATAAATCTATATATATTTATCTATATATCTCTCTATATATAAATCTATATATATATATCTATAGATCTGAATCTAGATAGGTCCTATATAGGACCAGGTACGGTGTTGGCTTCTTTAAATGTTCAAAAAGTTTCTAGCAGAGAAACCATGTCTTAAAACAATGATTCCACCTATTGAGGGGGATTAACTGAGTGAGCTAGGACTGTGCTGTCTGTCCCTTTGCAAGATGTCAATAAGACTTCTCTCCTTCCTATCCTGAGCTGTGATGCAAAATGCATGAGCAAAGGCTGATGCTCTGAGCAGAGAAGGTACGTTGGAACGTTTTCAAGCAGACTCTCATAGGCAGTAGAGGCTGACCAGAACAGGGAGTGTGTGAAGAGATAAGAAGCGGTGCTAAAGACTTAATTAACACCTAAGCTCTGAGAAACAGACAAAACACTCTGCCCAACAGGCTTGAAGAGGATTTCCACAGTAGCATTCTATGTTTTGGGGTGGGTTCATAGGTGACAGATTCAGAGTTTTTTTCAGCAAAGAAGAGAGGAAGGGGAATGATAAACAGAGATAAAAACACTCTAGAGCCAAGAATCATTGATTTTTGGAATTAAAATGGACCACAGAAATAACTCAGTTGCTCATCTTCATTAAATGATGAACCCGAAGCCCAAAGAGAAACACATTTCCCCTGAAGAAATCCCATCTTGCTTCCACCATGAAGAGGTACTTCTATTCTCCAGGTGGAGGCAACCCAAGTCTATCAATGGGTTTTTGACAGGAAACCGTATCTCCAGAGCTTGCTCTAAGCCCTAGTTTTCAATGAAATTATAGCAAGAGACCATTTATAAATGAAATCCTGTGTTTCTGCATTTCATGTGTCGGCCTGTCATGGTCACACCTATTCACATGGACTTAAGCTGTCTACATAATAATAATGCCAGTGGTAGGGATTTATAGGCAGTAGTTCAAGGAAAGATATTCTGCTTTCCCATGTGAACAAAATACTTCTGATGATGCACTATATGCAGAACATTCTATGTATCACTACACACCCTCTTTGGCCTTTGACCCAAACACACACACACACACACACACACACACACAAACACACACACACCCCTTGAAGTTTCAAGCTACCTACTTGCCCTCCCATTTGCTCTAGTGTTTTGGAGCTTCTCCATCTTTTGCGGGCTCTCATGTCCTAGATAAATTTTATGGGCTCTGCCTTGCTCTGATTGTCCTTCATTTTTAGGTGAATCTGCTTGGAGAATAATGTTCTAGATAATGTTTACTTTGTTTTTGGGATCTTAGCCCTTGATCAAATTTCCCATGGCCTCCAAATCCGGTCAGGAAGTGGAATACCCTTGCCCTATCCCTGTCTGAATTTGATTTCGATGGTTTCCCACCTCCTTCACCTTCTCTGGGTTCCTTCTCACTAGTAACTTTTCACTGTGAACAAAATAATATATTTAGGCCTGCAGTTTGTGCTCCCTTGCTCTGGTCTTGGTCCCCCCCTTGGACCTGTGTGGTTCCTGCCTTAACATTATAGCCACCACCTGGGAGAGAGTGTTAACACTATGTGTTTGAATTTCTGCAGTTCTTGCCATTGTAAGTCAGGGCTGGGAGCCAAAGCAGAAAGTATAACTCAAACAAACCAGAATTTTGAACAGAAGTATGACTTGTAGGTAATTCATGAGTTTATTAATTGTTTGGTTTTTTCCTGCTCTGGGTGAGATATTAGCCCCCATTGAGTCTTTAACCACAATAAACGGACAGAGAAGGTGACAGTAGAAACAGGTCCTTGATTAAAAATCTATGCCCTGCAAACCTGCAAATTAGATCATCAGAGTAGATGGGGTAGAGTTTCTCAGCAAACGTTCAATTGCCATAGACCTCTCAGAAAATAAACAGCCCTGGGTCTAAAGAATTCAGATAAGTAAAAAAATATATATGCTTTAAAATGAACTGGCATCAGATATCCATTTAAAGCCTTAAAAAAACAGCATTCAATATCCGGTCCTGAAGAATGCCAAATGGCTAGCTTCAGTGCTTCTTTTTGCCCCTTCTCTCCTCTGCCCCTCCGGAACTGAGCAAGGTTTTAGCACCTTGTTGACAGAGCCAAGAAGTGAATGATCGACACTAATGGGATTTTTAATCTTCAACCTAATTAACTTTGTTAAAATTAAGGCTTACTAGGAAGAATCAGCACAAAGAAATTAATTAAAGCAATGGAATTTTTGCTGGATTTAACAGCTGAGTACTGACTACAGCTATAATGCACACAGAGACAGATATTTTAAATTCATTTCCATTTTTCTCTTGTGTGCTTTTGTGTTTCCATTTTCAAAAGAGCCTCTTTTCCCCAAGCAGAGAGGGCCCATCTTTGCCATAGGTAGAGGTCATGCCATCCTGCAGAGGAGATCTCCTTGTCTGTCAACACCATATACCGTAGACCTCGATGGATCTGGTTTGCCTGGAGCCTGGCAAGGTGTCTGACATATGGCAAGTGTTTGATACATGTTTGTTGAAACAATGAATGTGTGAATGAGTAATTATAACTCAAAAAAAATCAGTGGTAATTAGTGATGGCATTGATGTTCCAGCTTTTTTTCCTCACCTTGTGGTTATTATATGAAAAAAAAGCAAAGATAAAGTGAACTGAGTGTTTCCTTCCTTGCAGAAACTAAGCAAGTCGATGTATGTAACATTGCATAGTAAGTGGAAGAATCTCTCATAGTGGCCTTGCTCTGAGTAGACCCACTACCAATTAAAATCGATGTACGCCTGAAATGCTATTGGTGAAAAATAAAGCAATACCTTTGTTTTGGATCATAGAGGAATGGAATATTTTTGATGAGTCAGCTTTGTATAGCCATTAACTATTATAAAATGTTCAGGATAGCAGTACTTGTAAATTTTATCACAAATTTCCCTGACTCGATATCATCATACAATGATCATAATTTAAAGATATTTTTTATGACTGGAGGTCTTAACCATGAATAGCAGCTATTAGATGATGTTCTGTACAACGGTGATAGTTTTGCTCCTCTGAGTTTCATAGGGCTGCTTGTCTGTATTCTTTTTTTTTTTAAGATTTTATTTATTTATTTGAGAGAGGGAGAGAGAGAGAGAAAGAGCGAGCACAGGAGCAGGGGAAGGCGGAGGGACAGAGGGAGAAGCAGGCTCCCCACTGAACAGTGAGCCTGACGTGGGGCTTGATCCCAGGACCTGGAGATCATGACCTACGCTTAAGGCAGATGCTTAACCGACTGAGCCACCCAGGCGCACCTTGTCTGTATTCTCTATGATCCCTTTAAACTTGGCAGTTTGGGCCACTTTATCCCCATCTTCACCCCAAACTCTAGGACAAACATAGCTCTAAATAAGTAAATAAGAACAGTAATTCACAAAGTCACAATAGCATTGTTTTTTGTTTATCATTTTCATTCTTTAACCATTTAAAAAAAATTAAAGCATCTACATTATATCACCAACAACAGTGCCAGACACTGAACATATATACAATGAACAAAACACAGTCCCTCTTCTGGGAGATCTGAAGCCCAGACAGAAGGGTTACAAAAAAAGCCCAAAAATGTAGTAGTTGCTATACAGAGGTGTCCACAGATGGGCCACAGGGCAGAGAGAAGACCACAGGGACCCGCCTAAGGTAGGAAGGGGGTGGAGGTAGAGTCACAGGGCACCAGTGCCTTGGAGGCTAAGCAAAATTTTAGCAGATGGTGTAGGGGATGAGATGGAATCAATGCAAACCAAGTGTAGGGGCAGGGACTGGTTGGGCGTGGGTGGAGGGTGAACTTTAGGGTAGTGAGGATACTCTGCTGTCTAGAAGCCAGCTAGAAAGATCTGGATCAGACTGGAAAGGTAAAGTCATTAAAGGTTTTTCATTAGGGGTAGGACGGATTATTTTAAAAATCCTTCTGGCACCACTGGGAAAAATAAGCAAGAGGGAGAAAAGACTTGAAAAACTAGGGAAACCCTGAGAACCCTCTACCAGGTCAGTTTAGCGAAACAACACACGGGCAGCCAGAGACAGCGGGCAGACACGTGCTTTCATTGTCCTCTGCCTCAGTCAGTTGGCGTTTGCCAACGCTCTCATCTGGTCAAAGCAATACTGTGCCCCATCTCTACCTGCGGACCTGGAAGAAATCTATACAACCATACTCTGACTTATCAATTTGCTACTCCCTAAGTGCTGACCACCAAAACCAAGGAAATAGGTTGTAAAGTGATGAAGTGGGGCCAGCAAATAAGCCAGGGAGGCAGGTGTACCAGGGACAGAATGTAGGTGGGGAGGCAAAGGGCAGAGGTGAGCACGGTAGGTCCAGGCAGACAAGTTTCGAAGTCTAGAATGTCAATTAAGTCAAGGAATTGTACCAGGGTACAACTGTACCAGAGATTCATACTAAGAGACCAGTCAAGTGGTCCCACACAGATCAGGGTCTAGGCAGACATCTGAGTGGGGGCCACCAAGCAGTCCTAGGGTTTGCTTGAGGAGAACCCTGGGTTTAGGTTCAGGTAAGCCTTTGTCCACAGGTGGAGGCAGACAGTCAGTTGCAATGGCAGACCAACGGCAGAATGGGGGAGCGGTCCACTCAGGGCATGGGCAATACAGTGGTCACTCCACAGAGAATTGAAAAACAATGATAAAACTATTAAAAGTAGGTCTGCTTCTTATTACAACCATGCGCCAACACTTCTAAACAACATTAGTGATAAAGTACTCCTTTTATTGATCTAAGGTCTAAGCAATTGTTGGGCTTATGCAAACTAGTAATTTTCTCACATTTACTTTTATGAACATGGTATCCTGCCAGAAAGTTAAATTAGAAGAACTACCAGATATACAGCTGTCTCTCCTGACATACCCAGACACAGCTACATGCATTTATTTCAAAAGCACAATTCTTAAGTGCTTGAAAGTATATAAACTCACTTTGAATGTAACTCATGTTTCCCAACCTCGGTGGTTCCATATAGTCCTTTATTTAAAGAGTAGAGTCTAAATAAATATAATAGCACAGTGATTGTAATGATGAAGAAAGAGAACCAGTCACAGTTCTGTCATTCTATGTAACTCTCTGGAATTTTTTTTTTAAGATTTTATTTATTTGAGAGAGAGAGAGAGAGCACGCGTGTGTGTGTGTGTGTGTGTGTGTGTGTGTGTGTGTGTGCCCAACCCAGGGGTGGGGGAGATAACCCAGGACACCAGGATCATGACCCGAGCTGAGCCAAAGGCAGATGCTTAAGCAACTAAGCTACCCAGGTGTCCCACCCTCTGGAATTTTTATTTATGCTAAAAATCTTAAACAATGAAACAATGCAAACTGCAAGATGTAGTATTTTTGCTTGCGAAATACAAATTTCAGTTCACACATGAAGTATTTTACTGATTTGAGTAACACCTATTAAATTGAATTTCTTTATTAATGTAAAAACTAAAATATTAAGAAAAGGCTTGTTACTGATTCTTTATCAGGAAATGATATTGTCATATAGAGAAAGGAGTGTTAAAAATCCCCTCTGGGTGTTAAACACACTAGATAAAACACTGGAACAAAGGTGGTTGAAATAACGAGTGTGAGGCAAGAAGTGAGAGAGCGTGGCAGGCACTTCCTGAGAGGACATACTTGAAATATCCAAGCATAATCTCAGGGTCACCCACAGTATTATGTATGTGGGTCTTGACTAAGGGTGGATACATTTTTCCTGAAGAGATTTACTAAAAAGTGCCATTTTTATACAGCTCCAAGGCCGACCCTTAGAGGTCTATGAGATTTTGTATTCTTCTACTTCATGGGGTGATACATCATTCGGATGATCTCTAGTTTGACCAGAATCACTCCAAAAGGAAGGCTAAACTGGGAGCTCCTGGAGGGCAGGGACTCTATGTTTCATTTTCAACCCTCCAGGACAATCATAGTATATGGAATAACTCAGGTTTTGTGAGTGTTGACAGAGTGAAAAAGCACTGAATAGATATCAAAGAAAATGAAGGTCTTACAGTATAATTCATATCTTTCTTAAAATTTATCCAATTAGTCTATTGCTTGCTTTCAGTTTTATATGGATTCTTTTCTTTATCATTTATTAATAAATATGTACTGTTGCCTACTCTACGGAGGCACCATTTTAAGCACTGGGAATATAACAATTGAGTAAGCACAGTGATTAGTCTTGTGAGTAAAGTGCTTCTTGATCACCGAATAACATGATTTAACACCTTGTACAGGACACACCCACGGGCACCTGCCCATACTTGCTAAAGCAAACTTGCCAACCATTCAGGAAATAGGAATTAAATGGAATTCTCCTCTGAATCACACTGAGTGACCTGGGTTTTACACAGTGTGAGACCGTCCAATGCAAAAACTTCAAAGACCCTCTTCAGAGATTTATGGTTGAACTGAAATTTTGTCCTACTAATTACAAGGGACAGTCACACTGGGTTTGGACTCAGGGCTTGTACTCTCTCATTAAATTTACCACCTGGCATGTAGTAGACCCTCAATAAATATTTATTAAATGAATTAATCATACAATACCCATAATGGCTCATTTGTGATATATTAATAATATATAAAATTCTTAGTAATTTATTATCTATTGCAACTTGATTTCTCTTACACTCTTAACTCAGTCTTAAATGGCCGTTCACTCCCGTTTTCTTTTACTACCTCACTGCATTAAAATACTGCTTTCTTCCCCCAGCTTGTGATTTAAATATGCTAGCAGAAATTCCTATTAATTCCATTCCAAGTATTTGCACAGAACTGATCCACCATAGCCGTCTGCTAATGATGCATCTGTCATTTTATTGACACCCCTAAACAGCTTTATTCTCTTTTCTAATTAAGAGACAAAACTGGTATTGTCAGCTGATGAACCGACATTTGGGGGCTTTTGTTCTAATGTAAAAGGCAGCACATTATGATGCTAAAACAAAAACTCAGGAATGTTAACAGAAAAGCCCACTAGACAAAATATATTTACATGTACGATTTGAATTAAGCTTGTTATAAGCCTAATGCGCATACAATATTTTGAGTTACAGGGAAAAAAATATACACTCATGGCAAAATATATTACAAACAAAAAGTGGCGCTTGCTACCCTAACTGGCCATTAAAATTCGGAACAAAGCAGTCTCGTGTGCTCTCCGGACAATCAAAAACCCCAAGAAAGAAAAATTAAACCTTTGAAAGCTGACCAAAATGAGGTGCTGCTCACTTCAGAGAAGTAATAATAATGTTTAAATAACACCTAACTAAGAACTGAAAGTTCTTACAGAAAAGCCATAGAAATGAGGTAAATAGCACATTTTTAAAGGCTAAAAAAGCAATGATTTCCTGACGATTATATTAGCCAATTGCCAGAGAAACGACAATTACATGCAAGTACAGGACTAACAGCTCACCAGAACGTTCTCAAGCAACTGAGGAGGACAAGCCGTAAAACCTCTATCACCATCACATTAAAAATCTAATCTAAAATCATTGCATGTCAGAAAATTAAGGATTCATCAAAATATTCCCAAAGGTTATGTGCTGAAAGGAATGCATAAGAAGGAACCACACTCTTTGATTTCTTTACACAGAAAGGTATCGCAGGGTCTACATTTTCAATAAACTAAATACGAAATCTGGTCTGCCAAATGAGATCATTGTTACAAAGCAGTTAGCATACATTTTGGCATGCAGAAAGTGTCTGATAATATTAGCTGCTCTTATTATTGTTGTTATTATTGTGGTGTCAGAATTAGCTCATTGCTTTTTCATGGTTCCTTCCCAAGGTTTAAAAGAACCCTAGAAGAATTTCTTGTGGCTAAGCCATAAAGTAATTTCAGCTAATTCTGTTTCTATCCTTCTTTCTACATATTTTTGCGCTGGTGTGGCACACTAGTTCCAAGTTCTTGTCTTTTACATCATTTCACCCTCTTTGCCTAAATGCTGAGGACCGAGGCTCTGACCTGCATGTCTTGCTTTTTAAAGCTCGTATCACCCCAGCTTTGTCTTTCGTATCATTCTCGGGACTATGAGCTAAAACTCCCTCACATGAAGCCCAGGGCTGACTCCTGCTTGCTGAGAAGCAGAGTTTGGGTACGTGGCTTATGAGCGATTATCATTTCATTAAACCTGTTACCTGCATGCGTCAAGATTAGGAGTCCACCAGCTGCCTTGCCCTAAGCCCCTAAGAGTCAAACCTTGGTCTTTCACCTGCAGGAACTTAAAAGGTCCCCAGGGTCACTAGTCTAGCTGGATTTATGTAGCATTGATTCTTTAACACTAGAAAAGTCATTAAAGGAAAGACGGTACCTTATCCTGATCAAAAACCTTCTGTGACAACAAAATCAACTTATGAGTTATAAATCAAATGCTGGCTCTATGTAGCGGTGGACGCCTGCGGATTCAGTAACTCCTCCTTCGCCATCCTCACGGGAGCCGCCGTGTGCGAGATGACCCAGTCTTGGTTTCCACTGCCTGGTCCAGGGTGGGCATCTCACCTACGCTGAGTCAAGATGAGCCTTTTTTTTTTTTTTCTGGAATATTTTGGACGAGCCAACAAGTGGGTAACAGTTATTCGGAGCAGAGCAAAACAATGTATACAGTCAGTACCTGGTTACACAACCACTGCTAGGGATTATTCTGTCCCCAAAGCAATAAGGAGGAAAATACTGCTCTGAGGCAGAGAGTATACAGTGGCAACCCAGTGTGCAAAAAAAGCTAATGTTCCAGAAGGGATCCTACCCTTCAGAAGGGCTATTTAGGCGTTTCCATCCCAAGAAATCAGAGCTCTTATAGAACTTAAGGAAACTGCTTTTGTTAAACAGTAATGCCGTATATATGCAAGATCACTGTGTGTGTGTGTATGTGTGCGTGTGTGTGTGTCTGTGTCTCTCTCTCTCTCTCTCTATCTATTATCTATCTACCATCAGAGAGAGAGAGAAGTAGAGATTGTGGAACAGGTTCCTGAAAAGAAAGTATAATGGCAATTGGGCAGGAGACTCTTAAGAATGTATCTGGTTGCTTAACTATGACAGTCCTTCTTTGTTCTGAGTTTCTAGGGGGTAGGAAAAGTATAGAGTTGATGATTCATAGACCTAGAAAATGTTCCTAATCTTTTTGTTGGAGTTCAACTTCATTATGATAGCCAAACAAGAATGCCTCTTTCTCCACAATCATTCATTCAACAGCCAGCTTGAAAGATAAAGCGGTGGCCAAACCCAGCCCCCACTTTGATGAAGTTTATGGACTTCTTGCAGAAGTCAACAGATGGGTATTTGTGTCATCACTACTTCACTGGTGGGCGACTACAGCTGAGGAGCAGGGGACAGTAAGTGTGGAAGCCCTCTGTAAAAGGAAGATGTTGTGAGTCCGTAAACACACACCGAACCTGTTGGCTTTGGCTTTGATGGCCTCAGGCCTCTCTCTGAGCCCCCACAAACTAAGCAAAAGCCCTTCCCTGAGATTTGTGTTATGTAAGTAGATGAAAACAACCATTAAAATATTCCCCTGTTTTTGAAGATATTTTTGTTGCTATCAGTTAAATATGATTCATTAAAAAAAAGGCATTTTGGGCAAAAGGTTCAACTGGGTGAATGCCAGCAGAGATAGCTCAAGTCCTTTTTAATAGAAATTGTCATGAGTTTTTCAACTTTTTTATTTTGCTTTCTGATTTCTTTACTTTAAAGAGAAAAGAAAATATACCCCCCTTGATTCATTCTTCCTTTCCTTTTCTCTTTCTTTCTTTTCTTTTTTTTTTTTTTTTGAGGTATAGTGGATTTTATCCTTTGTTAGGAAAACCAGCTCTTCATCTCCCAGCCATTCTATGACTTTTTTCTTTTAAGCTTTTTCTGGCATCACAACTTCATTTTTCTCTGCAATGTTGCACACGCTACTGTGTTCTCTCTAACCAGTTTAGCCCAGCCTTCCTTTCAAATACACTCTTATTTTCCTGATATGTTCCTTATGGCTGTTCCCCACTGATAAGCTGGACTAGTCCCTCATCTTATCACAGAGCAAAGTGACAGTCTCTGCCCTACTCAGGTCTGCGATTGGAGGAGAAAAGCCCCAAAGTTTCTATTTTATTTAAATGAGAAATATGCGACCAAAATATATGTGTCCTGCAGCACTGAGGCATCGTTTCATTTCAAAAATAAAAATTCCAGTTGTCTTGAACCAGGTGGGTGACTGTTTCAGGGGTTTTCTCTTTTGCCCAATCTCCACCTAATAAAGTTCTGAGAGCATGAAAAAAAATTTCTATGATTTATAAGAATTCATAATAAACCAACTCATGGGACCTTAGAAAATTAAAAACAAAATAAAGAAAGGTGGTAACAGTTGCTAGTGACACAAATTTCCAAAATTTTAGCCAGAAATATGGGTCCAACGAAGCACATTACAGGGCAATAAAAAGACCCAGAGGATCCTGACCATTACATGTTTTCACTTTTGTTTCCCTTTTAAAGTTGAAATTAAAATTTGAAGCAACAATTAACAACGCTATGTTATATTCGTGAGAAAGGAAGGTTTTCTTAAGCATCCTTCCGGTCCCATTTCGCATAAGGATCTCAGAACCCAATGTGCTTCTGCCATTTTAAGCTTTGTACTGCTGCAACCAATATCACCCAGATCCACTCTACCTGTAACTGGGTCCATTACAAAACTACCTCCCTTATTGACCCAGACATCACCCAACATCCACCCCACCCTTCAAAAAAATCCCAATTTTTTTCAGTGGAAATTATCTCAACTGTTTAAGAGAAAAGCAAAGTGAGTGGATTACTCTGACCTTTAACATGATTTTTAAAATATTCATAGACACAAATGATTAGACAGTAACATAACAATGCAATCATTTCTAATAATATAGGAAAAGGAATTCTTACTCCTCCCTTTTGCACATTATTTTTTAGTGGAAAATGCCATCAGAATTGCAACACTACTGCACATTCTCTGGGTTTGTTTCCTCATTCGGTCAGTTATCCATTCCACAAACTGAGTATGTCTTCTGGGTGCCATACACCATAACTGGTGTAGTGGGGGAAGAACCTGAGAAGACAGGGGTGCTCCTTCTTGGGAACCAGCCTCCAAGATGGCCCCCAATGATCTCTACCTCCTGATATTCACACCCTCCCACTGGACTGGATGGGTTTGTGCGACATTGTGATATTCGGTAGAAGTGAAGTTATGTCACTTCCAAGATTAGGTTATAAAAGACTGTGGTTTCTGTACTGGGTTCTCTCTTTTTCAGACCACTTTTCTGGGAAACAAGTTGCTGTTTTGCGAAGGCCTGCATGCAAAGGCCTTCAACCCCAGTGAAATACTGAGATGGCTGCAGCTCCTGTTGATATTGTGACTGCCACCTCATGAGTGACCCTGAGCCACAACTAGCTACCGAAGCCACTCACAGATCCCCCAAATCTTGGAAACTGTGAGATAATAAATGTTTGTTGCTCTAAGCTGCTAAAGTTGGGGTCACAGGGTAACTTATTACACAGCAATAAATAACTAATATGCATTTAGAATAGACAAACCATCCAGTATGTAAGTGTGGCGGAATGAGTTGTAGCCAAAATAGAAGCATAGACTAAGCAAATTATTAAATCATTGTGATGGTTGATTTTATGTGCCAACTTGGGGGGCTAAGGTACTCAGTTGCTTGGCCAAACACTAATCTAGACTGGTGTAAAGGTATCTGTGGATGTGATTAACATTTCATAAATTAAGTAAAGCAGGTTACCCTCCATAATGTGGGTGGGCCTCATCTAATCAGGTGAAGGAGTTTAATATAAAAACAGGTTTCCTGAGGGAGAAACAATTCTGCCTCAAGACTGTAACATAGAAACCCTATCTGAGTCTCCTGCTTATTGGCCTGTGCTATGGATTTTGGACTCAAGATTGCAACATTAACTCTTACAACCCTGTAGATTTCAGACTTGCCAGCCCCTCAACTGCATGAGCCAGTTCCTTAAAATCTCTCTCTCAGATACACACACACACACACACACGCACACACACACACACACACACACACATATGGTTCTGTATCTCTGGAGAACCCTGGATAATACGGGTACTAAGAGGAAAGCCAAGGAAAGTCCTTATTGGAGTATTCCACCAAACATACCACCTAAACTGTGCATTTAAGGACGGGTAAACTTCCATTAGGGTATAAAGGGGAAGAAATGATGGGCCAAATAGACGGGATGGCAGAAGTAGCTCAATACTGCCAGATTGATAGACTAGAGTTGTCTGGGACTGGGGATGGCAGATTGTGGAAGATGTAGCTAGAGAAGAGGTGGGCCAGGTTGTGAAGCATTTGTAATGCAAGACAAAGCAAACATTTTTTAAAGTAGGGAGCTAACCAAAAGGCATCAGCCATTTTTACTGGCAGCAACACCGATTAGCAGAGTTGCTCATTTCTGATTTCTGGGTAATATTTCCTCCATTCTTTATTTCAACCATGGAGAGCCCAGGAGGGCTTACGCCTCGCTAACAACTCTGGAAACACTCTTTATCCTGCTTCTTCATTGAGCTCCTACTTCACTGGCTGCTTCTTCTCAGTCTCCTTTCCTGTGTCCCCATCTCTCAGATATCCCTGAACACTGGGGCCCCTCAGAGCTTGGTTTTCAGACCTCTGCTCTTCTCTCTAAATGCTCTAGCTTGGTGTCTGGGCCAGTTCCTTGAGTCTCACCCGACATTCTGAAAACACCTCTGTTTGAACCTCCAGGTGGACCTCTTCCTTGAATGTCAGACTCCTAATCCTAGTGGTGCTGATTCAACATGTCCACTAAGAGATCTAATACCATCTTAAATTTGACCCATTCAAAATACGCTCTTAATTTTCCTACGAAGAATGCTCTTCTTCAGTGTTCCATAACCCAACAAATGGCAGGCCCATGTACCCCAGTAGCTCACACCAAGGAAATTTGGATTTAATCTTGATTCTTTCTTTTTCTCATAATCCTCACATAACATCAGCAAATCGTTTGGTCTTACCTTCAAAATATTTTCTAAATCCGAGCAGCCTTCCATCCTAGTCAAGACCAGCATCATCCTTTCCCTGCACAATTGCAACAGCCTGTCCCTGGTCTAATGCTTGCCCCACAACAGCCTATCCTCCAGATATCAATTCTAGCAATCATTTAAAAACACCTTCCTTTCTGTTCCTGGAATTTGACAATGAAGCTCTGATCTCAGTGCCTCTACACCTATAGTTTCTTCAGTCTGGAATGCCGTTCTCCTTCTAGACATCATTATGGCTCACTTCATTCCCCTTGCTGTTCACATGTCGCTTACTCAGAAAAGCGTCCCCTGACTCTTTACCTAACTACTCCTCCTACCACCCCATCACTCTCTTCCCCTTACCTTGTGTTACGTTTTAAAAAAATACCACCTCATAGATAAGAGGTCTCTCTGGTTATAGGATGTGGTCTATCGTGTGGACTGGAAGAGAAACTCCTTAAGGGCAGGAGCTCTGTTCCGTTTCTTCACTGGTGCTTCCCCAGTGCCTAGGATGTGGCCGGCAGAGGGTAGGTATTCAACAAATATTTGTTAAATAAGTGCATGATTGGGCTATATATTCCTCATCCCAAATACTGCACATGAGTGAGACCATGTAGCATAAGAGGGACAGCAGAGCGTGGCTCCAGAGCCACATTGCCTTACTAGCTGTGTAATGTTGAGCAAGTTACTTGATCTCTTTTTACCTCACTCTCTTCATCTGTAGAATGGGGATGATAATAATATCTACTATTGGTTGTAATGAGGATTACATGAATTGATATCTTTAACATGCTTACAACAATGCTTAATATAACACTAAACACTCTATGCAGACTTGTTAGTAATTAAATAAATTAATAGATTCTCTAAGCAGCAGACATAATGCTAAGATATAATTTATTATAGAAATCAGACATAATAAAGAGATTTACTTTTAAAAATATGTAGGGGCGCCTGGGTGGCTCAATCGTTAAGCGTCTGCCTTCGGCTCGAGCCCCGCATCGGGCTTTCTGCTCAGTGGGGAGTTTGCTTCTCCCTCTCCCTCTGCCCCTGCTCATGTGCTCTTTCTCTCGCTCACTCTGTCTCTCAAATAAATAAATAAAATCTTAAAAAAAAAATATGTAAACTCAGGCACCGGGCTGGCTCAGTAGGAAGAGCGTGCAACTTTTGATTTCGCGGTTATGAGTTCAAACCCCACAATGGGTATAGAGATTACTTACAAATAAAATCTTAAAAAAAATAAAAATATGTAAACTCATAATTAGCACTCAAAAATTTCTTCCGAGTTCAGAGATGATTTCACTCAAAAGTACATATGAATGCCATCTGTCCCAGCAATTGTCAGCAGGTACACAGAAGGTGATCAATAAATGTTCGATGATGAAGAGAATGAAAGTTTGCCTTAATTTTTGTTTCCTGAATAATTCAGAAATGCATAATAATACTAAACAAAATTACTCCTCCACATTTTTCCATCTCTGGTGATATACAAACGACCAACCAGTGCATGAAAAGATGCTTGATATCCCTGGTAAAAGAGAAAAGTCAAAACCAGTGAGATGCCACTTCACATACACTTTGATGGCTGTAAAATGGTCCAGCCACTGTGAGAAACAGTCCTCAAAAAGTTAAACACAGAACTCATACGGACCAGCAATTCCACTCCTAGGTATATACACAAGAAAAAGGAAAATGTACATCCATTCAAAACCTTGTACACAAATGTTCATATCAGCATTATTCCTAATCACCAAAAAGTGGACAAAATCCAAATAGCCATTTGCATAAACAAATGTAGTATATGGCTACATGGCAGAATATTATTCAGCCATAAAAAGGAATGAAGTACAGGACATACAACATGGATGGACCTTGAAAACGTTATGCTCAGTGAAAGAGGCCAGAAATGAAAGGTCACATAGTCTATGATTCAACTGATATGAAATGTTCAGAACAGGCAAGCCCATGGAGATAGAAAGTAGGTTACTGATTACCTAGGGATGAGGAGGGGGAGAAATGGGGAATGACCGCTAATGGGGTATTTTTGGGGGGGGGTAACAAAAATGTTCCAGAATTAGACAGTGGTGATGGTTGTATAGCCTCATTGATATACTAAAAGATGATTAATTGTACACTTTTTTTTTGAAGATTTTATTTATTTATTTGACAGAGAGAGACGGCAAGAGAGGGAACACAAGCAGAGGGAGTGGGAGAGGGAGAAGCAGGCTTCCCGCGGAGCAGGGAGCCCAATGCGGGGCTTGATCCCAGGACCCTAGGACCATGACCTGAGCGAAAGGCAGCTGCTTAAGCGATGGAGCCACCCAGGCGCTCAATTGTACACTTTTATAAGGCGAATTTTATGGTGTGTGAATTATATCTCAATTAAGAAAATAAATAAATGCAAAAAAAACCCCCAAACTCAGTAACATTTAAAATCATACGGCATACAACAATGTGAATTAAAAAAGAAAGAAAGAACGAAAGAAATGTAAACCTCTTTAAAAAATTACCACTTGGATAATTCAGAGTTTCTCTAAGCATTTACTCTGTACAGCTGGGAAAATAACTCCACCAGCTTTGAACACTGTGAAAGGAGTAATAAATAATAAAAGCCTCACTCGTTCATTATAGGTCCTTTCTCTAGATAAAATATTTCTCGCACTCCAGTGGATTTACCTCAGGTTATCTGCAAGACTCTCTTCAGTATGAGGCATTCGGCTTAACAGTTGCTTCGGGCGCTGGGAAGGGAGACAGGACACGCTGTTCCAGGAGCGTAGGTAACACCGTGCCAGTCACGTTTGCTTCCCCAGCCATCTCCCGGGTGTGCAGAGTTCTCTCATCCCATACCACAGTCCCGACAAATTACATTTAGTACCGAATAGTAATACTCAACCACTATTCCCTAGGCCGTCTGCTCCTGTCGTCAGCCTAAGACCCAGTTCCTGACTCAGTGAGAGCCACAGGTGCTAATACAGATGTCTGCACATGCAACCCCAAATTCAAGCTGGATCATGGTGCCTGTGACACTGGCATCTCCTCCGTCCCTGTCGCCTCCCCCTAGCAAAGCTTTGGAGAGCGGCGGGCTGGCTACAGTGAATATGTAAAAGGCATCTAAAACACTTTCTGTGAAGCTTTCCCATTTCCTAGGCCCCTTCTTCCTTCTTTCTTCCCTCTCCCACCTTTTAAAAATTCACCTCTGAATTTAGCAAGAACTATTTAATACATACGGACTATGGGCTAGACACTGAATGAAAACCATAGAGGATACACTGAATGAAAGAAAGACATACCTTTGAGGAGCTTACACTTCATTTTGAAAGGCACCTCTCCCAGTAAGCTTTCCATGAGTTTGATTTTCACGGAGGTGCAAGTTTCTGGTCTTCTGTGTTTCTAGATGCTGGGAGTTAAACCATTTTTTGATTTAAAAATAAATTCTTGAGATGTTTGTCATTAAGTTGAAACAGTCTTTCGTTTCTTTCCTAGTGTTTAACTGGTTTTATAAAATAGCTATCTACTCTTTTTAACCTTTAAAAATGTTACTTACTTCAAAATATAATGCATACTTTCTGACATAAAGTCCTTAAAATACATATGAACATCAAACTTTAAAATAGAAGTTATATTTACAATGTCCTACTGAAGCTCGATATTTAAATAATGAAGTAAAAACTTAATATAAATTCAAAACACTCATAACCGAATGGTAAATTCTATATCTAGGATTTCCTTAAAAAGGAGAAGGGATATATTAATAACAACTGAATTTTCTCACAATGCACCCACACACATAGCCACTAGTTTATTGGCAGAAACCAGGAGGACCTATCTTATATGCTGACACCTACAGACACATATCTAGAGATATTATTATCCCCCAAATCATGAAAAGCATAATACATTTCCTGTTCTGAACTATTATTTAGTAATCAGATTAACAAAAGTTAAAATGACCATTGTCTGTATTGATTATACACAACCCTTCACTGTCTAATAGTTTAGCAAAAAATTTATTTGACTCTGAGTTTCAACTGGCATCTCCACTCTTGGAAAATGCCTCAAATAAATTGCAGGTTTTTATATCCTACTATATTCCCCTTATAAATAAGGAGAAATACATCTTGATGTAATACTTTTTTTCTAATCTGAAAAGAATATCTCAACACTACATAGTCTTTAAAATAAAACCAACTATTCACGTTTCCATGTTTATGATAAAACATTCTATTTAAAAAGTAATGAACAAACCCAGATGTTGTGTATTTTGAGGCATAGAGAGCTACTCTTATTTGCAGTCTCCACTGAAGACAAGCTCTAAGATCCTTGAAATTTGCAATCCCCTTTTTCTGCTTAGAAAATGCTGGTCAACACACACACACACACACACACACACACACACACACACACACAGAAAATTTATGTATTATTCATTCTCAAATTTGAAGGGGTAACATGCATTTTCAATAACATATATCTGTTGAGCTGTGGTTGAAGAAATATTTGAGACTTATTCTATTTGAAAGAGAGTATGTAAAATAAATTTTGGAAATTGAAGAGATTTTTCAAGGAAGACTTATGCTTCTCCCTTCACTGGAACTACTTCTCCTGCTCACTCCACTGTGGGATGTGGATACAAATATCCCCAGGCATTCATTTTCTGCCAGGACATGTTTGTGGTTTAAAAATGCACATAGCAATTAGTTTTATGCCTTCCAGTAAGAAATGGAACCGAATACTCATGGTATGAAGGGATTGCACGTGTGTCACAGTGCCCGGAATTCAGCACTCCATCCCCCCTGCTGGTTTTATAACAATTCAGTGCTTTGGGATGGAGCAGCTCCTGGGGTAAATGCTGCTTAGGGCTGGGGGTGGGGGCAGTTTAACAATGAGAGTGAGAAGAGTCATATAAATAGCTTAAGTATAATTTAAACATTCTACATCAACATTCACAGCTTCTGAACAGCTTCAAAAAGACTAAATTGACATAAACATTTATCAAAATTGTATTCTTTACCAAAAAGTATAAATGTTCTCATTTATCAACACAAATTCAACCATTAAATAGGTAATAGAGTTTAGGGAAATTAAGTTGCCTTAGTGACCACAGCAGAAAATGACTCAGCAGCAATCCCAAAAAGCTCTGAAATAAAAGACAAGAGAAACCAAATGGATATCCAACTCTCCCTATTTTAACCCCTGTCCACTGTTGAAGGATATAGATTGCCAGAAAAACAGGAGTCCCACTGGCATGTGCATCCAACACATGTATAAGCAGGCACCAATACAAACATATGGTTGTGATGGCAACGGGGGTGGGGAGAGCATTTGGGTTAGAGGTGGGACATGGATGGCCTCCAGAGTCATTTTCAAGTCTACAGGCAACAGTCTTGTCTCTGCTCACCACTGACTCCCAAGTGCCTGAGACATAGTAGGTGTATCAAGGAATACATTCAACAAAATGGCAATGGTACCCAAAGTACTTTCCACTTCAGTGTAGCCTGAGGAGCTAACACATCTGTGTCTAGCACCAGCAGCCTGGGATCACTGGAACAGTACAGGTCCCTACTGCTCACCCAGTCTAACCTCCCCCACCTGCTGAGGAGTTAAGCCACTCTTTCACTAAGGAGAGGAGCCAGAGAGAGTAAGCCTCCTGCTTGATAACTCATAGATCATGGTGCCTTCTCCACTCATGACTCTTCAGTACCGACCAGGCTTGCCAAAGAGTTCCTGGGAACACCCAAAAGGCTGTACTTTTTGACATAACTCAAATGTGGAAAGTAGGGTGCAGATTTCTCGATTCTAGATTCTCAAAGGATTGCAATCAGTCGGCATTAACCAAGCATCCTCTGTGGGCAAAACATGATCAGAAAATAAACTTCCAGATGAAGTAAAGAGAAAAAAATCACAGAAATGAATACACGACACACTGACAAGAGGTGCCTGCCCCAAATAGCCCCAAGACAATCTGCCATTGCTTCTGATTCTATTCTCAGCAAGCAGCCTCTGCAAGACCATCGTGACCTCAAGCTACCTGGATGTCAGTGAGGAGTTGTCCTGATTATAATATACAAACATTTATGTCTCAGAAAGGGTCCATTCCCAATTTTAAATTAACAAACAGGCACTATCACTTATTCATGTCTCTTGTTAGACAGTAAGTGTACATCAATCCACAAGAGGATGGTTAATCTATGATTACTGACAAAGTCAGGCGTTTGGACTGCAGAACAGAAAACCACACTCTGGAGGGAGCCAGGACCTCACTCTGGCCTGTCAAATGCTTCCCTTGACATTGCTAGCTCAGCCCTAAAAACAACAGAAAATGGGCAGAGACATTTTGAAGAATGTCTTAGTGGACTGAACAGAGAGTAAAAGCTGGATCAGTGGCCTAAGCATCACAGCTATAACTGTAAGGGTGAAAATAAACTCAAGCTGGTCTTATGCCACTTTCTCTGACCTTATCATACTGCATACACCTTCAAAGCAGAAAAAGAAAACAAGTCTCCTGAAGCCATTCCCACATCTGATATTACAATAATCTGTATTTTGCATGAGCAGGACCCAGATTATTTTTTCATTGCTTCTGTCTACCCAGCACCAAACGCTAGCCCTGGATCATGACAGATGCTCAATAAATATTTGAATGGATGGATGAATGAAGTTTAGATTCTTCCAACCTGTTCTTGAGTCATAAGTAACTCTTCTGGAGGCTAATGTAGATCCTTCCAGTTTACTAGGGTGAAAAGTACTTTTCCACTTTCCATTTCCAGAACTTCATATTTTGATTTAGATTGTTCAGACCTGTCTCCCCAGGGGTCAAAGAAACTGATTAGGACTAGGTTCTGCCAAGTGTCACAGCCTTGAGACCACCTGCTTCTTTGCTCTCAGGGCAGTGATCTTGTTTGTATTCTCATTTGCAATCACTGTTCTCCAAAGGAAGCCCCATTATGACGATTTGTGAAGCATAACAAGGGTGATAAAGTATTATCGTGCAGAAATCAAAGGTCTGACCATGGCTACCAGGAGAGAGCTGAGTGTCAAGGGCTTGGGTCTGTGTGTGTGTGTGTGTGTGTGTGCACGTGCGTGCGCATGCAGGACTCCCATTCATCCAGTCCAGGAAGCTCAGCACCACAGCAATGCTTGGCATCACGGGTGAAGTGAGGCTAACTTGGAGATGATATTTAAATGATTCTTTCCCCTACCTTTTAAAAGAAGAATAAAAAAATTTTATGCTTAAAGTCATGGGTAGACTGAGGGTAGGAAAGGACCATAAAATATACACGGAATGGGTTAACAATAAACTTAGGATGTACTCAAAAGAGTTTTCAAGAAAATAAATGTTTGATTAAGAAAAATGAAGTTATGCCACACGCATGTACATATATATACATATATGTATATACACACATCTAGGTGTGTGTAACATGCCTGATGATCTCCAAAGCCCGTTAATTAACCAGGTTAATTAACCTGGTCTTCCTAGGAATCCTGTGAGCAAGACAGAGAAGTAATAGTCTTCCCATCTTAAGAGGAGAAAACTGAGGTCTAAAGTGATCTGCTGCAGGCCAGATGGCTAGTAAGTAGTGACAAGATGATAACTGGGTCTCTTGATTCCCAGACCAGTGTGTTTGTTTAGTTAATCTACCCTCAATATGCGTTGAAGCTTGGGAGACAAAATTACCATCAGCTCCATTTCAAAAGGGCAACTAAAAAGAAAGAGAAAAATAAGGCAATGTGTTCAGTCTATTATTTTACTAAGCACTCCAGATTCTTTACCTATTGAATATTTCATGAACATGAAGACCCCCTTTAATTGCTTCATTCCTGGTCCAAATTCATAAGAGAAAAATAATTTAATTTAGAACCTTTTGTAGTGCAAGGTGATTAGAAAATATCACCTGCAACAAACTTTTAATTATATGCTCAGGGTCAAACATTTTGAAACCTTATTTCACTAAGCTGGCACTGCCATCAACCCTGCTTTTTAATTTTTCACGCAGATTCCCTTTCTATTTACCCCCACCCTGCATTCGGCTCAGCTGGGAAGCAAGACCTTCCGGCTCCTCCCTTGCTCCAGCTGAGGGAGAATAAGGGAGTTCTGTCCCTGTTGCTGTTCTGCAGCAGTGTGAGAGGCAGTGCCTGATCTGATCCCTGAGTGGATCGGCAGGCAGGTGTGGAGCTGCAGTGAGAACTAAGAAAACCACGGGGCCACCGCGACTTGCATGCAACCCACCCACGGCCACTGTGCGAGCCATCCGCCATCAGACACAGAGAAGGAGAGCAAGTGTTTAGAAGCTCTTACAGCAATTTCACAGAGCAGTTTTATGTCTGTTGAATATAATCATAAAAAAGGAGGTAGTATCTCAAATGCTTTTTATTTCACTTTTCTAGTCATTTATTTTTATTGTATTTTACAGAAGTATTGATCCACAACAAATTGGAAAAGGAATAAAAGAACTGGTCTATCACCGTAGACAGTGCGTAGACAGACACACTGCACTAGCCGACCCCACCAGGCCTCCCGAGTCAGGTTTTATGTGGGAGGAGTACGGTGATTTCTTAGAAGATCAAGGATTCCTGCATCTCACTCTGAGAACATAAGTTAACAGAAATCTAGGTCTGTAATGACCGCCTACATTTTCGATTCTCCATTGTGTTGTGATCCTCTGGGTAACTTCTGCATACATGGGTAATGGGAAGCAAACAACCCAGAAATGGATCAAATCAAATGTCAGTCATGTATAAGGTAAGATATTTAAGCATAAGCCCAAAGGGCCCTGTTGGAAATCTGAAATTTTAAAAAACTTGAATTCTTCAGTTTTATGCTGCAGACTAAAAGCGGCCACACTGGGAAAGGGAAGGCTGTCCCCGCCCTCCCTCTGCTTTTTGGTAGCTGAGGTGGAATGAGCAGGTGGTTTCAGTTCAGTTCCTCATTTATAAACTGGCTCTGTGAAAATACACGCACGAAGCCACTTGTTTGGCGGTCTCAGAAGAGGGGCTAAAGACTGACCGGACATGAGACACAATTACCCTCTCACCCTAGAAGGAAGTCCCTGCAGGTTAGGGGTGATGTATATCAGCAGGTCAGGATGAAAAAAGCCAGCACAGCTGCTGCCTATGTGAGGCGGGCCTGAGGGAGAAAGGGAAGATTTTCATTTCCGGATTACCTCTTTCACCAGTACTCAAACTGACTTAAGAAAATTAGTGATCAGGTTATCATGAATATGTGCTCTTTAACCCTCATCTTTCAGATTGCTAAATCTGTCATTTTGAGGAAGCATTTTAAATTACCACCTTTTAAAAGTTGTACATTTTTTAATAACAAAATAAAATATGATGGAAAATTCCTTTTTTGGGGGAAAGGGTAGATAATGGACCCGATATAATTAAATCTGACTGCCATGATATTTTGTATGCGTATAATTTTGTGCGCAGACAATGGATGTGTTATCAACAATCTAAAACAGCCGGTGTTTCCTGTTACCAGGTTTCTTGGGCTTCGTGATAATGCAGACTCCCTCTAGTGGCCAAAGTAATATATATAAATTCACAGGTTTGTTAACAAAAAAGGGTTATCTTTTGTGACTTGGCTCTTTTCAAAAGAAAATAATTTTCTTTGATGTACAATTTCTTTTTAGAGTACTTCACATGAGGTAATTGTATATAAATCAAAGAAAGTACAAAATGTAGATTTTATTCTTAAATTAAGTGTATATGGTATATATGTAGTTATAATTCTTATAATTGATTAGGCAGAAATTTGTCTTCTGAATTTGTAATATTAAAGTTTCAGAACAAAGAAGACTCATTAAATTTATTAACAGAATCATGATTATTCTTTACCAATACTAGTGCTTACCATTTAGGTGACTGTATTTCCACAGACAAATTATTTCCAAAGCAAGTATCAGGTCATTAAACAGAATCATTTTAATCTGATGCCTGTGACGAAGACTCTATATAACATAATAAACATTTATCCTTTAAGGTGAAATGACAGATTCCTAAAATGTTAGAACTACAAGTTCTGGATAAAGGAGATAACACACGTGGTAATTCTATAAACTGCAAAGCCAAAAAAAAATTGGATATAAGTCATTTTTTCCATCTAATCCTGAAGCCTTGTTTTGCAGATGAAAAATAAAAATGTGACAACCAGAAAGCTCAAATGACTTGTGCTAGGTCCCTGAACTGGTTAGGAGAAGAGGGAGCTGAAATCCGACTCTCCTGACTCTCTCTCAGTCTTTTTGGACTACAGATGACTGAGGAGAAATAGTCCCCGAGTTGCGTTCTTCCCTTAAGCGTGCATCTTAGCACAGACTTGTGACTATATTCTCTTTAGAATGATTCCCACATGAAAAAGCCTCATTAGACATATTACATATCTTTTTACATTGTATGGATTATTTGAGGACTTTCAGAAGCATTTGTTAGCTGACAGAACAAACTCCTAGGGAATTCCTTTTATGGAATGAAAATGAGAAATTACTAATTAATAAGAACAATAATATATGCAGATTCCTAGTTCCAGTGCATTCCTAGTTACCATGGACTTGAAACTTAACTCTGAGTTTCTTGTAAATTTCTGTGATTTCTGTGAAGAACAAATGATGCCAAATTAGTAAAAGTGCTTTGAAAATTGTGTAAATGCTATAAAAACAAATTCTTGTTTTAGTTACCCAACATGAAATCACACAGAAAAAAAAGGGGGGGATTTTATCTATTGCTTTAGTTTCCTGAAAGAAACAGAAGGAAATCGCCTATCTTTTGGAAGAGTGAATTAAAATAAAAGAAAACCACCCATTATCTCCACAAATGTGTCCTGAGAGGCAGGTTCTGTGCTAGGTGCAGAAGAATGCATTATAAAGTCTCCTGAAAGTTTTGGAATTTGATTTGGATGAGAATTAAAGTCTTGTCATAGAGCTGTGAACTCTCATAATTATACTGACCTAAAAATATAGTAATGAATTTTCAATCCTTGGGGAAGGCCAAACACATTTTGAATCATTAAGAGTTTTCATGCCTTGAAAATGTATAAGACCCCCTTGTCAATCCAAACTGTGACTCTGAGAGAATAGGGAGTGTTTCTGTCTTGTCCACTTCTTTGGGCCCAGCACCTAGGATAGCGCCAGGTGCAGAGTAAACATTCATTACATATTTGCTGAACTTGAACTCCAGGCTGGAAATCAGAAGAGTCCATCTGGAGGGCGAAGGGTTGAAGGGTTGAAAGAGGAACTGAGCTAGGGGAGGATGGAGACGTTTTAGTGCCTTCCCCAGGAGATATGCACCTTTGTAAACAGCATGCTACCTAGCCTGGTGGATGACACAAAGTTGGGCTTCACTTTTCAGATGGGTGAGTATCAATCACACCTGCCAATACTTATCCACAGATTACATGGCATCCCCAAACTGTCCTCTATATTCCAAGTTGGTGGATAGAAAAAAATGTGTGAAATCTTCACCACTGATAGAAATATCAGAAAAGCAGGTGATAGATATCAACCTTGAATCTTCAGACATAATACAAAACAAATGCATACAAAAACAAAACCAGTTCACACGATTTACATTTACTCTTTAAAAGGCTGACCAAGAGGGACAAAACAGGGCTCGCTTAGACTAGATGTCTTCACATATTAGATTTATTGATTGTGACAATATTTTTGAAAACCAAGAGTAGAATCACCTCACTCCATGCATCTATGTCTGTCCAACTTAAAATATAAAGAGAGCTGAAAAACCTATAAAATCCCACCAGTTTTTCCAATGTTCCATGCTTTTGAATGTTTTATTTTTTCTAAATCCTAACACATGATGGGTGATAGAAGCTTCTTTTTACTGTCAGAGAGATCAAAGAGAGGTTGAGAAAGAATCCATAAGCAGATGCTGCCCAGTGACAAACCTGAAAGAAGCAGACAGTGGGGCCAGATGTTGGGGTGACCTTCGGTCTGCAGAGCACATTGGCATGGTGTTGATTTAGATGGTTGTTGGCAGAAGCTTTAGATACAGCAGTAGGGGGAAAAAAAACTAAACTATGGAATCCTTTCTTACTCTTTCCCATCACTAGAAAACCTGAAACCACTGGTCAGTAGTGCTGACGGCTGTCAACGAAGTTGAATTCACCACACAACCCTGCCAGTAGGTATCACATCAAAAAGGAGTTAGCCGCATGAACAAGAACATCTTCAGGCTGTGCCATTTTGTATTGCGTTCAACTTTCAACAGCTGTTTCTTGAGCGAATGCAGACGCAAAATAATTATACAAAAAGAACAACATATTCGGTATGCAGGACAATGTTTGCATTTGTTACATAGCCATTAATAGAGGATATAACAAAGAAAGATGCTGACATGTCTAAAAAGTTAATGCCCTGTCAACCGTTCTAAATAGTGCTCAATGAAAGTTCTCTTAAATTGAACTCTGAACTGTCAACTCTGGAGAAGGATGAGAAAGTATTTTTGAATCAAGCAGAATTACTCAAATTGGTGCAGCATCCACAAAAGAAGAATACACAATGACACGTTATAGTTTTCCAGGCTCCTCTCACATTATGCGATTATTCCCATCGTTCGCTCAACAGGAATGTAAAGAATTTTTCTGGTGACTGAAGTGTTCTTATTACTGTAAACACTGGTGAATAAGGTAACAGATCTCTAATCCTAGATTCTGACATAATTTTAAATCTTCGCCACTATACAACACTAAAACACAGAACATAAACAGAGGCTTACTTTACAATATTAGATATGATTGAAGACCACACAGTTCTTCTGACGCTTTTAGACATTTTGTCACTTTACCTGGAGAAATATACACTGCTTATTCTGCATTGCTGCTGATGTCCAGCACTTGTCAAAACCTCTATCTGTCAAGGCCTTCATAAAGAGTTGGAAAATGACAGATCAGGATGTCTGAGTTGATGGAGCCCCAGGAAAAATGGAACAGATAGAAAATTCATGACTCTAAACTATATCAAAGTGACTTCTGTCAACATCATGTCAAAAGAACTGTTCATTTTTAGAGTTTTTTTTTAATTATATAAACACTTTTTTGAGTATGAGCTAAGTGTAATGAAAAAAATTCCTTGGTGTACAGTATGATCATCCAAATGTTCCAAAAATATACTTTAGATCATCCAGGAATAAGGAAAATTCTAATAGTAGACACTGTCTGCCAGTTAAAACCAATGACATTCAAGAGAGATGTATGAAGATACTATCGGCTTAAAATAGGACAAACCATCTGGCTTATAAAGGAACAAAAGTATATTTTTTGCATATTTTTTGGACCCATCAAATTTCTACAACTGGATTAAATTTTATTCTTCTACAATCAGTTTTGATCCATTTTTTGCTTAGTGTGACAATTATAAAACACTAATTCAGTGTTATTTTCTTAAACAGGTTTCCTAAAATATCTGGTATTATTTTAATTTTTTAAAAATCACTGGAAAACCCTCATAATGCATAATTTCCTTAAATTATTGCTTTCAGGAGGAAGTAAAAAAAATGGCTTATAATATGCAGTACTGCATATGCAGAAACACTCCATAATCACATTCAGAGAGTCATTCACCGAATGAAATATGAGTTGCATAAATCTGGAAATGACCACTCTCTCGTTTTAATTCCCAATACCTTTTAGGGAGGATGGCTGGCACCTGGTGTTAGAACCCAGGCAACTTGATTCCCACTGCTCATATGTCACTGAAACAAACAGGATAAGTGACCTTGTGCAGTAAAGACCACGGACTATGCAGTGTGTATACATACAGACAGGAAGGGAAAATCCACCACACACACACACACACACACACACACACACACACACATGAGCACACGTGCTGAGATACATGCATGCACACACATGCATACCCATGCTCACAGGCATGCATGCGCCTGGAAGACTCAAACGTACAACTTCCACAACCACCGTAACTGTCCATGATACTATCTGTCGTGCACTTACACTACTTCATCGAGCTAGGATTTAGGGGATTTTTACATCAGCCTTTCTTACTAGCCCCCTTTCAGTGACCATCTACAATCCCTCTGATAGTGACCACTGACTCCGTGCACTTGTCCAATTGCCAAAAAAACCCCACTCTCTGTAACCAGGAAGGGTTGCTTACCTCCAGGATGACAAAAGACCTCACAAAATAATGACCACTTCCAGTACTGAGAGAAGAAGCTTCCCTCAAAGCGCTACCATTGCATTGTGTCTAAGTATGTATAGGAAGTACCATCCATTAATACAAAAGTAGGACGAGATCGCCATTTCTTATTTCAGGCAGGACTCAATATATCTTGTGTCCTACTTACGAAAAGATGTTTATTACCTGTAAGTGTACAGAGGTGTGGGCTTCACAGCAGCCATGATTGGTAATAAGCCTCTTTTTCTCATTTACATTGATAGCAAGCATTAGTGAAGATATATGCATTTCATTTCATGGTTCAGAAAGAACAAAGTCTATGTATATGTGATAGCAGTGGGTGGTTAATGAAATGGTCTGACAAACATAAGCTAATACATAATCATACCAGAATGTGAACTGGAACACCTGTTCCTGCTTCACAGACGTGCAATTCTTAAGGAAAAGTTACCATTCTCAAGGATTGAAGCCACTACTATTTAGACATCAATATGCTCCAAGGAAAATTTAGTCACTTTTTTTGTTGTTGTTGCAATCACTAAAGGGTGGCTATTTTAATGCTATCAAATCTCTTTTGCTTGTGTCCTAAGAGTAATGAAAACTTCACACATGCATGAAGCTCCAGTAATTATTTTAAACTGCCTTCTGTTGTCCCCCTGAGGAACACGGTGGTATTTGTTTGATGCAGTTTAATTAGTGTCAGGGTAATTAATGCTATGCTATCTACATGAGATCAAAACCCTTTCTTTGTAACACTCTGGTAACTAAGAACTAAGAAAAGGAAGCGTTTTGAAAATGTCGAGGCATGGTGTTAACCTGGGTTCACAAGTGAACCGAATTGCTCATCTCTTCCTCCACGCCTCGCCCAAATGGCAATTTTCAGTCCCTCCCAGGACAAGATCAGAACCGTGATGTGCTGGAACCACACTGCCAGGCATACGACCCAGTGGCTGCTATGGAATTAAATTCTTTTTTTATGGGTATAATCAAATTAACTAAAACATTCACGGTCACCAGGCACCTTTTGCCATAGTTTAATCCTTTCATAATGAAATAGTAAACTTTTGCACCGACGGAGAACTAGAGTCCCTTGTAAACAGGGTGTGAATATTACCATGCGCTGATATATTTTTTCAAATAAAAGAATCATTTAGTTTAATGAATGAATGTGATTCTGCTTAAATGCCTGAATAAAATTTGCATTTAATAGTAGGTATAGATATTCTCTCTATTTGACAATAATGTTAAGAGAGGAAAAACAGAGGTAGGCAAGGAAAGAAGTTAAATACACAAAAATTCCAGACACACACATAATGTGCACTACCATAAATCCTTTTTAACTGTTTCTTTGGTAATAAGCAATGGCAGTATAAATCTCCCAACACACAAACTCAACCTGATCACAGGCTTAAGGAAATAGCTCCAGTTATCTTGACTGGATAAATTATTATATCCTAGAGGTTATTCCAGTTTCTAATAAAGCACTGTGGCTAACAAACAAAAATAAAAAGATCAACCATTTTCCTTATTTTATAACAGATGAAATTACAGTCTGCATAGGATAAGACACAATGGTACTGAATTTA
Organism: Eumetopias jubatus; assembly: GCF_037043125.1. Taxonomy (NCBI): domain Eukaryota; kingdom Metazoa; phylum Chordata; class Mammalia; order Carnivora; family Otariidae; genus Eumetopias; species Eumetopias jubatus. Next base: position 174,260,990 of record NW_028274810.1, on the reverse strand, counting down.
TTTTTACTCTCAAAAATTCACCATACAATGTTCATTTTGGAACAAGACCGGTGCTTTAACATGACGCTGATAACCAGCATTAGACTGATAACATTTTTTATGGTAAGGGGAGGCTTAATGGCACATATCTAAAAAAATAAACGTGACTGGTTTAAAGTCAAACCAAAAGGATTTAGCCCATCATATAAGTATACTAAATGCGAAAATAACCTCGGCACTGCCCAAGAAATGAACAACAAAAAAAGAATTCGAGAGGGTACAAATGTGAAGTCTACAGTAGTTATGAAATTGTGTCAGTATCCACCAGCGGCTGAAATTAAGGTTAACGTTATAAAATGAAATCTCACTAGCTGAGGCTGACGCCATATCACGACCTAAGAGGGTCTGTGCTGAACGCATCTTCTTGAGAGCATTCATTACTGAATACCAGTGGGATCAGCTGACTAACAAAATATGTTCTTTCACATCTTCAGTTCTGCTTCCTGCAATTTAGTTGTTTATCAATTAAAGTGATAAATACAAGTGACTTTGATAATGCAAGAAACACATTATGCAGTAAAGTAACCTCCAGGAACCCCGCCATAAGAACTGCGTGCAAAGTTCAACAACTGTGAAGGAACTATTAAAGAGGACACACAAACAAGTGACCTTGACTGACAAACGCACTTCATTCCAGCAATAAACAGCGGTGGTGCTGATAACTGTTCATTGGCGCAGAGAGTAATTACCTATCTGTCAGCGTTGCTGGTGTGTGCGAAATAGTATAAATGAAACATACATAATGTACGGCAATAATATCGGGCATGCAGAACCTAATGTATTATCATCATTCTCAGGACCCAGGTTTATGTGGCTGCCACCACTGAGTAAATGCCTTCTAGCCATGATAATTTCATTCTAATCTCTGTTCCATATTATAATTTTCATAGCTAAAAGATACTGAGGAGCAATACGTTTCAATCAAGGGCTAAATAGAACACAACCTGTAACTGGGTATTTTATACACCTATATATTTTTTTTCTTTCAAAAAAATTAGTCAATTTATGAAGAGACTGGAATAAGCTGTAAATTTATGGGTGACAAACCCTGTCTGTACCAATGTCACCATGTTGGAGATGGGCTGAAAGGGGCTTAGGAAAAGGTTGGGGGCTTTGTCTCCCACTTCTTTCGACAATACAGAATCTTACCTTTTTAAATGTTTCTATTCTGTTCCAACATGTAAACTAAGAATGCATTTTTGAACAAAATAAAAGACAGCCCCTATTCAATAGGAGAAAAATAATCATCTAATTTTTAAGAGAAATTTGAGTTGCATGAATTGCCCAACTCTGTAACAGAAGCACAGAATCATCTTCTGCACCATGATACTCTACTACTCTTATAAAACTGTCCAACTCTTGCATGCTTTGTTTTTTTTCCTTTACTGCAAATGCAATTTGATGACACTTCTAAATCATATTTAAGACCATACAGAGGAAACCAGGAAAATCTAGGTAGCCGCTAGGCCATCAGGACAAACCCCTTGTCTTGAGGATGTAGCATTAGGGGGCACCTGGGTGGCTCAGTTGGTTAAGCGTCTGCCTTCAGCTCAGGTCATGATCCCAGGGTCCTGGGATCGAACCCCATGTCGGGCTCCCTGCTCAGCGGGAAGCCTGCTTCTCCCTCTCCCACTCCCCCTGCTTGTGTTCCCTCTCTCGCTGTGTCTCTCTCTGTCAAATAAATAAATAAAATATTAAAAAAAAAAGGATGTAGTATTAGAAAGCCACAGCTCTGTCATCCAGAAAGGGAAGAGAATAGATGAATATTGAGAAAACACACTGGCACATTTGATTGTTTTAATCTAGTCTTCTTATCTTTATAGCAAGAGTGTGTATTTTGGAAACGTTGGGGTAGTCTGAACTCATAATTAACACAATAGTCGGCCTTCTTAAAAGAAGTCTTTTTTTTTTAATATTTTATTTATTTTTTTGACAGAGATAGACACAGTGAGAGAGGGAACACAAGCAGGGGGAGTGGGAGAGGGAGAAGCAGGCTTCCCCGCTGAGCAGGGAGCCCAATGCGGGGCTTGATCCCAGAACCCTGGGATCATGACCTGAGCCAAAGGCAGACGCTTAATGACTGAGCCACCCAGGTACCTCTAAAAGTAGTCATTTTAAAAGAATTTTAATTGATCATCAACCAATAGCACATTTCAAATCACACAAGTGACTATAACTGTAGAAGAATCTCATCTCTTCATTAACTTCTTGCTTGCTGGTTTCTTAGCTTTCTAAAATTAATATTGTAGGTGATAAGTGAAGTCCTGACAGGAGATTAAGCAAAGCAGAGGAATAGCTCAGGTTTTTCTTCAGTGCTATCCGTTTGTTTTCTGCATTTTTCTCTCTACATTCCTAGTCAATCAAGAAAGCCATCAAACAAACTAACTCATACTAAGTTGTTAGGGAAATGATATATTAATTCTCATAGAAGCACTTCTGTTTTAAAGAAGAGGCAAGGCAGAGACAGACAAAATTCTCAGGAAAAGGTATGACCCTACTTCATTGATAAGAACAACAGCTTTCCTCTTTGAAATAGCTTCTCATAGTCTTTGTCAGTCAGGTGCCAGCTGCTGACACCTTCAAAAAGATCAAGAGCATTCTAGCATCAAAGCACCTTAGACTTGACTCTTGACTCCTGTACTGAAATACTGCAATGAAATCTAGTATTTCATGCTATCCTGGCTTTGAAGAGCATCTGTTACATGTTTATCATAAGATGGCCCTGATTACAGTCACATTTTAACAAAATACCCAACCAAATAATATATTTATTTTATGTTGATTATGTGCGTGTGACCCAAGAACATCTGGTTAAGATAATGGGTTAAAGTGAACAACTAGTTGATTTTAATGGGAAAAAAACCAACTAAACTTACCTAGTTCTACTATCAGCATTAGGACCATATGGACTTTTGCACTGGATCTATTGAGGCATTTATCTCTGTGGCCTGCTAAATAAGTTTTTTACGATTTTATTTATTTATTTATTTATTTATTTATTTATTTAAGAGAGACAGAGAGAGAGAGACACAGAGAGCACCTGAGCAAGTGCAGGGGGTGGGTGGGTGGAGGGAAGTTGGGACTGGGGTTGATGGCAGCAGGAAGGGAGAGGAACAAGCAGACTCCGGGCTGAGCACAGTGCTCAAGGATGAAGGATGTGGGGCTTGACTTGGGGATCCATCTCACAACCCTGAAACCACAAGCCTGAGACCACAACCTGCGCCAAAACCAAGAGTCGGATGCTTAATCGACAGAGCCACCAGGCGCCCCTGGCCTACTCAATAATTAAGAATGCTCACGCCTAGCAGTGATTCTCAAACTAGGAATGGGGCAGACAGCCAAGGGACTCTCACTTATCTCCAGCTCTAGCAAAAGGACAAGTGACTTCCTCCCTCCAGCTGTGAAGCACTGTCTTAGGAGCTGTGTCTGGTGGGGTGTGTCTTGTCACTCTGGTGTATTATGGTGGTAAAAACATTGAGAACCAGTGGAGAGTATAATCTTCATAATTCAAAACGAGTTGGGGGGAAGATCACCTTTCCATAATTTTCTCAAGTAGCCCCAAGGATATTTATCTACAAATGTGATTAAAATTCAAGTTGTTTATTTTCTCCTTATATACCAGAAAATTACTATTGCATTTCACGGTCATTATTCTCAATGCCTGAAACCTCACTTTCTCTAATCAACATGTGTTGAAGAAATGAATGAATGAATGAATGGTAGTCTTCAAATCAAGTTAGTTATTTTATAAAAATGTATATCCTAATTTGATGTTGCAAAGCTTACACCAAAAAGAAATCTCAAAATGATAAGCACAAACTATTCCCTCCTGTCTTTGGTGTTATAAGATTGTTGTTGTTGTTTTTTTTTGGGGGGGAGTAATGGAATTATTTAGGATTGATGGTTTTGCAGTTAAAGTACACTTTTAAATCAGAAATTAACTTTTAATATATGGCTTGGTGATGATAATACTGAGGTATGTAAAGTATAGTTGCCTTCTTATAGGCAATATACTTGATTAATTTTGAACAATTTAACAGTGAAAGATTAATTAAGAATTTCATCCAGTACAGGCCATCTTTCTTTTCCAATTACATTCCTTTAGAGCCACTATAACTGTTTTAATAATTGTACTGAAAATACTGGAAAGTATCAAGATAATACAGTGATTCAGCGAGAACAATAAAATTCAGAAACATGGCACTTTGGTATTTGAAGCATTTAACACTGTGTGGTATATTTAAGACTTCTGAACTCCAGGGGCGCCTGGGTGGCTCAGTCGGTTAAGCAGCTGCCTTTGGCTCAGGTCATGATCCCAGGGTCCTGGGATCGAGCCCCATGTCGGGCTCCCCGCTCAGCGGGGGAGTCTAGTTTTCCCTCTGCCCCTCCCCATCCTCAGGTTCCCTCCCTCCCTCACTCTCTCTCAAATAAATAAGATCTTAAAAAAAGAAAGACTTCTGAACTCCAACAGGTTATGATAACCCTGGAGGCCTAAAATCAACCTTAAACTTTTATTTAAATAAGAACTACTTTTTCTTAAATATCTATTAGAAAATACTTTGCTAGAAAAAGAAAACAGTATTAAGAACGTCTCTAATTAGATGCCGGTACATTTCAAGCTTATGATAACAATTCTCTGAAAATATATTCAGTAGAATTGTCTTTGAAACAAATGTATACCCTATTTATCTATAAATTTCTAAAATTTCCTAACTCAAGGAAATTTTAGAATGCAAAAGTGAAGCTGAAGTTTAGAGTTCCTGGTAAAATTGATTATGAGACTCAAGTAAAATGGGCTAATAACAAGTATGTAGAAAGGAAAATATTTAATTTAGGTGCTCCTTTATGTGCTTAAGCTAGTTTTTAAAACAATTATTCTTCCCATCTACTAACTGAGAAATTGTTAGCATTTAAGTACAAACTTCTCATCTTTCTAATTTTGGTAATCAAGATCCCAATTTTAATGGAATAGAAATCGTTGTCAAAAGTTTATCAAATATGAAAGTTTCCTTCACTTATTTGGTTTCTGATGAGCAAGTTACAGCAAGAAATTTTTTTGGTTGCTTCAAGACAATGGAAATACGTTCTTGCCCTAAATAACAGCTCTAGTATTCCTATCAGTTGGATTTAATTAGGTTCACTTCATTCCCTATTTAAAATATTAAAGTAACACCAGTAAACAATCCTGTTGCTTGAGAGAGAGGTTGTCCAGCAGCACTACCAAAAACAGGCTTTCAAAGAATACTTGGGTTGCACCTCTCTCAGCTATTCACATGATACATGTGTCCCACCGCTTTGAATTGCATTTCTAAAGAAGACAGAGATAATAATGCCTCATTGGCACATGGTAAGCCCTCTAGAAATGAGAAGAAGGTATTTAAATTGCTATCAAAAATGGAATTGAGCAATTCATCTACTTAACGCCATCCAGTAGCTCACAGAATCAGAATTTCTATTAGAAACCCCGAATGATTCAGCTTTAAACAATAACAAATTAGTATGCATTTAGAATCTACACCTGAATAGCTCAAAATGCATATGCTCTGCAACATATGTGTGTACCAAACAAGCCTGCAAGAGAGAAAATGAAAGTCTGAGAGTTCTACTAAGATAATACTTTCATCTTTAATGGAGTTCATTTTCATTTAGTTTTGAGGGTCCCTAGAGGCCAACAAAATGAATATCTAAGCCAACATTATTTCCCAAATTCCAGAGTCTATTATCTATTCTGACTCAAGGCCACATTCCCCTGGTAACTAACTAGTCAATCAGCTTTCCAATGCCATCTCCAGGTGAAAGTTCTTTTCTAGGCAAAAGTGTAAACCAAAGGGATTTATTTGGTACCAAAGAGTAAACTCTTCCTCTCTTTTGAGTGAACAGAGACCCCACAAGCCCAATCAGACTATAGCTATTTAAAAACTCAATAGATTCTATTGCAAACATGACTGGCAATCAAAAGCTAATCACTGGGAATGGATCAAAAGCTAATCACTGGGAATGGAATTCATTGCCATTTGAAATGAAGAGTCTCCCTAGTCACTAACTTGGCAGGGCTCTACTGGATAGAGTCAGTTATCCCCAAGCTATACTAGTAAACCATTTCACCAAAATATTAACATTTTACTAACTTAATTTTTTTTCATTTTCTTGGACTCTAACTTGTTCTTCTAAAGACTTAAAATTCCAAATCAAACATAAAATTCTCTCTATTCTGACCAATCATAAACTCTGGACTCCTGAAGAAAGTTTTATTGGTAAATACACACAGGAAATGAAATGAAACCATTTTTCATAATTCACTACCAAAGTATATCTGGAAATAGAGAGATATACACTGGCATAGAATGAGCAATGAGGTGGGGCATGGAGAGTGACGGGAACTACGCTGGGGTCAGATGTGTTAATTACATAATTCAAATCCCCTCAGGTTCACTGTTTTTTCTTTTTAAATATCCAAATATATACTATGGCCTCTGGGAGCACTGGCTATGGGCAGAGAGAGGCAAAGGAACTGTTCCTTGTCTGATGGTACATCAGTCTGTCTCAACACCAAGTCATATGGATTGAGTAACAGATGTTGGACAACAGAGTATAAATCTTATCTAAACAATATTGATTCTTAAGTGTTAATTTTATCTAATCTATATATTTCACATGGGATTATAAAAGATTTGAATGAAATCCTAGTTTTACTTTCTTAAATTTACCGGATTTGGTGGTGCTATGATACCATCTTCTCTCCACTTTGCCCCCATAGTGGCTACCAGTTCACCCTACTCAACAAGATATCCTTACTCCATTCACAACAGCCAATATCCCACGGTGCTTTGTATTTTATAAAACCTATTTTTTAAAGATTTATTTATTTATTATTTTAGAGGGGGGAGAAGCAGAGGGAGAGGAAGAGAGAGAATCTGAAGCAGACTCCCCACTGAGCATAGAGCCCCATGCGAGGCTACATCTTATGACATTGAGATCATGACCTGAGCAGAAATCAAGAGTCAGATGTTGAAACTGACTGAGCCACCCAGGTTCTCCTGTATTTTGTAAAACTTATTTATCGCTACTTTGTTGTACATGAAATCTTTAAGGAAAGAAGTCTTCCATGAAAAACCACAAAGGTATGACTAAAACATTTTTTAAAGTTTAATGTCAATATCAGGACTACTACGCAGTCGAGACATTTCAGTTTGTTGCTTTATGCCCTGTGTGTGATCTCCTCCTGTTTAACCATTTGATCCTGAATAATGAAGAGTTTCTAGAATGAGACTGGAGAGAAGCCATATAATAAAATTAAAAAAACACATGAAAAGCTTCCAGGAAAGATAATAAAAGAAAAACTAAGAACAAGATGTGTAAACAAAGTTTAGAACAGTTAAAGTAGGGGTGCCTGGGTGGCTCAGTTGGTTAAGTGTCTGCCTTCGGCTCAGGTCATGCTCCCAGGGTTCTGGGATCGAGCCCCGCATCGGACTCCCTGCTTGGCAGAGAGCCTGCTTCTCCCCCTCCCTCTGCCTGCTGCTCAGGTCATGCTCCCAGGGTTCTGGGATCGAGCCCCGCATCGGACTCCCTGCTTGGCAGAGAGCCTGCTTCTCCCCCTCCCTCTGCCTGCTGTCTACCTGTGCTCTCTCTATCAAATAAATAAAATCTTTAAAAAAAAAAAGAACGGTTAAAGTATTTGTGATTATTAATCATCATAAGCTAAACTAGGATCTCTAAAACAATACCATAATTTTCGTATTTAATATTTTAATGATGACTTTTGAAATTTAATTTGTTACTTTTCTGAATCAGTGCTTTATTAAAAATTCATTATTTTTTAAAATGTGGCTTAAATCTATTTTTCATATTTGGATGTATATAAGTATATAATAATACATGCATTCTGATCTATTAAATATTCAACACTAAAACTATTAGTTATTAAAATCACAGCACACATAGGAAAATCATAGCCAAAAATATTTCTAAAAGCTCTTCTTCCAAATAAAGCCTGAAGATATTTGTGAGTGTGTGTGTGTGTGTGTGTGTGTGTGTGTGTGTGTGTGTGGAAGGCAACGTCCCTTCCACTGATTTTGTGTAGCTAGGTGGAGGGATTTCCCCTAGTTAACACAATTGCTCTCTTGGTCCATCCTGTAGTCACCTCCTCCTTTGCCTCTCCTCAAAGAAGGAATGCTAACTTATTTAATTGTGGGTGACAATGATCTGACAGGCACTGGTCCATGTTACTCCAATAGGTGGAGCTAATCTTGGAAAAGTAGAAGCAGTGGGGGATTCTGGAGCCTATCAGCTCCAGACCAAGGGGCACAGTGATCCTCTTGGTAAAAATGTGTATGCTCTGAAGACACAATGATTTCCTTAAGTGGGCCATCACTTACATGTGTTGGGAAGAAGAGTCAAAATAGAGAAAGTTAAGCAAGTCCTTTTAGCTACAAACATCAGGCCTCATTTTTCCAACCAGCTTGATGAACAATAAATTCAATATTTCTATTTCCAATTCTCTGTCTTCTGTCTTATTTATCAGTTGTTTCTGAGTAAATGGGATAGAGGGCAAAGAAAGAAGTGTTGTGCATAGACTTGTCACTACTCTTTGTCAAACTAATGGTACGAGTGTGTGTGTCCTCAAGTAAGACCTTTATTACTACTCAGAATGTGTGTCATAATAGTGAAAACTATTAAGAAATTAGAATTCTGGAACTTATAAGGCTGTTCATGAAAAACTGGACTAGTTTCTATGTTAATTTTGATTGTGTATTTTTTCAGAGATTGAAGTCATTCTTAAGGATATTAATAAAAATGCTAAGGGCTGGTCTGGATGGAACCATAACTTCTGTTGTAAGCAGAAGAAAAAGGATAAATGATATAAACAATGTGTGGCCTTTTCAAAGAAGAAAGAAAATATCAGTTCACGAAGTACGGCCCTCAGAAACGCTTAACACTGTCAAAAATTAGACACAATAGATAGCAAAGGATTTGATTTCTGAGTTAGTTTCACTATGCTGACTTTTATTTTTCATGAGCTATTTCACCCCGTATTTCACCATTTGGGAACAATGTATTCTAGTCGGATTTCATGATGGATTGTGTCATGCCCCAGCATTTGGTTGACATTTTTCTGTGGGCCTTATCAAACACAGTTCTATCAGATAACAACAATGGGGCTCAGTTCATTCTGAGGGTGTTGTTCAAGCAGCAATCACAGCAGATTCCATCTCACTGACTGCATTTGTCTCAGAACTAGCTAATTGCTCAGAATCCAGTGATTCTAGAATCTCTCCATCCCCTCCTAGTCAAACAGTGTCTCCAGCTGCACAGATCTGCCAGGTCACCACTTCTTCCTGAAACTTTCAAAGGCTTCTCACAGTACAGATAAAAGCCAGAATCTTTAAAGTGGAGTCTGAGGCCTCTACTATCTGGCTCTGACCTACTTTTAAAACACATCACTCATTCCTGAAGTCCAGTTAGACCAAACTGTATACCATTCCCTAAACTTGCCTTGAATTTTCTCTTTCTTTGCTCACATGATTGCCTTTGCTCTGGCATTGTTTCAAGTCCAACTGACTCATTTTGCAATGTCAAATGCCACCTCTCGCTCTCTCATTTGTTCATTCATCATTCATTCATGGAGCAAATTCTGTGTCAGCTGTCCCTATATGCAGGCACTGTGTTAGGCACTTTCTCTCTTAAACTAATCTTACATGACCAGTTCCTCTAATCTCACTTGGAAGCAATCTTGGCTTTTCGATTCTGCACTTTGTACCTCTGGACACTTACGATATTTAGGTTCAGAAATTTGTTTCCTATATCACCGTAGGCCCACAGTACATGGTACATAATAGGAATGCAATGAATTTCATGCATGGGTTATCACTGGTTGAGTTACAGACGAATGTGTAAATACAGAGCACCTTGTAAAATATAGGTAATCTGTTTTTATTTTATATTTATTTACATATTTATATAAATATAAACATAGAGAAGCATAAAGCACCTTATAAAAAGAGATAAAATATTTTACTTTCAAATTAAGCTTAATTTTAAAATTACATAAAATATTCAAGCAACCTAATTTTAAAAGGAAATAACTTCCTTGTTGTAGTTTAAAACAGGAAAACTTTTGCAAGATCTTAAAGAATAAAAGTCACATAACTTCTCAGCTTAAAAATACCTTCTCTCCCATTATAACGAACTACACATATAGCAATAAGTACATTGAAGACTACCCATTTCCATTCCATAATTTTAGAAGATGGAGGGGGGACATAAGCCTGGGTGGAGGGGTAGAGTAAAAACTCCATTTTCAAATCTTTTAAAGTTTAATACCCCAGAAGAAGACAATGCTAGGAAACTTTAGCTCTAATAATATTGGTAATATTTTCTGTCATCTCAGCACAGATATGTAAAGAGATCAGATATAACATCTTGAACAGGAGAATCACTGCAAACCAGCTCTCTATTTTTATATACTTCATTGCTGAGTGGAAATGATTTCACATCTGCAAAGTAAACCCACTGGTGTCTCTCTGGATCAGCAACCCCACCACTCTGGGTCCAGTTAGTGCAGAGGAAACCACCCCCGCCGCCACTCCCTAAGAAGGGGCAAATGGTGGTGCTTGCTACCAGAGGGTGAGTTATCAGGGGAAGATCATCTGCCCAGTGTTGATCTCATCATCTGTCACTCTCTGAAAGGAGTCTGCCTTAGAGAGGGAAGCTGAGGTCTGCAGAAAAGAATTCCTGTGTGCATCTCCATTGACCATTCTAATCTTGTCTCCCACTCAACTTTTAGTTCCTTCTACAGAAAAGCTCACTAAGTGGGACATTTGCCATTTACTAAGGCAAAGATACTAAGAAGGCACTCTTGTGAAGGCTATTTTAAATTTCAAATATTCTTACAATATGCTTTCCTACCAGAAAATAATGTAGAATTTCATTTGAATCTTCCAAATAAGGCTTGCTCAGAAAACCATCTACTCAGTCATCAAATCAATAATGTTAATTGCAATTTACAATATGCAATGTAGCATGTGCTATTAGTCTTATTATGGTATTTTCAATAATGCAGACTTAAAGTGATTTCTGTCTTTATGACTGTGGAAATAAAGGAAACCTCATTTCAAGTGGAGTCGGGACACTCCTGAAGGGGGAGCTCTCACATGTAACCACTCACTGCCGCTTGCATAACCAGCAGGAAGAAGGAAGATAAGAATTATCTTGACAAGGGAGGACATTCTTCACACAGGAATTTCATCTGCTTTTAAGAAAAAAGAAGAAAGATCCCTTCCTGTCCCAGCAACAAACACTAACCACCACTTGCAGCCAATGAGAAACGGAACAACCTCGAACTCTTGTTCTTCTCCAATGAACTATTTGAAACAACTCTCCCCAATTTCTTCCTAAAACCTATTCACAGCTGCTCTTCCCTTTGTCTTTTCTGACTTGCCTACGGTTTGCCATAGCTTGCGTGTTTTGAATTGCAATTCCTCTGCTATTCCCAAATAAACTCATTTTGCTCGTAAAATAACTGAGTATTTTATTTTTAAGGTTGACAGTGACTATGTCTCATTTTCACAAATACTTTAAAAAAATGATTCTATGGCCATCCTCACTTTTTTCTTCTGTACTGTGAATATCCTGCATCTCATAGGATTCTTTTGAGGATGAAAGAGATTAAGCAAAGACCATCGCAGAGCACTGGCAGATGCTGACAATTCAGGAAATGATAGTGAACAACAGCGGCAGCAATAACAGTAGTAGTAACATTTGTAGTAGTAGCTCCTAGCCTGGCTTTCCTTTTGCAATTAAGAATCTTCTTGAAATTCATACCCTAAAACTCTAAAAAAAGGAATCCAATTTGTATCTACAAAAATAGCACTCCCACAGACAAAAGTATAGATACATCAGCAATCCTTTTTTAAAACACTTCTCTGGAACTAGCCATTTTCAGCAGCGTTTATAATCTGGAGCTCAGAACAGGGAACAAGCTGGCCTGCCCAAGGGCAATTTTTCTACTATTAACTCAATGCTAGAATCATCATGTCACTTTCAAAGCAGTAAGATAAATACAGAGCCATAATTTCATAATATAGTATATATTATCACTACTTGATTTGTGTACTTTGAATTTGCATTTTGAAAGGACTTTGTTTTGTTCATGGTTGTCACTCCAGCGGTGAACTGGCACATTATAGCTAATCAAGATATATTTGTTGGAGAAACGTTTGAATTTTTATAAAAGGAGATATGTTTTTTCCTCCATATATATGTTTATATATATATAATATATATAATGTTTTTTAAACATTGTGAGGCCAAGAGAGAATAACCAAGGAGATAAGAAAATTCAATATAAGAAAGTACACTTTGGTTGAACATCATATATACAATGGAAAAGTAAGATATCAGCAGATTTATAGCATTTTGCATATAATTCTATCAGGGCATATCATTGATCTTATCTCCTAAACTGTAAGTTCTTTGAGGATTCCTTATTCATCTTTACTTTAGCATATCAGAGAAATTCAATAAAACGCTAGTTGGATGAATGGATAGAGAGCTGATTAGTAAGTTAATATGTGGCACTATCAAACAAAAATTGTCAGTATATCATATGAGACCTGTCAAATGATCTGTTTCAGGATCCAACCTTACAAAATTTAAAAGCTGGTTTTGAATTAACTACACTGATACAAAGAAGCTTAAGTGCATGCCAGAACAAAGCCCAACACTACTAGAAGAAATACAACAAAATTCAGCACCCCAAAATAAGATCCTCAATGTTCAGTATGCAATAAAAGCTATCACACATGCAAAGAAGCTGGAAAATACAAAAAAATAAAATCAATCAATAAAAGCTGCCCCCGAAATGAAAGACAGGGGAAAAGGAATAAAATTAGCAGACAGGATACAAAAATTGGTAAATGTAAACATGTTCCATTCCTTCAAGAATGTGGACTAAAACAGGAACTTGAATAAAGAGAAATGAGAGATCCAAAAAAAGGAAATTTTAGAAATGAAAAATAAAATAACTACACTGGATGAGATCAACAACAAATTATATTAGATACTGTAGAAGAAAAGATCAGTCAACCTGAAGATATGGCAATAGAAACTATCCAAAAGAAAGAAAAGAGAGAGAAAAGACAAAAGAAATAAGAATTGTAATCACCTGTGGGACAATATAGAGCACTCTAAGCAGTATGAGCGACTGGAGTTTGAGGGGGAGACAAGACCATTTTGAGACAAGATTGAGCACGTTCAGGGTGAACATTTTCAAAGAATAATGGCCCAAATTTTTCCAAATTTGATCAAAATTATAAATTCATGGAGCCTCCCTTTTTACATGATTCTATCTGATAGGAACTGTATACTGGATATATAAAAATTCAGCAACATAATCTAATAATTGCAAACACTTATATGGCACCTATCATATGCCAGAGCCTGTTTTAAAAGCTTCCAAGGTAGTAACCCACATAATCCTTACCACCTGAGGAGGTAGGAGCTTGTTATCTCCATTTTACAGATAAAGATAACTGATTCCCAGAAATGTCAGGTGGTGTACTCAACATAAGTGGATCCAGGACTCAAATTCATGAAGTCTGGCTTAGACATCCAAGGCTTAGCCTCTGTTCCATCTGTGCATCACACTTTAAGACTCAAACTTGAGTGAGAAGTGTCCATTTTTATGCAAAACATGACTTCAAAACAATTTGATTCAATCGCAGTTTTATAAATAATATCAATTTAGCCCTTGTCAGCTAGGATCCAAAATTAAGTCAATAAGTGTATGCAAACTTATAAACAAACTGGCAAAAAGACCAAGGACATGTTATCATCCAAAGCAATGTGGCCATTTAACCATTGACTAAATCAGCAGGAAAACTCTCTCTGGAAGAATAGGCACCTGTGATTTTCTGAGGCCATATTTAAAAAGAAAACCAAGAGCATCCAAATACCAGAGTTGTCAGCAACTTGACTCCTATTCAGAATTGCAGGGTTCTTGCTGACACATGTAGCCTCTGCTTGCCCTTTGTCACATATGTGCTTCCCCTGCAAACTGTCAGTGACTTGTCAGAATTGATCAGGAAGTCTAAGGTCACTCCTCAGTGATGGACAGATCTGGACACAACAGCATCCCGTTTCTGGTTCCCTGTCACATACCGTATGAAAACTGATGTCCCCATCACTCTACTCTCAGAACAAATATCTGTATACAATGATGATGAGATTTTTAAAGGTTAAAAAAAATCAATGGGATAAACTCAACATTTAATCATATTTTTAAACAAATATTTAATCTAATGATGCAGGGAGAAGGGATGTCTTACAGAAAGATGGACTCCTTTCTTCCTATGTATGAATAAAGGTGTCCATGCTCCTTGTTTAAGAATTAAAGCCACTAAACAACCAAATAAGGGGGTTAGGGACTTTGGTAAAAGAACTGAAACCCTGAAGGCTTGCAAGGCTTCTAACCAAAGAATTATAGGTTAGAATTCTGGAAGCATCTTTGTTGCTTTCTAAGATGTCTACCTGAATATTTGGTAGAAATTAGGATTTTTGTTACTTTTCAAAGACCATTATTTAAAAACAGTGGGCATTTTAATAATTGTCCTTTCTGGAAGAGAAAAATGCTAGAAAATGTCTGACACAGTTGAAATATGTTAAAAGGGGCTGTAAAATAATTGTAATCTTATTGAGAGAGAATGGGAAATCACTAACTGTGAACATGGTTATAAACTATATGCTGTATTCTTTAAAGGGAAAGTGGATGGAAAAGGACACTCACTGGATAATCTATATAAATAAGCAAACAACATTTCTGCTGCCCTCTCCTCACTAAGCTTCCTAACCCACCTTCTTTCATTTCCATAGGCTCTGACATCTCTCATTGTTACCGTTCCTAGTCACTTTATTCACTCTTACAGACTTTACTACAAAATATAGAGAAGAAAAGAGAATATCCCATTCTGCTGCAATCCCAGATCCTGCCTCTATTTTTCCATTACGCAGTCATGTTCACCTCCAGGTCTGGGGTTAGCCAGGGCAGTTCTTTGGGGTGGGTCTAGTTTGATGGTGCTTCCTGTGGGCAGAGTGGTCTACTCTAGGTACACAAGGTCCTTGTAGAATGGCAGATGCAGAACGTGGGCAAAGGATTGCCATTGACATCTCTGCCTCACAAATATCAGAGGTGGATTTTCCACAGGGTAACTGGAAAGGTGAATGTGAGGGAGATTTCCTCAAGGGCCTAACATTCCATTTGCAAGGCAATGATGGGCAGGCTCATGCCTTCAAGGTCTTCAAGGTCCCATCTGTTGAGCTACAATAATCATGATTTAAACAGTCATGGGACATAGTGTTCTAAAGTGCTAAGTCAATGTTGTATAACTTCAAGGTCATGGGGAAAATTTTTTTTTTAATTTAATTTAATTATGTTGTTAGTCACCATACAATACATCATTAGTTTTTGATGTAGTGATCCATAATTCATTGTTTTCATATAACACCCAGTGCTCCATGCAGTATGTGCCCTCCTTAATACCCATCACTGGCTAACCCTTCCCTCCACTCTCCTCCCCTCTAAAACCCTCAGTTTGTTTCTCGGAGTCCATAGTCTCTCACATGGTTCATCTCTCCCTCTGATTTCCCCCTTCATTTTCCCTTCCTTCTCCTAATGTCTTCCATGCTATTCCTTATGTTCCACAAATAAGTGAAACCATATGATAATTGACTTTCTCTGCTTGACTTATTTCACTTAGTATAATCTCCTCCAGTCCCACCCATGTTGATGTAAAAGTTGGGTATTCATCCTTTCGGATGGCTGAGTAATATTCCATTGTATATATGGGCCACATCTTCTTTATCCATTCATCTGTTGAAGGGCACCTCGGCTCTTTCCATAGTTTGGCTATTGCAAACACTGCTGCTATGAACATTGGGGTTCATATGGCTCTTCCTTTCACTACATCTGTGTCTTTGGGGTAAATACCCAGAAGTGCAATTGCTGGGTCATAGGGTAGCTCTATTTTTAATTTTTTGAGGCACCTTCACATTGTTTTCCAAAGTGGCTGTACCAACTTGCATTCCCACCAACAGTGTAAGAGGGTTCCCCTTTCTCCACAGCCTCTCCAACATTTGTTTCTTGACCTGTCCATTTTTGCCATTCTAACTGGTGTAAGGTGGTATCTCAATGTGGTTTTGATTTGAATTTCCCTGATGGTTAATGATGATGAACATTTTTTCATGCGTCTGTTAGCCATTTGTATGTCTTCTGCAGAGAAGTGTCTGTCATGTCTTCTGCCCATTTTTTGACCTGATTATTTGTTTTTTGGGTGTTGAGTTTGAGTAGTTCTTTATAGATCTTGGAAATCAGTGCTTTGTCTGTAGTGTCATTTGCAAATATCTTCTCCCATTCTGTGGGTTGCTTCTTTGTTTTGTTGACTGTTTCCTTTGCTGTGCAGAAGCTCCATATCTTGATGAAGTCCCAAAAGTTCATTTTTGCTTTTGTTTCACTAGCCTTTGGAGATGTATCTTGAAAGAAGTTGCTGTGGCCAATGTCGAAGAGGTTACTGCCTATGTTCTCCTCTAGGATTTTGATGGATTCCTGTCTCACATTGAGGTCTTTCATCCATTTTGTGTTTATCTTTGTGTATAGCGTTAGAGAATGGTTGAGTTTCATTCTTCTGCATATAGCTGTCCAACTTTCCCAGCACCTTTTACTGAAGAGACTGTCTTTTTTTTCCATTGCATATTTTTTCCTGCTTTGTCGAAGATTATTTGACCATAGAGTTGAGGGTCCATATCTGGGCTCTCTATTCTGTTCCATTGGTCTCTATGTCTGTTTTTGTGCCAGTACCATGCTGTCTTGGTGATCACTGCATTGTAATATAGCTTGAAATCAGGCAACGTGATGCCTCCAGCTTTGTTTTTCTTTTTCAACATTTCCTTGGTGATTCAGGGTCTTTTCTGATTACATACAAATTTTAGGATTGTTTGTTCCAGCACTTTGAAAAATGTCACTGGAATTTTGATCGGGATGGCATTGAAGGTATAGATTGTTTTGGGTAGCATAGATATTTTAACAATGTTTATTCTTCCAATCCATGAGCATGGAATGTTTTTCCATTTTTTTGTGTCTTTTTCCATTTCTTTCATGAGTGTCCTGTAGTTCCTAGAGTATAGATCCTTTACTTCTTTGGTTAGGTTTATTCCGAGGTATCTTATAGTTTTGGGGGCTATTGTAAATGGAATCATTTCTCTAATTTCTCTTTCTACAGTTGCATTGTTACTGTATAAAAAGCAACTTATTTCTGTGCATTGATTTTGTATCCTGCCACATTACTGAATTGCTGTATGAGTTCTAGTAATTTCGGGGTGAAGTCTTTTGGATTTTCCAAAACTCTCTCTCTGCGAAGAGAGAGAATTTGACTTCTTCTTTGCCAATTTGAATACCTTTTATTTCTTTTTGTTGACTGATTGCTGTTGCTAGGACTTCTAGTACTATGTTGAACAATAGTGGTGAGAGTGGGCATCCTTGACATGTTCCTGATCTTAAGGGAAAAGCTCTCAGCTTTTCCCCATTGAGGATGATATTTGCTGTGGGTTTTTCATAGATGAATTTTTATGAACTTGAGGAATGTTCCCTCTATCCCTATACTCTGAAGTGTTTTAATCAGAAAAGGATGCTATATTTTGTCAAATGTTTTTTTCTGCATCAGTTGAGACCATATGGTCCTTCTCTCTCCTCTTATTAATATGTTCTATCATATTGATTGATTTGCAAATGTTGAACCACCTTGCATCCCGGGGATAAATCCCACTTGGTCGTGGTGGATGATCCTTTTAATGTATTGTTGGATCCTATTAGCTAGGATTTTGTTGAGGATTTTGGAATCCATATTCATCAGGGATATCGGTCTGAAATTCTCCTTTTTGATGGGGTCTTTGCCTGGTTTGGGGATTAAGGTAATGCTGGCCCCATAGAATGAGTCTGGAAGCTTTCCTTCTGTTTCTATTTTTTGAAACAGCTTCAGGAGAATAGGTATTATTTCTTCTTTGACAGTTTGGTAGAATTCCCCAGGGAATCCATCAGGCCTTGGACTCTTGTTTTTTGGGGAGGTTTTTGATCACTGCTTCAATTTCATTACTGGTTATTGGCCTATTCAGGTGGTCAATTTCTTCCTGTTTCATTCTTGGGAGTTTATAGGTTTCCAGGAAGGCAGCCATTTCATCCAGGTCGCTCAATTTATTGGCATATAGTTGTTGATAATGATTTCTGATAATTGTTTCTATTTCCTTGGTGTTAGTCATGATCTCTCCCCTTTCATTCATAGTTGTATTAATTTGGGTCCTTTCTCTTTTCTTTTGGATAAGTCTGGCCAGTGGTTTATCGACCTTATTAATTCTTTCAAAGAACCAGCTTCTAGTTTCGTTGATCTGATCTACTGTGTTTCTGGTTTCTAATTCATTGATCTCTGCTCTAATATTAATTATTTCTCTTCTAATGCATGGCTTAGGCATCATTTGTTGCTTTTTCTCTAGTTCTTTAAGGTGTAAAATTAGTTGGTGAATTTGGGATTTTTCTATTTTTTTAAGTGAGACCTGGATGGCTATGTATTTCCCCTTAGCAGTATCCCACAGGTTTTGGACTGATGTGTTTTCATTCTCATTGGTTTCCATGAATTGTTTAAGTTCTTCTTTGATATCCTGGTTGAACCAAACATTCTTGAGCGGAGTGGTCTTTAGCTTCCAAGTGTTTGAATTTCTTCCAAAATGTTTCTTGTAATTGAGTTCCAGTTTTAAAGCATTATGGTCAAGAATATACAGGGAATAATCTCAATCTTTTGGTATCAGTTGAGACCTGGATTTGTGACCCAGTATGTGGTCTATTCTGGAGAATGTTCCATGTGCACTTGAGAAGAATGAGTATTCTGTTGTTTTAGGGGGGAATGTTCTGTATATATCTATGAGGTCCATCTGGTCCAGTGTGTCATTCAAAGCTCTTGTTTCTTTGTTGATTTTTCTGCTTAGATGATCTGTCTATTGCTGAGAGTGGAGTATTGAGGTCTCCTACAATTAACATATTATTATCAATATGACTCTTTATTTAGGTTAACAGTTGGCTTATGTAGATGGCTGCTCCCATGTTGGGGGCATAGATATTTACAATTGTTAGATCTTCTTGTTGGATAGACCCTTTAAGAATGCTATAGTATCCTTCTCTATCTCTAACTACAGTCTTTAGCTTAAAATCTAATTTGTCTGATATAAGAATTGCTACCCCAGCTTTCTTCTGAGGTCCATTGGCATGGAAGATGGAGCTCCATCCCTTCACTTTCAGTCAGGATGTATCTTTAGGTTCAAAATAAGTCTCTTGTAGACAGCATATGGATGAGTCCTGTCTTTTTATCCAATCTGCAACCCTGTGCCATTTTATGGGAGCATTTAGGCCATTCACGTTGAAAGTGATTATTGAAGGATATGAATTTATTGTCATCATGTTGCCTGGGAAGTCCTTGTTTCTATAGATGGTTTCTGTAAATTTTTGTTCTATATCGCTCTTGGGGTCTTTCTCCTTTTATAGAACCCACCTTAATATTTCTTTCAGGGCCGGCTTAGTGGTCACATATTCTTTCAGTTTCTGTTGGACTTGGAAGCTCTACATCTCTCCATCCATTCTAAATGACAACCTTGCGGGATAAAGTATTCTTGGCTGCATGTTCTTCTCATTTAGTACCCTGAATATGTCTCGCCAGCCCCTTCTGGCTTGACAGGTCTCTGTGGATAGGTCTGACATCATTCTGATGTTCCTCCCTCTGTACGTAAGGAATCTCTTCCTCCTAACTGCCCTTAAGATGGTTTCCTTGGTTCTTAAATTTGTGAGTTTTACTATTACATGCCAGGGTGTTGGCCCGTTTTTCTTGATCTTGGGAGGGGTCCTCTCTGCCTCTAGGGCACGAATGTTTGTTTCATTCAGCATGGGGAAAATTTTTAAGGAACTTCAACTCATGGCAAATGGTTTGGGTAGGTTTTAGGACAGTTATGGGTACACAACTGACCATATCCATTACCCACCCTCAAAAATTAGTATTAAGTGGGATTTAGAAGGAAAAAATTTAGAGAGAGCATATGAATGTCGTTTGGATGAGCAACCAATATATGACACTTGAGATGATTCTGTGACTGACACTGTTTGTAAAATATCCTCCTCCCCCCAACACTCAAATATCAACCACTTAAAATATACTAAATCGTTCATTCTAAAACTTACATTATTAAGACCCCATGGAGCAAAGCACAAAGTACCTCTCCCCTTAAAGCACTTTTGTGATAAATCGATAGTGCAGCAGATTCACATACTGTTAAGTTAATTGTCTGTCAAGATATTAACAGTGTTGATTTCTAAAAAGAAGTCTAGAATTTTAAAAATCAAACCGAGTTGATCAGCTAGGACAGATTGCTGCTTGTCTAAGTGACTTAGTTTGTGTGACAGAGCTCCAAGCTGCCTTTGGGTTCACAAGTCCTTCAAAACCAAAGATCCATGCTAATGGAAACCTTTTCAGCATAAAGTACCCAACAATCAGAGTTAAAGTTTTATTTATTGGCTTTGACCATCTACTTCTGTTATCAACCATAAGGGCCCATACACTTCATCAACCCCTAACAATAGCCGCAAGCTAGGACAATCTGTCTTGCGTCTTCATCGGGGAAGACTTCAATGGAACAGACTGGATTAAAGAGCAGCCCACGCATAAAATGGAAACTCATTAAAATAAACTTTCTCAAAGAGGGAAACTTTGGTTCCAATTGAACTGGACTGTTTTTATTTCAAAGATGAAAGGCCCATTACGCAGTCATACATTCATGTGCTCTTGGCCTAAGTGCTTTCTATTTGACGACTTTAACTTTGGGTCCCTTCCCATGTTTTTTTGGAGGCTTCAGAAACATAATAGGAATTCAGCCCTTATTGAGCCTGATTGGAACATAGTATCTGTGAACCTCTTAATAATACTTCAGACTTTTATGGTTTAATTTGCAATGGTGTCCCTTTTGTCTGTCTTGCTGGCCTTTAATCTAAGGTGCAATACACCCACTTTACATTTATTTGCAGAAAAGCATTGAATACCCAAGGATTATTTAATATGTCCATTCGAAATAGTGATTTTTAAAAACATACAGGTATGGTCATTTACATAACAGAATACAAAGCTGAAAGAATAAATAAAAGGATGGTGTCAAAGATGATTGTTGCCAATTGTTTACATGAAAACTGACTTTCAGCTTTGAGGCTGAAAACTTCACCTTGAACTTATTATGAGTGTATTTCAGTGAAAGGAACAACACAATAAAATGAAAAAGTCAAGGGACTGTTATATGAAAATATCAGCCATCCTATAAAAGAGTAATATAACTGGTATTACCTGAAGCAAATAATAATATTCTCAAAGCTTTAATTTTATATGAATGACCATTAAGTGAAATGAACCACAATCATGGTTACTTAGATACACAGAATATTCAGAAAAAATGTTAATGCTCAAAGCAATGCAAAAACATCTACACACATGCCATCAAAAGGAAATTAAGCACTTTAAGATTGGTTGTATGTCACTGTATAATTTTAATTCACGCATCTTTGTATGAGGCCAAAACGTATGTCACATGCATATTTTAAAAGACATATTAGTTAAACAAAGATAAATCTCTTGTGATGAAAATATTCCTTTAAATTATGTCATTACAAAACTATATGTAGATGTATTTTAAATTTTATCATAACTAATAGCTAGCATAATGGCTTCTGTGTAATGGAAGTGTTACATGATTTTTCAGCAAAATTTTTCAACAGAGTTTGCTAAAAGCCTCTCAACCAAAATTTGGGAATTTAATCTATTTGTAAATTACTTCCATAGGTCTGTCTTTATGCAAAAGTTTATCAAAACTAAATACATAAATAAAACATTTTTTCTTTAAACAAAAATCTATTATTTAAAAACAAAACAGAAGATTAAAGTCTAAAATATTACAAAGTCACACACAATCACAAATGACAGATTATAGAAAGACACTTGATCCTTACTTAGTTCTTTACCTGTAAAGTCAGTCTCAACTTTCTTGACTACTTGTGTTCTGTGGCTGTTTTTATTTTTAATAGAGGATGTATTAAAACTTCAACATTAATTTTAACTAACAAACAATGAAACAGAATTTATCTTCATTGAAATTACACACAACTCTGTCATTCACCAAGTTACACAACTAGCTGAAGTATAAGATAAACATCTGCCCTGTCAGGAAGCTCTAACTGAATTCTGTGACTGCTCAGCCAGGATCACACAGAAACAGTGTTTCTCCACCCTTTTTTAAATACCTAGTTTCTAGGTATTTAACATCTATTCTCTTATCAGTATGAAAGAAACAAATTAAAAGAAGCAACAAGCTCTCAGAGAAAACTAAAATAGTTCTGTCTCACTTTAAGCAGGATATAAAGGTAGGTGAAGAATGATTAAAAGATTCATATATGTAATGCAAGGCATTAGCAATAGGAATTCTTTAGTAGTGAGCTCTCCTAATAAAATTTGCTGTTTTAAAAATATATATTACGTACAACTGTCCCAGAGTGTATCTAATACACAAAATAATACTTCATGTTTATATTATATTATCTATTGCAAATATTTTTATTATATTATTCAAATAAGTCCACAGAATTGGGATTACTCTGCCAAGAATGTTAGTTCATAAAAATATGATTATTGTTAATTAGAAGCTGTTCTTTAAAAAAAAGCTGTTCTTACTTAAAAAGTTAACTTATGAAACTCATGTTAAATATAAACCATTCATAATTTAAAAATAAAATAAAATACAATGCTTTCTTATCATTATACATTATAAGCATTATACAATGCTTAGAAGGTTAAACATGGAACTTCAGAAACCATGATTAATTTCTTGTTTTATGTGGTTGGCCACAGCTGCCATAAAGCTTCCCACAGTTTTTAAGGCCACTCTGTGAGTTCTGCTTTCTGGATGTGAAGTTCCCTTCTCGTCTTAAAAGAGCATAGCTAGTGTATAAATACAATGGAAAACTTAATGTTGGAAGCTATGGCCTCTCCAGGCCACCCTTGCACTTTAAAAACAAGAGTAGCCCAAAACTGGCCAATATGTGTTTGTCAGACCTGAGAGGGCCCATCAGAAAAGTTCCCCCAAAACATAACCAGTGTTGAAAGTATGGGTATAAATATTCTCCACAAAAATCATTTTTAATTCAAACACATTTTATTTTCATTTAAATAAATGCTATAAATGTGGAATAGCTTTTAACCAAGTATTAGATGGTAAATAGCTTTTTTTTAAATCTGGACATAGGACATTACCTACTAAAGAAAATCCAACATAATTAAAATGCTTTTACTTTGCGTTGAAATTGTAGTGTGTCTCAAAATGAGACGGGGCGGTAGCTTTCCGCTTATATCTACCCATGCTAAACTGTCTGGAATATTTGTGATTTTCATTTTTATGGTATCTTCTGATGCTCTCCTAGGAAAACTGGAGTACTGTAGTAGCAATTTCAAGAACAGCAAACGGATGATTTAAAGGATGTATAGTGTTTTTGGCGGCGGGGGGGGCTTTAAAAAAATTTTTTTGCCTTCTTTTTCTTTTTGCCTTAATCCTCTCATTTGGTTTAGAAACATAAGGCCTTGTTCACTTCATTTAAGCCTCACAATGACTGGGAGCCTGATCAATCTGTCTTGTGTCTTCTTAGGGTGAAACTGCAATTGAGCGGAAGCAACAGATGAACAAAGCCCACATTCAAATCTGTAGCTCATTAAAATAACGTTAAAATAGAGTAAAATCTCAATCGTAAGTGAACTGTAGCTGGCTTTTTTCCCTGCTAAATACATTTGATTAATAAACTATACAATCATTAGCCCTGAATCAGTGGTCTTTAAAGTAAATTTAAATAAATGTCTCATTCTTTTTAAAAACTTGAACATTTTGAAAAACATTTTGGAAATAGGCTTTCAGCAAAGCATTAAGTGAGATAACATTGTAGCATGCTCCAAAGGCCTGTCCCATCAAGACGTGAGTCCCAGAGATTCTCTACAGTATGTGGGGCAACTGCCAATGTTAACAGTTCTAGCCCTAAATTCCTACGATCCTATAGTGATACCTCACAGAGAGAGTTTCTACAAATAAACGCCCACATTGATTTGCTATCCAAACGCCCAGTAAGTAAAGTCTGTAGAATTTTTGTGAGTTTTAAGTAACCCAGAAATTCAGTAGGGGTGTAACCGAGTAAACATACTATCTCTGGCAACTTGTTTTCAACTTGATCCTATGGATTCCAGTCTGTACCTAACCCCCAGCTGAAACCTTGATAACATATTCGACAAGGGATAGTCAGGGTTTGTGAAAGTCAAATACTTGGGAACACAAGTATCCATTCTTACGTATGTCTGATGGGTTTTTGATAAAAGGCAAATCACATGTCCCAGAAACTATTTGGGCAATCTGGAGATATCTATTAAAATAAAAAGCGCATATACTCAACCCCAAAACTTCACCTCTAGGAAATCTATCTCATAGAAATAAAAGCATCAATATGAAATCATACGTAATCAAAGATATTTAATAAAGAATTGTTTCTTACTATAGAAAAAAAGGAAAAAGAAAACCAAACAAAAACCAAAAAAAACCTGAAACAAAAGTAGAAAAATTACGAGCTGTCCATCCTGTGGAATATTACATACCTTTCAAAGAATGTGCTAGAGCTATAGCAGTTGACCAAAATTTTTTTCCATGATGTATTCTTGAGGGAAAAATAAGATGCAGAGAACACATTTTTTAAAAAAAACTAACGATATCAAAATCCCTATTCACAAATGTGTGCACACATGCTGGTTTGTTCTGATTATATGCTCTTGGAGAAAGGTTTGAAACGATATACAACATGTTGATATGAGCATGGAAGGAGCTCCAGGAGTGGGGAGGCAGGAAGGAGACAGGCGGTGGAAGGTTAGCTGATAACAAAGAAACAAAGAGAATTATTTTTTTAAAGTTCCTCAATAAAAACAGCTATTATTCTGATATAAGCAGATTAAACCCATAAAGCCACTTTTCTAGATAAGGAAGAAGAGATGGCTAAGAAGCAAGTCTAGCTGGAAGTTTTCCAGGTCAATTCCTAGCTTCTCCATATGCCTGCTTTATATTTTGGGGGAAATCACTAAATTTCTCTCAGCCTCCACTTTCCACATCTGTGTAAAGTGAGATAATAATAAAGGGGGCATTAAATGAAATCATGTATTTGAAGCACCTAGAAGAGGAAATGATCGCAGTAGGCCCTCACTACATTGTGATTCTGAAATCCCTCACTACATTGTTGCCCCAGAGGAGGGAGGCTTCCTTGCTGACAGGAGGATCTGTCAGAAAGGAAAGCAGGGAGAGAGGGAAAGCGGGAAAGAAGTAGAATGGGGATGGGAGAGTGGCTAGCTTCTTCTGTATCTTCCTGGTGATGAGAAAAGAACATACGCTATGAATCTCTGAGTTTGGTACAGTGATAGACAAGTGTCTAAATGTCTGAAATCTGGGTCCTAATGAGCTATGTGGTAACCCTTCTTTATCGTGCCCCGACCTGGCTCCCTGGCCCACTGAAGGCCCACTCTGCCTTCGGCAGCAGAGACACACGCGCTCTGCCCACCGAGGGGTCAGAGTCTCTGAGTAATCACAAAGGAAGCAGACGGTGTGTTTCATGGGTATCTGGTCCCCTTACGAGGATCTAACTGACATTTTTTAATTAAACTGGCCCACTGGAGTTTAATTAAGGTGTTGTTTTTTGAGTCGAAACTAAAGGAAAAATATATCCCTTTTATGGAACAAGTTGTAGGATAAGAAACCTCCTTCTTTCAGCACTCTGATCTTAAAAAGAAAAAAAATAACCTCCATTGTTTCCCTTACTCCCTAAGCTTTTCATCTTTTAATTAGCAAAATTGTTTCAGAAGTGATTTAAAATGAACCATAGGCCATCCCCATAAAGCTACATGCATCTGAGAAATTATAGAGACTGAATATGTATATATCTTTGGGGGCATCAGAAAGTCCTTCATTTCAATGCAGTTTCATAGCAACCCGTTTAGAAAATATGTATTGACTAATGATCCTGAAATGACACAAGTTCTGCAAAATACTTTGAATCCCACGGGGAAACGTTAAAAAAAAAAAGTACATAATCAAAACAACTATTTTGGAAAGAGCACTGGACTCAGTGTCAAGAGAGCTGGCTTTGGCTTTAGCTCTACTGTTTTCGGGCTCTGCGACCTTCAGTAAGTTACCTAATCTCTCTGAACATCAGCTGCCTAACTTGTGAGGAGGGTGTTCTCCCTCCCTGGTAGAGGGAAGATTGAATGGGATAATGAATGAAAGGCCATGTGAACCGTGTGATGCTCTACAACTGCAGGGACTTGCTATTATTTGGGAAGTCGAGATTAGAAGTATTTAAAAATGGTTTTCTTCTGGAAAGGCAGTATACAGGAACAGATTACACCTGGGGCTTTAGAATCAGACAGACATATACATGTGTCTTGAGTGAACCACTTACTTACTAGCTACACTTTAAGGAGATAAATGGAATAAAAATACATAGCCAGGCTGTGTTTGGTTCCATGTGGCCTATTCATTCATTTGCTCATTCAACAATCATTTTTGGCATACTGCTGCATCTGGCAGAGTCCCTTCCCTCTCAAAATGAGGGAAATA
Source organism: Eumetopias jubatus (assembly GCF_037043125.1). Taxonomy (NCBI): domain Eukaryota; kingdom Metazoa; phylum Chordata; class Mammalia; order Carnivora; family Otariidae; genus Eumetopias; species Eumetopias jubatus. Next base: position 174,234,203 of record NW_028274810.1, on the reverse strand, counting down.
ATGCCCATACTCACTGCTCTGAGGATCAAAGAGTTACTGTGCTTCCAGCACCTGGTAGAGTTCCTACCTACAGTAGGGGCTCAATAAATAGTAGGGTTTGGTTCTTATATGATTAAGAACAAAGCAACAAACAAGGATTCCTGATATGGCTGATTTGATGATTTTTCTTCAATCTGAGAAATTATATGGATTTGAATTATCCTCATTGTATTTTTATACATTTTTTTCATATTACTTTCATGTAACTTAGGATCATATTTAGCAGACATTGTCGAGTCCCTTACCATTCTTTTTTGCCATTTCTGCACGCACCCCACCCCCCTGAATTTGTAATCTAGTGCTTTCAATGGCCAGCCCTGCAGCTCTTCAGAAGACAGCGCCCAGGCTGCTGAGGCTACTTTGCTACAGGTGCAGAGCGAGAAGAGCTTGAGGGTCTATGACCTTCCCACATACCCTGTGACTATGTGGTGAGGGAGTATGAGCCTAAAATACATATAAATATAATTCATATTGCCAAGTTCTTCTGCAGGATTAGGCTGCAGTCCAACGTCTGGGAGATTCTGCCTGAGAGTTCCCCTCCCTTCCTTGGCTTCCTCACTTCCCGGTCTTGCTTTCCCCATTCCCCTAAGATTTCCCCTGGGAGCTCCTTCTCAGAAGTTCTAATAAAATAGGTTATTACCATGTCTCTTGTAATTTATTTCACTTACTTTTGGAGCTTACATTCTCATACCATTTATTTCTTTTAAAGAATATGTGTAATAAATCGCCATTTTTCTTTGCTGACTACATTTCATAATGACATAATCGTGGGCATTCATTGCTTTCCTTAAGTTATTTTTTCTTCACTAATTATTTTCTGTTCACTTGTGATCTTTTAATGTATATATTACCAACAAACCAATTTTCATGATTATTCTCATGCCTCAGGTCTTCACACAATATATACAGTGATCATAATAGTAAATGAGACAAAGAACCTGAATTCTTGAAAAGAATAATTATTGTGAACATTCCAACATCAAAGTGACCACATCTGTCCTACTACTTCATTCTTCTAAACTGAAAAGGACTACACGGAACAGTTGACCAAGTGGAAATCCTTAAGCAAAGATTATGCTAATATACTTGCCAACTGAGTCAGGGAAAGTTGGTCTAGAAAGACCAATGAGAACAATCTTTTTAGACCGCAAGACTTAAAACCAATACTCAAGGTTCACAGCCAGGGTAAAGTACTTCGCCAATTCTAAGAATTCCAAAGGTATCTTCCATTTCAAAACACAGGAAATTAAGCAAAAAAGTAATGTTTTAATCACACTTGGATTCCAACCTTTGAAGAAGCATGGTTAATTGGAAATGTATCTGAATATTCAACCGAAGTTTGGAGCAAGAACATTTAAATTATCTTCTTTCATTATCATCATTATCTCTTCATCCTCTCATTCACCACCACAATGGAGAAGTTATGCTTGCCACTCATATGGACAATAGGGTCATAAGTTTTGGGTTTAGCATGCAGTACCTGCTGTGGTACATATTCTTCTGTTAATGAGCATGCATAACTCTTCATCCCCAAGAAACTGTCTCTGCACATAAAAGGATATATAATTTTTATAATGCCAGAAAGAAGTAAATACAGCTCATTGAGTTTTCTATGGGAGGATTTGGAGAGTATAATTATCATGCATCACCAGTATCTCCAGGCAGTAGGCTAGTTCCTTTTCTAAACTAGGGCCGTGTGTAAGTTTTTGTATCATACAACCAAGTTACCAAGTATGTTGTAACTAAATGCAACATAAAATCAAATTTTAAATCTCATTGCTTTCAGTGACCAGCATTTGCATCCATTCTCCCAAGGGCAAGTCTCTGGCCATTAGAGCCACGTGGTCCCATGCAGTGACCCGAAAGGTCCTGGATCTTTTTTTATAATTTTTTATTGTTATGTTAATCACCATATATTACATCATTAGTTTTTGATGTAGTGTTTGATGATTCATTGTTTGGGCGTAACACCCAGTGCTCCATGCAGAATGTGCCCTCTTTAATACCAATCACCAGGCTAACCCATCCCCCCACCCTCCTCCCCTCTAGAACCATCAGTTTGTTTTTCAGAGTCCATCGTCTCTCATGGTTCGTCTCCCCCTCTGACTTACTCCCCTTCATTCTTCCCTTCCTGCTATCCTCTTCTTTTTCTTTTTTCTTAACATATGTTGCATTATTTGTTTCAGAAGTACAGATCTGTATTTCAACAGTCTTGCACAATTCACAACACTCACCATAGCACATACACTCCCCAATGTCTATCACCCAGCGGCCCCATCCCTCCCACCCCCCACCACTCAGCAACACTCAGTTTGTTTCCTGAGATTAAGAATTCCTCATATCAGTGAGGTCATGTGATACATGTCTTTCTCTGATTGACTTATTTCACTCAGCATAACACCCTCCAGTTCCATCCATGTCGTTGCAAATGGCAAGATCTCATTCCTTTTGATGGCTGCATAATATTCCATTGTGTATATATACCACCTCTTCTTTATCCATTCATCTGTCGATGGACATCTTGGCTCTTTCCACAGTTTGGCTATTGTGGACATTGCTGCTATAAACATTGGGGTGCATGTACCCCTTCGAATCCCTACATTGTATCTTTGGGGTAAATACCCAGTAGTGCAATTGCTGGATTGAATGGTAGCTCTAATTTCAACTGTTTGAGGAACCTCCATACTGTTTTCCAGAGGGGTTGCACCAGCTTGCATTCCCACCAACAGTGTAGGAGGGTTCCCCTTTCTCTGCGTCCCCACCAACATCTGTCGTTTCCTGACTTGTTAATTTGAGCCATTCTGACTGGTGTGAGGTGGTATCTCACTGAGGTTTAGATTTGGGTTTCCCTGATGCCGAGCTATGTTGAGCACTTTTTCATGTGTCTGTTGGCCATTTGGATGTCTTCTTTGGAAAAGTGTCTGTTCATGTCTTCTGCCCATTTCTTGATTGGATTAGTTGTTCTTTGGGTGTTGAGTTTCCTAAGTTCTATAAGATTTTGGAGACTAGCCCTTTATCTGATATGTCATTTGCAAATATTTTCTCCCATTCTGTCGGTTGTCTTTTGGTTTTGTGGACTGTTTCTTTTGCTGTGCAAAAGCTTTTTATCTTGATGAAATCCCAATAGTTCATTTTTGCCCTTGCTTCCCTTGCCTTTGGCAATGTTTCTAGGAAGAAGTTGCTGTGGCTGAGGTCGAAGAGGTTGCTACCTGTGTTCTCCTTTAGGATTTTGATGGACTCCTGTCTCACGTTTAGGTCTTTCAACCATTGGAGTCTATTTTTGTGTGTGGTGTAAGGAAATGGTCCAGTTTCATTCTTCTGCATGTGGCTGTCCAATTTTCCCAACACCATTTGTTGAAGAGACTGTCTTTTTGCCATTGGACATTCTTTCCTGCTTTGTCAAAGATAAGTTGACCATAGAGTTGAGGGTCCATTTCTGGGCTCTCGATTCTGTTCCATTGATCTATGTGTCTGTTTTTGTGCCAGTACCATACAGTCTTGATGATGTAATAGAGCTGGAAGTCCGGAATTGTGATGCCGCCAGCTTTGCTTTTCTTTTTCAAGATTCCTCTGGCTATTCGGGGTCTCTTCTGGTTCCATACAAATTTTAGGATTATTTGTTCCATTTCCTTGAAAAAAGTGGATGGTATTTTGATGGGGATTGCATTGAATGTGTATATTGCTCTAGGTAGCATTGACATCTTCATGATGTTGGTTCTCCCAATCCATGAGCATGGAACGTTTTTCCATTTCTTTGTGTCTTCTTCAATTTCTTTCATGAGTATTTTATAGTTTTCCAAGTACAGATCCTTTGCCTCTTTGGTTAAATTTATTCCTAGGTATCTTATGGTTTTGGGTGCAATTGTAAATGGGATAGACTCCTTGATTTGTCTCTCATGTCTTGTTGTTGATGTATAGGACTGCCACTGATTTCTGTGCATTGATTTTTATATCCTGCTACTTTACTGAATTCCTGTATGAGTTCTAACAGTTTTGGGGTGGAGTCTTTCGGGTTTTCCACATCATATCATCTGAAAAGAGTGAGAGTTTGACTTCCTCTTTGCCAATTTGGATGCCTTTGATTTCTTTTTGTTGTCTGATTGCTGTGCTTAGGACTTCTAATACTATGTTGAATAGCAGTGGTGAGAGTGGACATCCCTGCCGCGGGATTCGCTGTAGGTTTTTCATAGATGGCTTTTATGATATTGAGGTATGTACCCTCTAACCCTATACTCTGAAGAGTTTTGATCAAGAAAGGATGCTGTACTTTGTCAAATGCTTTTTCTGCATCTATTGAGAGGATCATATGATTCTTGTTCTTTCTTTTGTTAATGTATTGTATCACGTTGATTGATTTGCAGATGTTGAACCAGCCTTGCAGCCCAGGGATAAATCCCACTTGGTCGTGGTGAATAATCCTTTTAATGTACTGTTGGATCCTACTGGCTAGTATTTTGGTGAGAATTTTTGCATCCATGTTCATCAAGGATATTGGTCTGTAATTCTCCTTTTTGATGGGGTCTTTGTCTGGTTTTGGGATCAAGGTAATGCTGGCCTCATAAAATGAGTTTGGAAGTTTTCCTTCCATTTCTATTTTTTGGAACAGTTTCAGGAGAATAGGTATTAATTCTTCTTTAAATGTCTGATAGAATTCCCCTGGGAAGCCATCTGGCCCTGGGCTTTTGTTTCTTGGGAGATTTTTGATGACTGCTTCAATTTCCTTAGTGGCTATAGGTCTGTTCAGGTTTTCTATTTCTTCCTGGTTCAATTTTGGTAGTTGATACATCTCTAGGAATGCACCCATTTCTTCCAGGTTATCTAATTTGCTGGCATAGAGTTGCTCATAATATGTTCTTATAATTGTTCGTATTTCTTTGGTGTTGGTTGTGATCTCTCTTCTTTCATTCATGATTTTGTGGATTTGGGTCATTTCTCTTTTCTTTTTGATAAGTCTGGCCAGGGGTTTATCCATCTTGTTAATTCTTTCAAAGAACCACCTCCTAGTTTCGTTGATCTGTTCTACTGTTCTTTTGGTTTCTAGTTCATTGATTTCTGCTCTGATCTTTATGATCTCTCTTCTCCTGCTGGGTTTAGGCTTTATTTGCTGTTCTTTCTCCAGCTCCTTTAGGTGTAGGGTTAGGTTGTGTATTTGAGACCTTTCTTGTTTCTTGAGAAAGGCTTGTATTGCTATATACTTTCCTCTCAGAACTGCCTTTGCTGTAACCCAAAGATTTTGAACAGTTGTGTTTTCATTTTCATTGGTTTCCATGAATATTTTTAATTCTTCTTTAATTTCCTGGTTGACCCATTCATTCTTTAGTAGGATGCTCTTTAGCCTCCAAGTATTTGAGTTCTTTCCAACTTTCCTCTTGTGATTGAGTTCTAGTTTCAAAGCATTGTGGTCTGAAAATATGCAGGGAATAATCCCAATCTTTTGGTACCGGTTGAGACCTGATTTGTGACCTAGGATGTGATCCATTCTGGAGAATATTCCATGGGCACTAGAGAAGAATGTGTATCCCGTTGCTTTAGGATGGAATGTTCTCAATATGTCTGTGAAGTCTATATGGGCCAGTGTGTCATTTAAAGTCTTTATTTCCTTGTTGATCTTTTGCTTAGATGATCTGTCCAATTCAGTGAGGGGGGTGTTAAAGTCCCACACTATTATTGTATTGTTGTCAATGTGTTTCTTTGCTTTTGTTATTAATTGCCTTACATAATTGGCTGCTCCCATGTTAGGGGCATAGATATTTACAATTGTTAGATCTTTTTGCTGGATAGACCCTTTAAGTAGGCTATAGTGTCCTTCCTCATCTCTTATTACAGTTTTTGTTTTAAAATCTAATTTGTCTGATATAAGGATTGCCACCCCAGCTTTCTTTTGGTGCCCATTAGCATGGTAAATGGTTTTCCACCCCCTCACTTTCAATGTGGGGGTGTCTTTGGGTCTAAAATGAGTCTCTTGCAGACAGCATATCGATGGGTCTTGTTTTTTAATCCAATCTGATAGCCTGTGTCTTTTGATTGGGGAATTGAGCCCGTTTACATTCAGGGTAACTATTGAAAGGTATGAATTTAGTGCCATTGTATTGCCTGTAAGGTGACTGTTACTGTATGTTGTCTGTGTTCCTTTCTGATCTATGCTGCTTTTAGGCTCTCTCTTTGCTTAGAGGACCCCTTTCAATATTTCTTGGAGGGCTGGTTTCGTGTTTGCAAATTCCTTTATTTTTTGTTTGTTCTGGAAGCTTTTTATCTCTCCTTCTATTTTCAATGACAGCCTAGCTGGATACAGTATTCTTGGCTGCATATTTTTCTCGTTTAGTGCTCTGAAGATATCTTGCCAGTCCTTTCTGGCCTGCCAGGTCTCTGTGGATAGGTCTGTTGCCAATCTAATGTTTCTACCATTGTAGGTTACATATCTCTTCTCCCGAGGTGCTTTCAGGATTTTCTCTTTATCTCTGAGACTCGTAAGTTTTACTATTAGATGTCGGGGTGTTGACCTATTATTATTGATTTTGAGAGGGGTTCTCTGTGCCCCCTGGATTTTGATGCCTGTTTCCTTCCTCCCATTAGGGAAGTTCTCTGCTATTATTTGCTCCAATATACCTTCTGCCCCTCTCTCTCTTTCTTCTTCTGGGATCCTAATTATTCTAATGTTGTTTTGTCTTATCATATCACTTATCTCTCGAATTCTGCCCTCGTGATCCTGTAGTTGTTTATCTCTCTTTTTCTCAGCCTCTTTATTTTCCATCATTTGGTCTTCTATATTGCTGATTCTCTCTTCTGCCTCATTTATCCTAGCAGTTAGTGCCCCCATTTTTTATTGCACCTCATCAATAGCCTTTTGATTTCGACTTGGTTAGATTTTAGTTCTTTTATTTCTCCAGAAAGGGTTTCTCTAATAACTTCCACGCTTTTTTCAAGCCCAGCTAGTATCTTTAAAGTCATGATTCTGAACTAGGTCCGACATTGTACTAATGTCCGTTTTGAGTAGGTCCCTGGCTGATGGTACTACCTCTTGTTCTTTTTGCTGAACAAAAGGGATTTTTTTTCTTGTCATTTTTTTCGTCTTGTCATTTTGTCCAGAGAATAGATGAATGAGAGAACAAAATGCTAACAGGTTAACAACGTCCCCAGCAAATATACTGTATACAAATCAGAAAAAACCTGAAACCAGGGGAAAAGAAAGGGAAAGAAAGAAAAAAGAAAGAGAAAAAAAAGAAAAAAAAGATAAAAACAAAAACAGAACAATACAAAAAAAGCAGAATATGATCAAATATGATCAGGCTAGTGCATAGATCAGTGCCACACACTAGATTTTGGGCGTATTTTGGTCTGTTAGAAAAAAGTGCCTCCTAAAATTTTAAAGGAAGAAAGACATATATGTACAAAATAAGGGTTGATACAATGAAGGGATGGAAGATGACTGTAAAGATGAAAATTATAAAAGATTTTATAAAAGGAATTGATAAGCTGTTTGAAAAAAGAAAGAAGAAGATTTAAAAAAAAGAAAGAAAGAAAAAAGGGAGAGAATGTGATCAGGCAGGAGACTAGAACAAAGCCATACACTAGTGATTTAGGGTATATTTTGATCTGTTAGAAGAAACTATCTCAAAATTTTAAAGAGAGAACAACTTATATATATATGCCAAAAATAAGGGTAACTACTATGAAGGGATAAAATATGACTCTAAAAATGAAAAATAAAAAATGTTTTTTTTTAAAAAGGGATTGATAAGATGTTGGTTGAAAAAGGGAAAAAGAAAAATAAAAAAAACAGTTAAAAAAATTAACTTTGATGAACTAATAAATCATGGTAAAAAAAAAAGCCATGAATTCTATGTGCCGTATTCCCCTAGCGCTGGAATTCTCCCGTTCTCCTTGATCAGTAAACTTGGTCTTGGCTTGCTGGCTGTTCGTGCGGATCTTCTGGGGGAGGGGCCTGTTGCCGTGGTTCCCAAATGTCTTTGCCGGAGGCGGAATTGCCCCGCCCTTGTCGGTCCGGGCTAAGCAAGCTGCTCAGGTTTGCTCTCAGGAGCTTTTGTTCCCTGCAAGCTCTCAGTACAGCTTTGGAGGACCAGGGTGAAAATGGTGGCCTTCTAATCTCCACCCGGAGGAGCTGAGAACTCGGGGCCCGCTCCTGAGTGCGCCCCCAGAGAAAAGCAGTCACTCCCGTCTCCCCGGTCTCCGGCCACACTCCGTGCTCACCCGGCCTGTGACCCAGCGTTTCTATCTCTGGCACCCGACCCTGTGTGGAGTCTCCAAACCCAGCAGATCCCTGCGGTGCGCTCCCGCACCACTCCTCCCGGGGGAGGGAAGGGAGTCTCCCCGGATCTGCCACTTGTTGGGTCCCTCCTGGACGAGCAGTGGCCCGACTGGGCAGCGGATCACAGTTTATGGCAACCCCGAGCTGAGAGCCCGCGCCTCAGCTCCATCTCTGCAGCTGGCTTCCCCGCTCCGATACCTCGGAGCTCTGCCGCACTCAGGCACCCCCGGTCTTTCTGTGACCCTGAGGGGCCTGAGACCACACTGTCCCACGAGGGTTCCATACCCCACTTAGCCACTGGAGCGACGTCCCTCAGCGGAGCCGACCTCTAAAAGTTCCGATTTTGTGCTCTGCGGCTCTATCACTTGCCAGAAGCGGCGTATGGAGCCCCCCTCCCCCGCCGTCTATCCTCCCGAATATCGCCTCGGATTCACTTCTCCGCACGTCCTACCTTCCAGTAATGGTCGCTTCTCTGTTCAGAGAGTTGTTGCTACTCTCCTCTTCGATCTCCTGTTGAGTTCGTAGGTGTTCAGAATGGTTTGATCCCTATTCAGCTGAATTCCTGAGACCAGAGGAAATCTAGGTCTCCTACTCTTCCGCCATCTTGCTCCGCCCCCCACCCCCAAAGGTCCTGGATCTTAAAAAGATCCACACTCTGTCAGCCACTTGCCTCGGCTGGGAAAAAGTCTAAGATATAATTTACATCAATAATAATAATGTGTAAAAGATTTTTTTTTCCTTCTGGCTATATTCGAATTTTAAGTTATTATATCTGTTGGGTAGAAGAAAAGTATCATATTCTCTCATAATACATATCAAGTTCTTTGCAAAGAACCCGACACAGACCAAAAGTTCAGTAAGTGTTAGATTCTATTATTATAATTATTATTATCATTAAGAAAAACTGCAGGGAATTATCACATGCTTCTAAAAAATCAGGAAAACAACTGAAATTCAATTTCAAGATGTTTAGGGAATTCCTGCTATTTTCTCAGTTCTTCATAATACAATTATAGAAAAGGTCTGTTAAGAAAGAAAATTTCACAGAAGGAATTCTACTCAATAACAATCTGAGACCGAGGAAAGAAAGCTCCACAACTAAATCAAAGAGAAACTAAAAGATAACAGCTTATTTAAAGATATGTGTTCAGATGGTTTTATGTTATTTGCTATATCAAAGCAAAGTGAAAACATCAAACCAGGATTTCCTACACTAAGTACTTCATTACTTGACTGGAATACTTACACATACACATACACGACAGGCAGTCCTCACTTTGCACGGTGCAGAACCATAAAAATAACTATATAAGTGGAAACTGAGCAAAATGATCTTAATAATCAATGAGAAAAAAACAGTCTGAACAGACAAAGCAAGAACCAGAACCAGATTCCAATATAACACGGATTGTGGTTTTATAAGATAGGGAATTTAAAATAGCTGTGATGGCTATTTTAATGGCTCTAATGGAAAATGTATAAAACATCAAAGAACAGATGTATAATATAGACAGAGAGATAAAAACTCTAAGAAAGAATCAAAAGGAAATACTAGAAGTCAAAAGACAATATAACAGAGATATAGAGTGTTTTCGATGGTCTCATCTATAAACTGGACACAGCCAAAGAATCAGTGAGCTTAAAGACAGATCAGTGGAACTTACCAAACTGAAATGCCAAAAAAAGAATTAAAAAATAAAAGAATTAAAAATAAAAAATAAAAAGAATTAAAAGACTTAAAAGCATCTACAAACTATGGGTCAATTTCAAAACAGGCAACATATACATAACTGAAATACCAGGGGAAAAAAGATAACAAAACAGAAAAATATTTGATGTTATGACTAAGAATTTTCAAAATTAATGAGAGACACCAAACCACATATGCAGGAAACTCATAGTATCAAGCAGTTATCCTGATAATCCATATCTAGGCATAACATATTCAAACTGCAGAAAACCAAAGACAAAGTCTTGAAAGAAATCAGAAGGGGGAAAAAAAGCCTCTTACTCTTAAAGAGGAACAAGCATAAGAATTACAGCAGACTTCTCTTCATGCAAGCAGGAAGAAAGTAAATTGAAATATTTAGTGTTAAGTTGAAAAAAATTAGAATTCCATAGGGGCACCTGGCTGGCTCAGTCGCTAGATCATGTGACTCTTGATCTCAGGGTTGTAAGTTCAAGTCCCACATTGGATGGAGGTTACTTAAATATAAAATCTTAAAAAAAAAGAAGTCAGAATTCCATATGCACCAAAATTATCATTCAAAGTTAAAAAAAAAGATACAAATATTTTCTCAGAGAAACAAAAACAGAGGGAATTCATCATCAGCCAACCTTCCCTGCAAGAAATGTTAAAAGAATTTCTTGAGGGAGAAAGAAAATGATATAGGACAAAAGCTTGGCTCCACATAAAGAAAAAAAGAGCACTGGAGAAAGAACAAAAGCAAAATAAGCATTCTTCTCATGCTTACACAGAATATTTGCCAAGACAGATCACATCAGGGCCAGGAAACACATAACAAAAAATTAAGAACCATATAAAGTGTGCTCTCAGACCACAGTGGAATTAAACTAGAAATGAAGTAACAGAAAGATAGCTGAAAAGTCCCCACATGTTTGGAATTAAATACATTTCTGTACTACCTGCATCATACATAACATGGATGAAAGAAGTCCTGAGATAAAGTACAAATATCCTGAACTAAGTAAAAATGAAAATACAATTAATCAAAACTTGTGGGATGCAGCAAAAGTCATGCTTAGAGAGAAATTTATAACATTTAATGTACATGTCATAAAGGTAGAAAGATCAATAATCTAACATTCTATCTTAAGAAATCAGAGAAAGAACAGCAATTTAAGCAGAAAGCAAGCATTAAAACATAATACAGACATGAATTAAAAATAGGGGAAAAAAAGAAAAAATCAACTAAACCAAAATCTGGTACATTGAAAATATCCATAAAATTGATAAGCCTCTATCCAGGCTAGTTATGAAAAAAAAAGAGAAGACATAATTTACCAATATCAGAAATAAAAGAGGGGTCACTAGAGATCCCATGGATATTAAAAGGATAATATAGGAATGTTATGAACAGTTCTGTGCCCACAGATTTGATAACTTAGATGAAATGGACCAGTGCCTTGAAAGACAGAAACTACCAAAACTCATACATGGAGAAATAGATGATTTGAAAAGGCTTATATCTATTAATGAAATCCGATCAATAATTAATAACCATTATTCAAAAAAAGCACCAGGCCCAGATGATATCATTGGTGAATTCTTCCAAACATTTTAAGAAATGATACCTACTCCTTACAAAACTTTCAGAACACTTCCTGACTTACCCTAGGCCAGTCTCACTCTAATACTAAAACCAGATAAATACATTATGAGACTGGAAAATTACAGACCAATATGTCTCATGAACATACATGCAAAAATCCTCAAAAAAATCTTAGCAAATCAAATCTAACCATGTGTAAATAGAATTATACAGCATAATCAAGTAGGATTTATTCCAGGTTTGCATGTGTCCTTCAACACTAGGGTATCAGTTAATGTAATCTACCACATCAACAAGCTAAGAAAGAAAGTCATAATATTAACTGATTAGTTGATAATATTAAATGATGGAGAAAAGCATTTGACAAAATCCAACATCAATCATGATAAAAACTCTCAGGAAACTCGGGATAAAAGGGATCTTCCTTAACCTGATAAAGGACATACAAAAAATACAATGCTTACTGGTGAAGCATTGGACACTTTCCCCCTAAAATAGAGAACAAGGAAAGGATGGCCCCTCTCACCACTCCTATATAACATCATAATGGAAATCTTAGCTAGTATAATACGACCATAAAAGAAAATAAGAAGTATACATATTGGGAGAGTCAGAGAAAAAGGAAGAAATAAAACTGTCTTTATTTGTAGAAGACATGATTTTTTATACACAAATCCCGGAGAATCAAACAAACAAACAAAAATCCTTGCACTAATAATTATAGCAAGGTTACATGATACAAGATTAATATGCAAAAGAAAATTGTTTTCTATATACCAGCAATGAAAATTGGAGGTTAAAATGAAAAACACAAGTCCATTTACAATAGCACAAATAGCAAAAATAAAATATTTAGGTATAAATCTAACAAAACATGTACAAGATCTATACATACACAACCATAAAACTCTGATAGAAGAAATTAAAAGATTTTAATAAGTGGAGAGATATTCTATGTTCATGGATTGGAAGAGTCAATATTAAGATATTAATTCTTTCCAACTTGATCTATAGATTCAACACAATCCCATTTAAAATCCCAGCAATCTATTTTGTAGTTATCAACAAAGACAAATTAATATAAACTCCCCTAAACTTCTAATACTGATTTACTTTTCAGATAGGTTATCATTATTCCCATATAAGATCTATGATGATGAAAACTAGAAAATTATGTGTTCAACTAAATTGAATTGTAATTCTGACAAATAGTTTATAACAACAAAAAATATGTTCTGTACTATGTCATTTTAAATCTAATTTCCAATATCTTTAATTCATGTTAAGACCCTGGACAAATATTACTTTGAATTAATTAAATAATCTTCAAATATTTGGATATTTCTAAGTACAATAGAATACTAAACTATTAGTTTTGTTTTGTTTTAAAGATTTTATTTATTTTTTTGAGCATAAGCAGGGGAAATGGCAGAGGGAGAAGGAGAAGCAGGTTCCCGCTGAAGAGGGAGCCTGACATGGGGCTTGATCCTAGGACCCTGGGATCATGACCTGAGCCAAAAGCAGAGGCTTAACCAACTGAGCCACCCAGACACCCTGAACCATAAGTTTTAATAGTTTTAATTATATATTTTTGCTTCCTATGTTTATATTTGTAAAGTGGTTCTACTTCTGGGTTATATTAAAGATTTTTATTTATTTATTCTAGATAGAACAGAGAGAGAGCAGGGGGAGGAGCAGAGGAGGAGGCAGAGGGACAAGCAGACCCTGTGCTTGGTGCAGAGCCCTGTGCGGGGCTCTATCTCAGGATGCTGAGATCATGACCTGAGCCTAAACCAAGAGTTGAATGCTTAACCAACTGAGTCACCCAGGTGCCCCACCTCTGGGTTATACTAATGAATGTGTTGATATTTACCACTTTAAGAAGGTGTAAAATGAATATTTATGGCTTCAGGGGGTCATATTGTGTATGCTCATGAACTTTGCTAGTCTGTTAAAGCGTGTGCATGAGACAGATCTTTCTTGATTATCTACCTCTTGGTTACCTTAAATAAAAGTTATAATTAATACAGTTATATTAATTATAGGTTATAAATAGTATAGCTAATATATTAATATATGTTATAATTAATATCATAATATATATAAGTAGTAGTAGCAGAGAAATAGGTCGTCTATGCAAGGTAATGAGATGTGTTTTATCAAAGGAAAAAGAGTAGTTTTGCCCTGAAGTAAAGTATCTGGCCTTTCCAGAGTACAAAAAAGGATAGTGAATACATAATTTGAATGTATATAGAAAACTGCAAGAATTTTGTAAAATTCATTTGTCTTGGTTTACAATTACTGCAAATAATAAGACTGAAAAGCACTAAAATGTGTTAAAATTTTGGCAAAACTTTCTCAGTTTTGATGGGTTTATTAGTGAGAAAAAAGAACTCATGAACATTTTAGTGGAAAAATAAAATATTAGAATTTTGTTCTCTGTTAAAATGTCAAGTTGGTCTTGGCGAAGTCAGTATACTGTATCAAAGGGTTATTTTTCTTTGTATCCTTCTAATAGGTCATCAGAATAATTTTCTATGCTTTTTGCTTACTTTATAATATCCTTGATTAGGAAAAATGTTTCTCCTTTCTAAGAATACTAGGGCTCATTATAATTCTTTTTCCCTCTTCTATGTTTACTTAAAAATATTGTATTGCCACTTTGATTATTAAGTAGCCAAGCTAACACCATTCTTTCTCCCCAGGCATCTATGATCCTCTCTTAATCTAACTGGCCAAATTTCTACTAACAAATCTTGATTTTGCCTTCCCAAGATTAGACCCTAGGTAAACCAAAAAAAACTTTTTTGAAGTTATTTTTTATGCCAAACTATCTCTGAAGTTTCTCAGGTGGCTCCTGGGCAATCACAAAGATGTGTTTTTTTTCCTTTTTTTAAAAAAAAGGATACTAGAAAGAATAGATTTGTTTAGTCATCTCTATATTTCTTATTTGGTTCAACACTAAATAGTGTAAGAGCTGCAGGAAAGAGCAGTCAAATCAAAGGAGAAAACAGTTTTCCGTAAGTTAATTTTATATGGCAATATGTTCTTAATATAAATACATCTTAGGGATACTATTTGTCAGTGTCATTACTACTGTTCTTTCCCCCAGGAGAAACATAATCCAATCCTTGTAAAACAGTTATGTTTTATATTTCAATAGAGAATTTTACTCTCCTACCTTCTAACATTATATTGGTTACTATAATCATTAATACAACCATTCGGTACTGTCAATAGCAAGTGGTTTCCACTTTCTTCTCAGGTGTGCCTGAAGGCTCTGCTTTAAACTCCAGACTAGAAATTGTGTCTTCAACAAGGGGCAGACTCTGAACCGTGATGGAAAGTACGAGATATTCTTAACTATTGACATATCAATTATTAGAATATAGGTTCTAGCTTCCAAGTTGAAATAGCCTAGACGATAGGCATAATACACTACAGAGTACTGGGTTGGATTTCTGCAAGTCCTTTTAGTCCAGAAACAGACTATTTAGGAAAAGCCAACTGCCGACCCATGATCAAGGAGATAAGAATTCCATGGGAACAGATGAGGAAATCCAATTTTGGCTACTTTAGAAAGTTGTCAGTATTGGGGCGCCTGGGTGGCTCAGTTAGTTAAGTGTCCGAGTCTTAATTTCAGCTCAGGTCATGATCTCCAGGTCATTAGATGGAGCCCTGTGTGGGGCTGTGTGCTGAGCATGGAGCCTGCTCAAGATTCTCTCTCTCCCTCTCCTGCTGCCCGTCCCCACCCACCGTGCACACAGGCACTCTCTTTCTCTCTCTCAAAAAAAAAAAAAAAAGTTGTCAGTATTATTTGTAATGTTCTATTTGCTGATGAGTGCGTGATGTAGACTTTCTTATTTCCTTGATCTATCTCAAACCTTTAATTTAAAAAATTACTTTTGGACAACTTTAAAGTAAGCATGCTTTACATGGTTAAAGCAGGTCTATAGGTTTTTCTGAATGTTTTTCTTCTTGACAAGTATTTAAGATATCAGGTGATGACAGGACAGAAGACAAAAAGAAAATGTATCATTATGTCCATAGCTTTTTTGATAAATTACAGCGCCCTCTAACTCCCCAGGATATATGAGCAAATACCAAGTAGGTTATCTTATTGTTTCCTTGGCTTCAACTTCTAACCACTCCCTGAATCATACAGTTCAGCCAAATTAAAAAAAAAAACTGGAGTAAACAACATGACCTTCATATACTAACACACTTTTCATTTTATTAGCTTGGAGTAGTAAATCGTTTCTTTCCATATAAAGAAGTTGAACTTCCCTAAGAACACATTTAGTACATTAAAAAAATAATGTTACTAATTTCCTAAATCACTTATTTTACAATATTCTATCTCTAACAGGTTTTTCTCATAAACTTAAGCTCTTTCTGTTAGCATCTCCTGGAGGAATTTGTCTTGTTAAGATTACATACTACAGAATCAATACAAGTCAAGTTTTTTCCAATGCATTCACAAACAGAAATAAAGTTACCAAAGGTGAAATATTTAACATGTAATATTGATGTGTATTAACAAAAATCTTGGTAATGTAATTACAACCATTTTTGTTAACTAGCTGCTTTATTAATAAGGGTTAAAAATATAGAAACACTTATAGTTCCACATATATTGCCGAAATTCTTTCTCAATGGCATCGATACATTTCTTTACTCTCTTGAGACAGAGGGTAGTGGTCAAAAGAAAAGCTTTGGAGACGCAAAAAACATGGGTTCAAAAGTTTCCCAGTTATTTCTTGTGGAACCCTTGGCCAATCCGAACCCTCCTTAGCCTCTGCTTCCTTAGCTATACTAAAACCAAAAATCTACCTTAAAGGTGTTGGCAGGTTTAGTTTCTTTTGAGTTCTCTCTCGTTGGCTTGCAGATGGCTGTCTTCCCCCTATGTCTTCCCTTGTTTTTTATTCTGTGCAGACATATCCCTCGTGTCTCTTTGTGTGTCCAAATTCCTTTTCTTATGAGGACACCACTCAGATCGAATGACGGCCCACTCATATGACCTCTTCTAACCTTAATTACCTCTTGAAAGGTTCTGTCTTCAAATATCACACTCTGTGGTACTTGGTGTTAGGGCTTCAAGATATGAATTTGGAGAGAGAGCACAATTCAGCCCATAACACATACTAATGTATTTTTCATTTTATTAGTTTAGAGTAGTACATAGTTTCTTTCCATATAAAGAAACTGAATTTCCCCACGGGTACACAGTAAAATCCAATAATAAGTAACTATTGTTAAATACAGTAGTATGAACATGATCTAATTATTCTTTGGTGGCTGGCATATCATTATGGCACCTCAGGTCATCATTTAAAATATTATCTATCACAGCTATAGTTATTTCTACATATAGCCATGGGAAATTTGGCCAAATGTTTACTCGTGCTAGGAATATAACCTGGGAATTGCTTTTTAGAATAAATCCTTTGTATTGGCTTAAAAAATTGTCATTGGTCTCATTCTCCTGAAAGTAGAGGGAAAACATAATCAACTGAGTGTTTGAATACTGAAATACTGTCTATGTTTATAGATTGTAAACATAAAATATTTGAGACGTTTGAACCGATGGAGTTTATCAGAGCCATTCCATTCACACATACAAGTCAATTTAAGTAAAAATCAGATATTTAATTGAAAAATAGCTTTTAGTATTTTTCTTTCACATTACATAGGCCTGCCAACCTAACGACAGACGATGACAGAATGTTCCATAGGTTCTATCCCATGCCGTACTCACAGTGACACCAAGACAACTGAATATATTCAGGAAGAAGCAGGATAGGCTGCTAATTAAAGTGCTGCTCAGAAGATTTTATTTAAGCAATGAAAATTGTGGATAACTCAGATACGAGAGTTTATTTTCTTAAGAAAGACTCAAATTAAAGTCATATCATGGCCTCTATATTTGATGATAAAGATTGGTTGGCGCATATGATGCTGAAATTTCCTTTAAACATAGTCCACAAATCTCCAAGTTATCTTAACTTTACCCTGTTAGTTCTGATTTTCACTGAAATATAAAGCAAAATTCATCCACAACCAGATAGTTCTGCTTGGAGGGATTGTCTTTGCTCTATTTTGAACCACAGAGGAATTTCAAAAGTCGATAAACTATAACTATACATCTTCTTTAGCAAATAACCAGTTTTAACCACATTTTTAAGTAGGACTCTATAGTACAATGGCAATAAGTTTAGGTGAAGCAATAAATATCATGACTAAAATGAAATATATGTATGTGTTATAACTGGCTGATCATACAAATAATTATTAAATATAAACACATATGCTTTTGTAGATTTGTTGGAGAGATTCGTTAATTGCTTAATGAAAGATGTCTTTCAGATACTAATTCTTTCATTTAGTTCAACAGATTAAATTTTATATGAGAGGATATTAGCATGCATGCAATGAAGTGACAAGAACCACCAAAAAGCTTAAATGTTAATGGATAAAAGATAGTGTTCAGATTATTTAAAAAAAAACAACAACTGAAACAGTATAATTTTCATTTTGTGTGCTTCCATTTGCTCTCTGCAGACAAAAATGTCCTTTTTTAATATTCATGCAAATATTGCAATATCACGATTGTTTCTACATTTTTCTGAGTTGTAAATAAATTATAAAACTTTAAACAGTGTATGAATAATTCCAGACAGGGCAAGATTGTACATTTTCTAATTTGCAGAGCTAGTCAGGACTTGACATTTGCAACCAAAGCAAATCACTTTTTGTGCTATAGTTTTAAGTCATTATCTAATTTTATGGAGATTCTAGATTTCTAGTTTGCAGAAAGCTTTAATATAAAAATAGCTTCACCACCATAGAGTTAATGTTGACAATTTTTTCTTTTGCGAGCAAAAATTATCACTAATACCAACAGACCTGCGTCTTCATCCCCCTCAGTTCCCTTAAACTGCAGTTCAATCTGGTATAATCTTTTTTCCTCCCCCAGTAGGGTGCAGAGAGCCCTCTAGCTTCCAAGCCTGTTTCCTACTGAGGTACATATTGGCCAGCATACAGCTGCTCAGAACAACTATTTGCATCTACAATGGGGTCATCCCACCACGTTCTTTTCAGATCAATATGATTGGTACAAACAATAGTTTGATTTTGATTGCTCTATAGTACGCTTGGGTAGAGCCTCTGAATGCAAGTGAATTGCTTAGAAACAATGGGCTGGTTCATCATCCAAAGCGTCCCTTTTCAAACAGCTGCCTCTGCCACACTCACCCTGACAACGTCCAGAAAAACAGATGGTTTCAGCATTCATGGCCAGTTTAGTGAAAGCCCCTGAGTCAACCATTCAACGCATGTTTTTTAATCTATTTCATATTAAAGAGTATTTCTCTCCACTAAAATTTTCAAATATGTTTAAATTCTCTTGCTGAATCGAAGTTGAATTAAAAAGAAAGAAGTAGGTATGCAGGAGGTGAGAATAAAATCCTTTTCTTAAGTCAGTACAGTCAAGATCTTTCGTTAAAACTGCCGTGTAGACCCTCATGTATGTTATGTGCAGTAATTCTGCAACACAAAAAAGTAGATTAATAATGCAGCTAATTACCCTGTAGATCTCCCAGCGCTGATCTCCTAGCTGCTGTTGTCTATTTAAAGGAAGCTCTTTAAGATTACTTTAAAAGCAATGCATTTTTCCCCTGGTTTTGTTTTACCACACACACACACACACACACACACACACACAAAATAGTTCTGAGAATTACACTGAGAATAACGCAAGAAACCCTGTCATTCTTCCGTGTTAATACCACTCATAAAATACGTTAAAATATATTTTGTATTCAGTTGGTTGCAATAGCTGTGAAGACCCAAGTATAGATCCTAAATTCATTCAATTTTTGGTGCTTTGAAAAAAACTATATGTTTTATATGTGAGCTATCATTCCAATACTACTTTATCTCTTCATTTTTATAGTAAGCATTTTTTTCCCATTAGCCAGGAGATATATTTTAATTTCCAAAATAAGTTATTAGAAACAGGATATTAAACAATTTAAAATCAAGTTTTTTCATTACTTAAAATATAAAATTTTGGAAAAGGTACCTAACCCAATGCTGTATATTTTTTTCTAAATACCATTTGTTTATTTCATAACTCTCTAAGGACACAGAAGAGATTAAAAGGACATTTTGACATACTCGTTACCAACTGCCTTCTGTGGAATGTATTTAGCCCCAATCTGCATTTACAAATCTACAACACTGTATATACCCTCACTTTATGAAAGATTTTATTCCTAAACTTTGAGTACAAAATAAATTTCTATAAATAATTCTGTTTTGTCTTTGACTTTATTACGAATTCATAGAAAATATCCAATTACTCAACTAATTTTACTTATCTGTAAAATAGGGATAATAATTTTATCTTTATCATTGAGTTATTCACTGGATTTAACTAGATAATTCTTATAAAAGCACTTACGACAGTACCTGACTTATGATTACTATTATTATCACCATCATCACCATAGTCGTTACTAGAGAAATATGATGGAAACATACAGCAGAAGGAAGTACCAAGTTACCCAACAGGCAAAGCTGAGCACTTGAAAGGGAAAAATTAAGGTCCTGGCCTGGTCTGTGACCCTCTGTGCTTTGGTCTGGAAGCAGCAGCACCTTTGGGGATATCCGTGCTTATCCCTTCTCGCCAAAACTCCTCTTCCGGGGACGATGAGATGTTCCTCGGACCTCCCGAGCACAGCCATTGCTAAGGCAGTCCCCACTACAACCTCCCTCACTCGATGTTGCCTAGTAAACACCTGCACTCCCTCAACTCACAATACTTCCACCCATTCTGCATCTGCTGAGGGGCTAATGACTTCAGGTAAGCATCGAGACAGGAGGTGGAGTTTTTCAATGTCCATGTGCATATATCATAGATGTCCCACCTTTAAACACAAACAAACAAGAAACTCCCCATTCCTCTAGACTCACACTTCTGTGACTGCACAGGATGCCTCTCCCCCCTTCCTTAAAAGCCTTATCTAGACTCCTCAGCTCTCCTTGCTGGTGTCCAGTCCTGCCCTGGACCTCTGCATCAAATGCTCCACTGAAGTTGTAATTATCCATTTGATTACCAAAAAAAATCCCCTAACTGCCAAATCCAATGAACACCTCTCAGTCTCTGTGGTATTCAACTTTGTGGCAGAATCTGAATCTGAGACCACCATTCATGCCACTCATTCATTTACCTGCCCCTGTGTTGGGCCTGGGGATACAAAGAAGCATTTACTGAGATCCTCCACTTCTCGGCAGCCCTCCTACATCCTCTCCTTGCTTTCCTCCTGTCTTTTCAGTCACTCTCACAGATATACCTTCCTCCACCACTCAGTAAAATGTTCGTGCTCTTCAGTGTTCTACTGTCTATGTTCTTAGTTTACCGATCTTCATTATCCATCTAGCCCTTCAGCAAAACCCGTATGGGAGTTCCTCCTATATCCAGATTTTATCCATGCCTATGACTTCAACTAAATATGACCTCCAAACTGACATCCTCCATTCATATAACAAATACTGTTAAGCACTAACTCTGTGCCAGAGACATAGTACCAGGCTCATTCATTTCCTGATAAATAAACTAGTCTCCATCTTCAGAGAGCTCTCTGTACTAGTCTAGGAGAAAGATAACTACTGTAGGTAATTACAATACTGAATGATGCACAGAGAAGGATAACCTAACTTGCACTGAGGGTTTAGACTTTAAATCTTTAACAGCAGGAGAGAGACATCAGATTTGTGCTTTAGAAAGATCACTCTGGCTATAATGTGGAACATGGATTCGAAGGCGACAGGGAGATGAGGTAGGAGATGATAATCTAGGTAAACGATGATGGAAAACTGGGTTAAGGCAGAAGTACTGGGGACAGAAAGAAATAGATGGACTTCAGAGCAATCTATTAAAGAGATATATAAAGGTTGTTAATTGAGCCCTGAATCTGGATATGTAAGAAACTCTTGGAAGCAGAGCAGAAAACATGGGGTCAGGTATGTTCATGTGGTTATGTTTCCATGACCAAAGAATATCACCCTGTTATAGATTGTATGATGGCCATTTGTAAGTCTGTCTCCTGCACCAGGTCAATGGTTTTCCATATTTTTCTACCTCCATACCATCCATATATTCAATCAACTTCCATCATAATATTTCTTACTAAAAGCAGTGTAGGTGGATGTGGGAGCAGAAGAGGGAGAAAGTTCAAAATCACTAGGGCAATAGACAGTAGGAGAACTGAAAATCCTCCACTGCATAGAAAGTTTCTTGACAGCAGGAGAACTATCTATCCTCTTAAATTTTGTTTTACCTAAGACCTAGCACAGTATCTGGGACAAGACTGGGTGTTTAATGTTTCTTGAATGAATGAGTAGGTGAATAAACGAATGCTAAAATGCTCCTAGGTGTTTAGCCATGCAGTCAGTCTTTAAGGATATTCCAGAAAAAAAAAGAGAAAAGAGCCACCTCTCCCTTCAGTCTGACTTTCTGTGATTGATTTTCCCTTTTATGGCTCTTTTTGGAGCTGGGGGTGGGTAGATATGACAGAAGATATACATATGGAAATGAGAGCAAAGTTCCAGGTCCAGAGAGCTCTGGAGTTTGTCGGGAGCCATGAGCAACAAAGGGGTTAATCGGGTAGAGCAAAGGCTCCCTGATCCCTTTGAACCATGGCCACCTGACTGTCCCCATACAAGAACATGTGGTACTGGCTAGCCCGAGTTGTATTTAGGCTAAGAAAACCACAGTGTTATTGATAAGCCCTGAAAAATAGCGCACCGGGCCCTTTGAAGGCATGGGAAGAAACTATGCGCTTGAGGAACCTGGCCTTGAACCAAAAACTCGGGACGGAGCCAGGAGAGGGCAGGGAGAAACCTGTGGAACTTGTTTATGTCCTATTGTTATATAACCTGAACTTATATAAAGTGTGTAAGTAAGAATAAAGTTGTTGCTCGCGGCATCCCCGTGGGCAACCCTCCTGTTCCCATACTTTTATGTTTCATTCTCTTACCCTCATCCCTGTTCGACCTTGCACGCGGGCCGTGACAGGAGTTTCAGCGCTGAAAGGATCCTCCACCTTTATCTCACTTTATCTCATTCTGCAGATGAGGGAATTGATATCTAAAAACTTGAAGTGACTTTCCTAGTCAGGCATGGCAGCACAAAAGGGTCTAGATCTATTGACCCAATTCCAATAATCTTTTTTCCTCCAAGTTTATAGTTGAAACCTTTTCCAAGGCTTAAAACATGTAGATGTTGCAAATGATCCCAATCTAAGGGCATGTCTGAAGTCAAAGGAATGAATTTAATCACCTTTGCTTCCTAGGGAAAAATTAAGTGGGGAAAAAAAGATATTGGCTCCATCTGTCGGTTTAGTTTTATTTGTATGTTTCCCAACTCATTCCAAGTACATTAACAGCCTTAAGCAATCTTTAGTACACTAGATATTACGCTTCATTGCTCTGCAGACAAATGATTCTCTAACTATTCAGTGTGGGTGCAAGAGAGGGAACAAAGTTCGTCTGGAGCATTATCAAGGGGAAATGTAAGGAGTCCTGGGACAGTTGTTCAGTAACTAATACTGAGTTGGGCTTGCCTCTCCCTCTATCCAGGCTTTTACATCCACTTCCCAGAGCCAACCCTAATTCCTAACTTTTGCTCTCCCTGTGGTCCCCCAATTTCTCTAGGACAAAACTGATTCATACCTTAGGGCTACTTTCCAGGCACCATGGCTGCAATTTAAACATCTCTGATGCTACCTGTGCATCCCTATACATACCTCTTGCCCTGCCCTTGATGACATGTTAAGATACACTCCTTACGCCAACACCGGATTTTTCTGCTGTTTAACAACAACTTCCCATTAACTTCTCCCTGCAGGGGTTCATTCTCTGCCATCAAGTCTCTCTGTATTCTAGATCCCTTGGTTGCTTCCTGTGGTCATATTCTTAATTCTTTTCTTAAAATTTTAAAAGTGATGTGTTCTCACTGTAGAAAATTTATAAAATAAAGATGAGGAAAAGAAGAAAATAAATGTGTTCTGTCATCTTATCTTTCAGAGGTAACAGAGATAACCACTGTTGGCATTTGGGTATATCTTCTTTACAAACCCACACCACTCATATGTACATATATAGTTTTACTTGAGAAATGGCATCATACAACATCCATAAACTAGTTTTTTTACTTAATAACATGGAATAAACATTTTTTTCTTGTCACTAAATATTCCTATACAACATATTTTTCACAAATGAATACTATTCCTTTTAGGGATATACTATAATCTATGTTGACAATCCTTTGTTATTAGTTATTATTTAAATCATTTATTTTTCACTATTACAGTAAATGCTATAATATATGGTATGCATACATATGATGCAATAACCATATTTATTAATAAATATTCACACACCTCTATGATTAGTTCCTGAGGATAAATTACCAGAGTAAGAATCGCTTAGTCAAATGGTGTGCGTGTTTTTAATGCTTTCAATGCATCTGGGAAAGTTGTCCTTCAGAAAAACTGAAGCAGTATACACTATAACTGATGCTACGTGATGGTGTTCATTGCTACCAAGATCCTGGTCTGAATAGCCTTTTCCTTCTTGCCTCAGAAAGTAGGACATCCTACCTACGTACCACAGCACGTGTCTTCCTTAGGCTGTGAACCTGGGAGTGTTTCTTAACCTCTCTGACCTCTTCTGCTAGCATGCGAAGGAAGACACCATCACACAGACACACAGGAAACTCACAATAAAAGTTCATTTCCTCCCTTCCATATGCACATACCAGTCAATACGTAAATTATCATCACCACTCTGTTTTGTTATTTATCTTTTCATGTATATGTTTGTTCTAAAAAAACGACACCATGATCTGCTTTCCAGGGATGTACTATGATGAAAAGCCAGGCCACCTATAGAATTAGAAAGCAATATCACTCATTGCCAGCAGATGCCACTACCTGATCCATGATGTATACCAGAAAAAAAGTCTTTAGTGTGAGGTTCCAGGTCCTGTAAGCAAATCAGAGTTCTAGCTAGATCATGATTGGTACACAGCTGAGATTATGTAAAAATTACGTAAAGGAAGTTTACTTACAGGCAGGGCTACATACTTTGAAATATATTTTCATAACTAAACGTCACGTCCAACTTTCTGTTAAAATAGTGTGTTAGGTGTGTGTGTATATGCATATGCATATGTGTATGTACATGTATATATCAAGATAAATTCTAAAGTTCCCTCAAGAGGTTTATATTAATTATGAGCTGTTCTCCAAAGTATCTTTGCCACCCACAGAGTTCTAATGACTTTAAAATATGCTAGTAATGAGGAAAGACATATGGGATATTATGTAGAGCTGAGGTAGGTGGTAAGGGATACAGAATGGGACTCAAGGATAGAATTTTTTTTTCCAATGTTCTCTGTGTGAAATTATACACTACAGTATTTGAAGGAAAACTGCAAAACCTTATGTCTTTTTCTATATATGTAAGTCTATCTATATCTATATATATATATAGATATATATACACACACACACATTATATATCTGAAACTTTGACCCTATATACAAACATTATATATATATATAACATTATATATATACACATATATATATATTTTGTTACCATTTCTCTTGCAATGTATGAAGAAAGTAAAATCTGAGAAGTTTCTATACTTTAATGGTACCTATCAATATCTTCTTATTGAATATCTTCATTTAGGTTTTCTAGTCAGGGATTATGACAGCTTCAGTAAATTCACTATGCATATACTACTCCTATTATATGTTAAAAGGGTGAGAAGAAATTTGAGAGAACCCCCCCTTCCCATACATACACAGGTTTAAAAATCTGGAAAAGTTAACAGAGTGTACAAAAAGTAAAGGTCAAATATGAACTTCTAAGGTCATCCAGTGTTTGAAATGTTATTTTCCACTGAAGATTTAAAGAGAAGACTTTTTCTTAGAATGTACCAGAATTCAATGGTTCTTTTAAAATGGCTAACACTTTTTACGGGGCGCCTGGGTGGCTCAGTAGTTAAGCGTCTGCCTTCGGCTCAGCTCATGAGCCCAGGGTCCTGGGATCGAGCCCCACATCGGGCTCCCTGCTCAGCGGGAAGCCTGCTTCTCCCTCTCCCACTCCCCCTGCTTGTGTTCCTGCCCTCACTATCTCTCTCTCTCTGTGCCAAATAAATAAATAAAATCTTAATAAATAAATAAATAAATAAAATGGCTAACACTTTTTAAAAATGAAGATGATGGACTCAGATTTGGAAAGACTGACGGGAATTTCTCATGAAAATTTTATAGCAATTTTTCAAAAACAAAAACAATGTATCTTCAGCTATTCTTGATTTTAATTTACTGATAGGCTACAAAATATTTGTTTTGCTTTGTTAAAATATGAAGCATTATACAAATGTTTAGCATTGCATCAGCTCCCATTGCTTTGCAAACATACCTGGTTCCTCTCCATATATTTGCCAAGTACACACAGAATTTCTTTGAAATCGAAACATGTAACCCCCGTCACACCAAAGATAACATTCACTTTGAGAAAAAGTAACCCGTTCCCTACAGAGAATGAATCAGACCTTTCCTTTAAAAAAAAAAAAAAGATTTATTACTTATTTGAGAGAGAGAGTGCAAGCAGAGGGAGGGGCAGAGGGAGAGGGAGAGAATCCTCAAGCAGACTCCCTGCTGAGCAGGGAGCCTGATGCGGGGCTCAATTCCAAGACCCCGAGATCATGACCTCCTCTCATGAAGCTTACATTCTGGTTGTTGCAAATAGACAAGAACAAGTATACAAACACATGAGCCAGAAAGTTTCAGGTTGTGATAAATTTATAAAGAAAATGAAATGGATTCATGTAACACAATGAGAGGACAGCATTTAGAGAGGGTGGCTAAGTAAAAGCCTTTCTGGGGAGATGACACTTCAGTTGCGCTTTAGATGACAGTCTCAAACCCATCACGGGAACATGGGGGCAGAGCTGTAGTCAAAAGAGCAGGAGTGCAAAGGGGAAACAGCTTGGCACATCAAGGAACAAGGAGGCCAGTGTGGCTGGTGCCCTGTGCAGGTCGGGGGGTGGGGGTGGTTAGGGCAGAAGGTGGGAGGACCTTCTACCAGGGTCCTTCACCCCAGCCAGAACGTGCACTCTCTTCTGATGGGAGCAGGAGACCATGGAGGAGTAGCACACAGGATCTGACTGAGTTTTTTAAAAAAGCCTGTCCAAAAAGTGCAGGATCTCTTTTCTAGTATTGGAATATTTGTGCATACCTGATGATTTACATTGATCAACCTATTTTTTGAGATGTGCAAGGTCTCTGTATCTTAGCCCTGGAGCTGAGATGGCCCTGATAGTAACTGGAAGTGCTCAGAAAGATAATCTGATATGTTGAATTCAAAATGATGTTTAAATGCTCAACCTAACTTCCCTTACAGGCAAGGGTTGAGGCAGACGGGGGACTAGAAGTTGGTCTAGCACAAGTGAGAGAGGAGAGCAGGGTGAGGATTTGGGTGGGCAAAGCCGGCCAGCAGGCATGAGCCTTGGGATTCCAAGGCCAGCCATTTAGCAAGGCTGAAGCATGGCAGGAAGAAGGCATGGCAAGAGCATGCACCTGTTAGCGTTGGTGGAGATGGAGGTGCGGATGTAAATGCCTCTACCACAGCCAGCTGTCTAGCCCTTGCTATGAAAGGGGAGTGATGTGATCAGATTGGAGAAGGAACGAGCTCTCTGAGGGAAAGTGTGAAGAAAGAAGGGCAGGGTTCCGAGGACAAGTCTGGGCAAGGCCTCTACTTGTGTAAAGAACAAGAGTAAAGGATTATGAGAGCAACAACAGAGATGAGGTTTTAAGGAGACTGGGAAGTGGGAAAACCCACTGGCTTTAATGATCACAAGATCTGCTGGCAACTTTAGGGAATTGTGGTGAGGCCAGAGGGGGAAATATCTCCCCCAAATCCCATGATGAGTTCACCGCAGAGCTGAGATTTTGGCTTAGGGTCACTTTTCCCTCATAACAGGCCAACAGCGGGTGTGCGCCTGCATGTGTGTATGCATGCATGTGTGTGTTTTCACAGAGAAGATAATTTTTCACTGGGGTAGGGAGAAGACAGCCAGTCCTTCAAGATTCTATGTAAGTGCTTCACATGAGTAGAGAAAGAACATTTCACTTCCTCCATTTTATTTGTAACATCATTTCATTTGCCTCTGTTCCCTGTATCCTCTCCCATAGCCCTTTTCTTCTTCTACTGCCTGATTTCTTTTCCTCTGAACAGGGGGCTGGCACACTTTTTTTTTCTATAAAGAGCTGGATAGTGAATATGTCAAGCACTGTGGCCGAAGAGTTAAAAATCAATTACAAGGTATCTATATAACAAGAGGGGGACAAAATTTCCTCATATTTCTCATTGATGAAATTTAAAATATAATAATTGAGTACAGTTTTTTTTTTTAATAATATAGGCCCATTAATAAAAGGAATGGAATTCTTTTGAGGGGGTTAACATTTTATTTACTTAAAAGTTCCAAGTGAGTGTTGCCAATCACCAAATCAGTTGCAAATATTCACCTGTAAAAACCATTCCTAGCTTGCACCCTATACAAAAAGAGGCATAGGGGTTGGGCTGGATTTGGACCACAGTTTGCGGGCCTCTGCTTTGAAGAGTCACGTCATTCATCTACCTTGCCTGCTTTATACCTTGGTGGGTTTGCAGCAGGTAACAAGGAAAGGAGAGTCTGTTTTCCAGAGTGTGGCAGTGGTCAACTTCATGTCCCACTCTTCAATCTTTTTCCTCCTTTTCCTCCCCCCACCTCCCCCCCTTCCCTGCCCCCCCAAGGGTCCTTACTGAAAAGCACTCTTTCCTAGTCTAGGAAAAGGGGGTCAAATGGGCAATTTGGGTTTTATGTCCAATGGAATGATTTTAGAGCCTCAAAAAAGTCCTGTCTTTCAAAAAATGAAATTGACTGATGTGTGAAATTTCTTTAATGGGGGGGGCGGACAACTTTTAATTTCAGTTAGATACAAATCTCAATATGCAAATACACCAGAGAAAGAGAATACACTGAATACAAATCAGAATACACTGATTTGAGATCCTTCACACTAAGGTCCAACCATTTTTTAGCACACGGTTTGTGCTGGAAGAATTTATAGGTGCTAGGATAGGATGAGGAACTACAAAGGAGTGGAGAAAAGGAAGGCAGAAAGGGACCCTGTCAGTTTTGCATTCTGCTGTGTCTGGCAAACACAGGTTCGGAATCTGCTCTGTGCTAACTATCAAGGCAAGAGAAATGTTGCAGCCACGCTCCTTGGAATCAGCTTCAGTATAGCCTCAGTCTCATAGAATTTAGCTTGGAAGGAACCTTAGGGATCATGAAATCCACACCCTTACTTCATAAATGAGGAAATTCAGATATAGAGAGGTTGATGTTAATTTTCTTTGTAACTTTTGATTTGATGTAGCCTTACAGAACTTCTGGGGAAAAAAAGGTGCAGTTTCTAGGAACTTTCAACTTCACTTTGTGCTTACCCAGACGGCTGAAAGATTCATGGGCTAAGAAACACATCTCTGAGTCAGAGATGTGGTGGGGATTTCCAGCACTTATCATGGAGACAGGCCAGGTCTCCAGTTGACTCACTTGCAAAATGCTGACAAGCCTGAGTCTCCAAAGTGAGTTCATTTTGTAGAGTCCCACGGTGAGAGCTCAAGCACTGGCCAAACAAGAGCCAAGGCCTTCCCCATCAGAACACCTACAGAGTAAAATTAAGTGTGGGCGTAGGATTCAGCTGGAGGCCTGTCTGAATTTCAGCTCAGTGCTCTGTGGGGGCGGTCTTGAGCAATTCAGCTGGGCTCCTATACTGTTTCCTCTGAGCCAGGCAGGGCAAGAATACCTGCTTCACAACGGTGTGGTTAGGATGAGTGAGACTATGGGCTTACAGAGTCTAGCACAGAGATTGGCACATAATAGATACAAAAATAAGATAGGACTAATCAATGTACAATGTCCTTGCTCTTTTGTAAACAGACTGATACTCATGAGCTCAACTTTCTATTAGTTGGGAAAGGATGGAGAGAGGGAAAGTTCAGGAAGTACTTAAGACTAAATGTCGGGCGCCTGGGTGGCTCAGTTGGTTGAGCGACTGCCTTCGGCTCAGGTCATGACCCTGGAGTCCCGGGATCGAGTCCCGCATTGGGCTCCCTGCTCGGCAGGGAGTCTGCTTCTCCCTCTGACTCTCTCCCCTCTCGTGCTCTCTATCTCATTCTCTCTCTCAAATAAATAAATAAAATCTTTAAAAAAAAAAAAAGACTAAATGTCATCACTCTCTTAGCATAAACATAGCTTTTCCAAGGTCATGGATTTGCAATGCCCTCGCCTACAACACCCTGACCTGCAAAGCCCATTTCTTGCTTTCTACCCCTGGGTTTCGTTGATACTACAGACAGAGGACACGCCAAAACCTTCCCAAACGCTCACATATGTGCCACCCGGAAGTATAGTGGAGTTAACACTCCTTAAACTGCCCTGGTGCAATACGGCACAGCAGGCTATGCATAAATACTTCCTGCCCCTGTGATCCTCCCACATGGCTCATTCTCCAACACATTTCATACAGCTTCTCAGGAGGTCAGACTAGATAGAGCACAAGTGGCGGTCACCTCCATGACACAACCTCAGTTTTCCCACCTTCCGCTCCCTGGGTCACATTCTCAGAGAAACTACCGGCACACAAGCCTCTGTCTCACGCTCTGCTCTCAGGGAAACGCAGGCTAAGACATTAACCTATTCTGGTAGTTAACCTAGAATAATAGGTCTGCAGAGTGGAAGGGACAGTAAAGAGAGTCTACTTCAAGGATGAGAAATAAATGGCTGGGTGCTGACTCTCTCCCCTTGTTCCTGTGCCAAAGGTCACTAACTAATGGCGACACTCTTTTCCAGTGAGCCTAGACACAGCCCCAGAACCCTTTTCTGCGCTGCTTCACACAACTCGGTCAACTAACTGAAGTTGATGCTTGAATTGAAATCTGTTTGCTGCCTTGGGTCCAAGAGACCAAGGTGGTTCAAATCCCAGTTCCACCTCCTATTAGGTATGTAATCTTGGAACAACTTCCCTAACTTTTATGAACCTCGCTTTTCTCATCTATGAAGTGGGCATAATAGTTTCTGTTCCACATTGTTATGAAGCATATTTAATATTATTTAAATCTTTTTAATTATTTAGTAGTTAATAACATAATATGCTAAAGCACCCTAAGAAGAAGATATTTGACACATAGGAGATACTCAATAAATATAATTCTGTTCTCTTTAATTTTTTTTAAAGACTTTATTTATTTATATGAGAGAAAGAGGGAGACAGCACTAGCAGGGGGGTGGGGCAGAGGAGGAGGGAGAGGGACAGACTCCCCGCTGAGTGAGGGGATCCACAAGGGGACCCCATTCGGGGGCTGGGTGAGGGGGCTGGATGTGGGAGGGAGGTGGGGGTTTCACAGGTGGGCGGAGAGGGCCCCACACGGGGGCACTCCACATGGGAGTCTTGTCAGGGGGGCTCCATTCCAGGACCCCAAGATCATGACCTGAGCTGAAGTCAGACGCTTAACCGACTGAGCCACCCAGGCACCCCTCCCCTTTCTTTTATTTATAAATGCAGTCAACAGGTGAAGAGCAGTACCCAAACAATTCTTTATTGGGTAAAATTGGCAAGTAAACTCCTATCGCCATATTTTGCATCTGATTAAAGGATATAATTCACACCTCATTCCTCATCGTGGTGAGGAGCAAATGAGATCATGAATGGACCTTAACAGTTTTCAGTCATAATATTAAGATTATTACTAATGTCAAATTAGTAATAACACAGTTACTTATATTATTTCAAATGAAAAATTCTAAGGTTTGTGAGTATATTAAGCATGCCTCCTTATTCCATATTTTGACACTTTGACATATTGGGGCCTTGCAGATACTGAAGGGACTGTTCCTCCCATAGCTAGCCAATTCCTAATGATAATAAATCACTTACCTTCTTACGTACCTTTCATATGCACACCACATATGGAGCCCACAGCCCCGACCATCTCCTTTACTTTGGGCTCTCACAATCTGGGTGACTATACCCCTGCCCTAATCATCCCAGGGCCAGGTACCAGAAAACTAGGGATAGCTCCGATGCCCCAGAGCCTGCTCAAATCATTCAAACTAGCGAATTCTAAGCCTGCTTACCCGGCGTCACCTGTTTCTTCCCATGGTTTTCTCTTGCTTCCTCTGCCAGTTGACCAGCCCTGGTGCTTCCCTTCCCCCCCACACATACCCCCCCCCCCGGAGTTGTGATATTATAGGCCCGCCTCTTTCTCCTTCTATCACACTATGCTGCCTCCCATCTGGGGCATCAGACAATCCAAACCACCATCTACAGGATGACAAGCCCAAGGCAGAGTCTGTTGATAAACAAAGGCTGCCCAAGGAGTTCACCAAGCATCATGGGGTCCTGTTGTACTGTAAGAAGGTGGAGGAGGAAGTTAAATAATTCTCAGGGTAGCCTTCATAGCGTGGTCAGCTCTGAACCCAGTGATGGAGGGAGGAGCTGGAGCCCTGGACACAGAAACTGGAACAGTTGTAGCTCACCAGAACCAAAGATTTATTCATAAATGTCACCAACCAGTGATTACATCAGAGTAGAAACAATAGGGCTGAGAACACAGCTAACAGAGCGTAGACCCAATGAACTGTGAAAGGTCATCAGTCTGTTAATCTGAGTTCATAGACCCTCCCTCTAAACCAAAATCAAGTCCTTTAATAATTCTGCCAGAACTTTCCTCAATTTTTAATGGATGGGCTTAACGTTGTTGGTAATCACTTACGTCTCTAAATATCTATACTTATGTCACAACAATAAATTCGAGCGGGCTTCTCCTCTACTAACTGCACAAGAAATATACCAGAAGATCAAAGGAAATGCCAGCAACAAAGAATACAGTCATATGTGAAATTATGAGAACAAGCAAACAGAGAACCTGACCGGTAAATGATTTATAAGAAAAAAATATGGAAAATGATCAAACTATGAGTATGGGACATTAGACTTCTATGAAAATGGAAATTCAGACCTTAGATCATGAAATAATTTTTTTTTTATTTTATAAACAAGGACACTGAAGCTCACAGTGGTTAAATCATTTGCATTAAGATAAAGCAGCTACTGAGAGAGAAAGATATTGATGTTTCAAAGTCTAGCGATTTGAACCCACTTTATCCTAACTGCTTCTCACAGGTAACATTTGGAGAAAAAAATAAAAATTCTAATAGGAGTCTTCAATTTTATTTTCAGTTGTTTAAGCCCAAGAGAAAACCAATATTTCAGATAATATTTTAGATGATAATTTAAAAACTGAAATGTAGAAATAAGATTTCTAAAGTCATAATTCATAATCAAAATTGTCTTAAAATGAACACTCATTTCCTCAAAGGGACTGACAATATTAAAAAATCTGTATGTAAAGTATAGATTTGTCAGTAGGGTAGAGAAGACTTGAAATTATCAAACTAGAAAAGAATATAATCAGTTCCTGGACTGGTGTACACATTCTTTAGGTAAAAAGTATGCCTGCCCTCTACTGACCCCCTAAAACCCTACTTAGTGACATGTGGTTTATACCAGAATGCACATAAACCAGAATATATTTAGGAGTTGGTCTATTTCTAGTCACACAAGTTTTGTTTCCTAAATAAGCCTTCAGATTACCATTTTGGTTTGTTCCCAAAAATTTCAGCACTCCATATGGTTGAAGATGCAGTCCCATCTTCTTAACAAGACCTTGTGTGAACTGTGTACAGTACTGTCTTCAAACCATTCGCTCCTATGCATATTCCATGGTGAGGAGAAATGCAGGGATTATGAGGGAGGCAGGAAATGAGAAAGACAGACATGTTCCAAAGTTGAGATTCTGAAACTGCTTTCCAAATTTTCAAATGTGAAAATTTCTTTAGTTTGCAAAAACTGTTATAAATGATAGCACAGAACATACACATTCAGCTTATGGAGAGTCACACAGTATGGTAGTTATCCTAATTACAGCTCAAAAACCTACTATGGTAGATTTTTTTAGTGCATCAATAAGAATATTATAGTTGCAATTTTATCTTATCTAAAAGAATTATTTGCAAAACTACATACATAAGTACAAGCTATGCATAAGTCTAAAAAGGGTCATGGGCTGTATTAAAATTACTTTGATATATGAGAATAAACCTACCTGTTCATGAATGATCATATTGATTTTCTTTTTCGACTCTTCTTCAATTATAAGTTTAATGATCAATTTTACTTCTATTAACCAAACAACTAGCCAAGAAAAGTTTCTAGAATTTCTGGTAATAGTTTACATTCAAGGAAATCAAGACAATGAATTATCAACACTTGGGTGGAATTGGTTTAAGAGGATAATACAAATAGGTAAGAAAATAGGTTATTTCACTAAGTTTTCATAATTCACTTGAAACCTTGGTTAAATGCCTCAATGATCAGGGCTACCAACTGTTTGCTACAGCACAAGTCTGCACAGTATTAAAGGGATACATTTTAATAGTTCATATCCTTTTTGAGAAGAAACCATTTTGGGTGGCCATTATCACCTAAAAGTTCAAATACCTCCAATCAGCTTTCAGATAATTGCTGTATTCATTAATCTTATAAATCAGAATTAACTAAAAAACTCTGTAGTATTCTTCCCCCACCCCAAACATTTTCCCTCCCTATTTTATTATTCATTGTTATAAACCACTGGTGAAAAACAAATGTTTTTCAGTTATTTCTTACATTAATACAAAAATCTAAAAGATAAGGTGAACTAAAAGGTATTATTTATATTTCAAGGAGCAATTATTTTGTAACTTGCTCTTTTGATGCCTTTCCAGTATTTGGTTTTTTTAAAAAAAATAATTTACTCACCTTCTTCTATGATAATTGTACAAGTGAAGTTAATTTTTTTTAAAAGATTTATTTATTTATTTATTTATTTGAAGAGAGAGAGAAAGAGAGCATGAACGGGAGGGGCACAGGGAGAGGGAGAGAGACTCTGAAGCAGATTCCAGTCACCGCACCCGTGTAGTTACTTCGTAACGCTATACTTAACTTAATGACTGATCTACAATCAACTTGAGTTTTTTATATATAACGAGAGTTAGAGAAAGAGAGAGACCATTGATGGAGAGCTTTCCATGTACCTGAAACTGTACTGAGCACTTCACATCAATATCTTATTTACTCTTCAAATCAAAACTACTAGATATGTCTTATATCACCAATTTACTGAGGAGAAAACTGAGGCTCAGAGAAGTGAAGCAGTTTATCTAAGATTATATAGTTGGTAGCTGACTATATTTGAATTCAAAGGTTTGTTTGATTTTTGGCATAACCAGATGCCTGACTTGGCCATTTGAAAAAACAAAACAAATCAAATGCTCCCTTTGAGTGGTTCCAATTCCTGACAGATTATCCAAAATAGACTACAAACTATATAAGATCAGTTGCATAGGATTATTAGCTACACACCAGCTCTTTTTTTAAGATCACCCCATTATACATCTTGCAAAAAATGTGTATTAAAAATTAAAATATTGTTTTTAATGCTCATGGGCATCATACTCTGCTAAAAATGTTCTTCTGGGTTAAATTATCATTAAAGTATTTCAATCATTAGCAGCACACAATTGAACAAAACAAATTAAGTGCATTACACATTTTGACACATTATTATTCAACCTAAAAAGCAAAATTTATTGGAATCTAATCCTTTAATGAAATGCATGGGAAGGATGGTGCAGCGCCCTAATTAAAGGAGTCTTGACAAACACAAACATTTTGAATCTTCACATTTTTCCCCACCCAAGGGATTTTTATACCTTGAGACAATGGTGAGGTTCAATAAGAGCTGGAAGATCGTGGAAGAGGAAGTAGGAGAGTCTCTTGGGCATCCAAGCATGTTCCTGGGCATATCAATGTTAGATTAAAAGTTTATAAAGTATATGAAAGTTGAGAGCCCAAAACTACCTTCACACTATCCTCTGTGGGTCCTCCCAGGGATGTACAGGGCTCATTTCGTATTCTTCTTTTCCAAGGATCTTTTTAGCCCTTTTTAAGTCCCAATTCCCTATTAATTGTTCAATCTTTAATAAAAAGATTAAATATTACTACTTGAATGTGCTCTATCTGTTACATTTCACAGCAGTGTCAACAGCTGGTATTCAGTTCAACATCTACCTTTCTGTATCGCAGTCTTTTCTTCTGCCTCTTCAAGGCAAATTGATTGCTCCCTCCATCTTCCAAATAGAACCTTTGCTTCCCCCCAAGCCTCCTCCCCATGCCTTGGCCCATGCCTCTACCTTCATTCCACCATCCCAGCCAAGCAAACAAGGGACAGTCCTTTTCTCCTGAAAACTGAGATCCTGCTCATCCTGACAACACTCTTTGCCGAAGTCCTTCCAGAACAACATGGGAACAGCTAGCTCTTTCTCCTTCCTTTCTGATGTCCATGAGGACCAGTTTTCCTACCATTCATCTTTACTTCATCTTTATTGCTTAGTATTCTCCACGACTCAATTGTTTTGTGAATAGATCTCCTCACCTTTCGCCACAATGCATTCCTAAAAGCCATACTGGAAAGCAGACTTTGATTCATGTTTTCCACCTGGTACCATGCATTATTCCAATAATGAGTGGTGACACATCAACCAGAGGTGAGACCAACAGGGTGTCATAAAACCAAAAAAAAATGTGACATCTCTGTATCTCAAAAATAATTTTGGGGAAAAATATAACTATGGCTTAAGTTATAGTGTTTTAGGGCTGAAATGGACCTGAGATCTCCAGTATAAGCCCCTCATTTCACAGGTGGAGATCCTAAGGCACAAAGAAGGTAAGAAATTTGCCCTGAATTTCAGAGCTGGGATGGGGTGGGAATGGAACTCAAGCACAGTTCTGTTGACACACAGACCAAAGCCCTTTCTAAGACACTGTACTGCCCTGTTATAAATGCCTATTATAAGGGTCATGCATACTTTACACAGTGATTATTTAAGGAGGTTTAATTTGTAATAAAGTTTTCATCTACCATAAAGAATAAAACTACTGAACCATAAATCTAAAACCAATATACTCCCCATAATAAACATTAAACAGACAATAACACAAATAAAAACCCCCAGCGAGCTCCTGGAGAGCACAGCCATGCCTCTGTTCCCATGGTACCTGGCACAGCATGGTCACACGTATGCTGTGGACAAACCCACAGTCCATCACTGGCCTCCTTAGGCTTCATATGCGGCTGGTCACTAGAGCTATAAAAACTATCCAGGGTAAATCTGAACACCTTTTCCTTCCCCCATAAATCTCCCAGTAGCATGCAGAGATAATCCAAAAATTAATTGATCATTTAATTCAAAGATTAATTTGCAGCATCTAAATAATTTGAAGCTGTCACTAAAGACTTTAGTTGAGAGGATTCAGAACTATCACTCTGAGCCCAGGGTGAATATTGGTTTATGTGAGGAGTTTTGAAAACAATTGCCTCAGTCCTCACCAACTGCATCAGAATCTCAGGGGTGGGATCTGAGCATCATTTTTTTTTTTTAAATCAATACACTTAAATTCTGATACACCAAGAGAGCTAAGAACCACATGTTTAGAGATAGAAGTTTTGTCAGGTAGGTCCTTCCTTCTTTTTTTTTTTTTTTTGTATATTTTCTACCCAGACTAGCAGAATTTTTTCAGTTTCAAGTGACAGAAATCCAATCTACTTAGGCTCAAAGGAAGATCTGCTCACATAACTAAAATCAGGAGTAAAACTGGCCATCTATTTCTAGCTTAAGTTCTATGGCCAGTCATCTCAATTACTCTCTGGCTTACTCCTTCAACTATTGTGCTTCTCACACCACACATAGCTCACAGGCAAGGCCATAACTCCATCAGTTTGAAGCTCTGCCTTCTCACCTTGCCTGTGCAGTGAATATGGCCAGAGAAAAACATAATCCTGCTGACAGGTCTCACTGTAAATCAATGACCCCAAATCTCAAATGGCCCTGAATTTGGTCTAGCAATCATGCCACATTTCCCTACTCCATTCACTCTCCCATGATGCTGGTCAACTAAATCATACTTTCCCTTTCCTTTGTTCCTCAAATTTCTAACACCCTGTCCCCCATTTTACTCTCATCCAATGACCCTGCTTCCTACTTTACATGAGAACTGAAGTAATCTGAAGACACATTTTGCAGACTCTCAGCACCATATCCCCCCACCAACCAGCACTGCATACCCATGCTCTGCCTTCCTACCTTCTTCTAGGAAGGAATAATTCAGGCCCCTATCTAATCCAACCCTCCTCTTGCACAGGAGATCTTGCCTGGGATGGTTAGTCTTATGTCAACCTGATTGGGCCTTGGTGCCCAGATATGTGGTCAAACATTATTCTGGCTATTTCTGTGAGAGTGTTTTTGGATCAGATTAACATTTAAATTGGTTGGCTCTCAATAAATCAGATTGCTCTCCATAATGTTGGTGAGCCTTATTCAATCAGTTAAAGGCCTGAATAGAACAGAAAGGCTGACTTTCTCCAAGCAGGAAGGGATTCTGCAGCAGACGGCCTTTGGACTTGAACTGCAACATTGGCTCTTTCCTGGGTCTTCAGCCTGATGGTCCACCCTGCAAATTTTGGGCTTGCCAGCTGCCATTATCATGTGAACCAATTCTTTATAATATACATATATATTACACACACACACACACACACACACACACACACACACACACACACCTACCTTATTGGTTCTGTTTCTCTGGAGAACCCTGACTAATATATGATCCTTCTCATTAACACAAGAAATTCTGTCTGGAAATTCTTACCTCTCTGGTGTATATCATCATTTTCTCTTTCTATACGATCCTTCCCATTTGCATTCAAACATGATGTCATTTCTCTTATATATATATCTAAAAATAAAACCTTTTCTTAATTAAATGTCCCCAACCAGTTACTGCCCCCATTTCTCCGATTCCCTCTGCAACAAAACTTTTTGAACAAATCTTTGTTGAAAGATGTATCTGTAGTCATTGCCTTCCATTCCATTCCTGCCTTTTTCCATTAAGCCTCTCCCAAAACAAGTTTTCAGCTCTGCTACTCCACAGAAGCTTATCTTGTTGAGATCAACAATGGTCTCTATCTCACTAAATTCAAGAGTCATTTCTTGGTCCTATTCTCACCTGACTTGTCAGCAGCATTCAGTACAGTTCATCAGTCTCTCTTCCTTGACATGATCTCTTCACTTGGACACCAGTTTTCTTCTGGGTTTTCTTCTACCTCACTGATTGCCCCTTGCCAGTCCTCTTTTGCCTAAATTCTGGATGTGGGAGTAGCCAAGGCACAGCCCTTGGTCCTTCTGCTCTTTCACACCTACACTGTCCCCTTACTCTCATCTACGCTCATTGCCTTACTTCTCTATCTATATACCAATGACTCACAAAGTTATGTCTCCAATCCAGACCTCTCTCCTGACCTTGAGATGCAAATATCCAACTGCCCATAGGGCATGTTCATTTAACTGTCCAAAGCTGAGCCGCTGATCTTCCCTCCCAAATGCACCCAATCTGCAGTTCTCTACATGAACTCATGGCAGATCCATCCTTCAGTTGTCAACAAATCTTAGAGTCTCACTTAACTTCTCTCTTCCGGGAAATCCTGCCAACTTTACCTTCAAAATATAATCCACTTCTGACTATTTTCACCACTTTCACTGCCAGAAACTCATCTGACCCAAGTCACAGTCACTTCTTAACCTCCTATTGGTGTCTGGCTTCCATTCTGCTCTCTATGCTGCAGGCAGAGTGATCATTTTAAATCACAAATCAGACTTTCTGATTCTGCTCTTCCCAATACTCCAATGGCTCACGTCCCTAGGAATTAAAGCCAAAGCCTTACAATGGTCTTGTAGGCCTTCACAATCTGATTGTTACTCCTCTGACCTGATTTTCAACAATATTATGCATTGTCACTTACCTCCCACAATGCTGACCAGCTCACCGTACCCCAGAGATACCAGGCATGCTTCACCTTTCCATTCTTATACTAGAACGTTCTTTCCACTGACATTCACAGTCTCCTCCTCCTTGATTCTTTCAATTCTTTGCTCAACTATTACCTCCTTAGCAATGGCTAACTTTATGACCCTATTAAGGGGGGGTGGGAGGAATGGGGTGGCTGGGTGATAGACACTGGGGAGGGTATGTGCTATGGTGAGCGCTGTGGATTGTGTAAGACTGTTGAATCACAGACCTGTACTTCTGAAACAAATAATACATTTTATGTTTAAAAAAAAAAAAGAAAAAGATAGTAGGAAGGGAAAAATGAAGGGGGGGTAATCGGAGGGGGAGACAAACCACAAGAGACTATGGACTCAGACACAAACTGAGGGTTCTAGAGGGGAGGGGGTGGGTGGAGGGGTTAGCCTGGTGATGGGTATTAAAGAGGGCACGTATTGAATGGAGCACTGGGTGTTATATGCAAACAATGAATCATGGAACACTACATCAAAAACTAATGATGTAATGTATGGTGATTAACATAACATAATAAAATTAAATTTAAAAAAATTATAGCTAGTCCCACTTCCAGATCCCTCTTATTCTGCTTTACTTTTTCCATAGCGCTTATTCACATGATATATAATTTACTTATTTATTGTGTTTTTATTTAGTGTCTGTCTGTCTCTGGGTTCCACAAGTGCAGTTTTTGTGTGTGAGTGTCTGTTTTGTTAACTGGTGTTTCCCAAGCATTTAAAATAATGCCTGGCACATATTTGACACTCAAGAAACATTTGTTGAATGAAGAAGAATGATGTCCAGCTATCCTTTCTGATTTTTTGTTGTTGTTGTTTATTAGCTGAATTTTCTCTAAAGTAGACCTGCTTCCCTCAAGATAGGGCAAATGGCTGCTAGCCGTTTCCAGGCTCACATCTTTAGAACTCTAAGACCATAAATGAGTGGGATCTTCCCTGTCAGCTGCAGTTTGAAAAATTCAAGTGGAAGACTCAGCTCATATGCCTACCCTTTAACCAATTACTTTGGCCCAGAAGACGTATCTTGTGAAAGGATGGCAGATAACATTTATATGTAACTTAAGATGTTGGTGAAGACGTGACATCTGTGAGAATGGTCCTGAGTTGGCAGTTACCTCAATTTTTTTTAATAACCTGCCCATCCCTCTTTCCCTTTTCCAAATAAAAACCATGAAGGTGGAATTGAAGGAAAAATAACGTCTATGCCTACAATTGCAAAGATAATATTACAACAGGGCATCCTACAGCACTGCATATTCAATATGTTCAAAAAGTGGACTCATCCTCTTAGCCCCACACCTAATCCTCCTAAACAGTCTCTATCATATCGAATGACCTAGTTCCAGTCACTCAAGTCCTGAAGCCAAAGAGTCATCCTTACACCTTTCCTTTCCCCCTTCCTTCCATCCACATGTAATCCAATGACCCAGTCTAGTAGTTCCTACTGCTAAGAATTTCTTTAATCTAGCCCCCCCATCAACACTTGTTTTTCTGTGCTTTGTCTCCATCCTGGTTATCTATTATACTGCCTCATGGAATTGCTTGATTATTTATGTGTCTTTATAGATTTTGGGTTCCTCAAGGACAGAAACTGACTTGTATCTCTGTAGGTAACCAATAAATATTTGTTGAATTGAACTGAAAAGAACATACAAAATGGAAAAGGGATTTAAGAGAGGGATTGGGGTGGAAAATCCATTTCTTTTCCCTTTATGATTGTTGGGAAATTCATGTCAGTAGTAACAGTTGACACTAGTAGCCTCAACTTCTCCTCCCAGTGCAAGTCACAGCCTTATGGGATCATGTGAAAGAAACTCAGTATATAAACATGGACCAATATAGGTGTTAAAGCAATACTGAATTAATAGAACAGGGAAATGTGAACACTAAAGATTGGGATTGGGACCTATTTATACATATCTTCCCAATTCAGTTGTAAACTCCTTGGAGGCAGAAATGGTATTTTATTCTGCTTTCTACTCACCTCAGGGTTTTCCATATTGTAGGAGTTCAATTATTATTTACTGAATAGTGCATACCTCCTTTTCTTCAAGGGTCTGAGCAATAAAACCTTTTCACATTCACCCAACTTCCTCCAAAACTATTTCTGACCCTCAAAGGTAAAATAACTTGTGGAAAGTCTTACCTCAAATAAATAGCACAGTGTATTCAAACTCCTCCTTATTTCTCTGGTTCTAAAGCTCTTACTCTTAAACAATCTGCCATATTGCCACCTGAAATATTCTGAATAAATGTAAATAGGGGTGGTCAAATACCTTACCCTCTTCTATTTCACTTTTGTACCAAGAGTTTCATCTGATTTGTTTTTTGAAATGGCTTTCTTGTCTGTGATCTGAATTCTGGGGACATTCTTAGATTTTCAAATGTCCTTACCCAATTCCATTCAAACAACTCTTTTCTCTAATTCTCAAAAAGAGTGTTGCTCTCTTCTCATGGCCCTGAACTCACTATGGGATTCAGGGTCTTATAATTATTATATGTTGGGCCTTTATATTTTTTAAGATTTTATTTATTTATTTGACAGAGAAAGAGATTGACAGCATGCACAAGCAGGGGGAGTGGGAGAGGGAGAAGCAGGCTTCCCGCTGAGCAGGGAGCTTCACGTGGGGCTCCATCCCAGGACTCTGGGACCATGACCCGAGCCAAAGGCAGACGCTTAATGACTGAGCCAACCAGGTGCCCCATGTGGGGCCTTTAAACTACTCTTGTAGTTTAAGGTAGCCTAAGAGTAATTCCCAATAACTGACTTAGCTATAACTCACATGGAGCCATGAGTCATATTCTTTATAGTCCAACTGTGTATGTCAGGTTTCACAGCATTTTGTGAACCAAAAATGACTAAAAAGAAAATTGTCCACAGGTTTTATTGTCCATATTATCATGAGCATTGGTTCTATTTAAGGATAGTTCTTTTTTAATTATTAATGTATTACTTATTGACTGCCTAGAATATGCCAGGCATTTATTTCTAGGTACTGAAGACATAGAGATGAATAAAAAGCAGATTCTCATTCTCATCCTAGTTGCTGACACACTGGCCAGGGAGTAATGCATATTGACTAATAATTATAATACATCATGATGTGAATTCTGAGGTGCTGGTGGAGGCTGTAGGAGGAGATGGTAAACTTTGCCTGGGAAAGAGCCGGAAAAACTCCAGAGA
Source organism: Eumetopias jubatus (assembly GCF_037043125.1). NCBI lineage: Eukaryota > Metazoa > Chordata > Mammalia > Carnivora > Otariidae > Eumetopias > Eumetopias jubatus. Next base: position 174,191,268 of record NW_028274810.1, on the reverse strand, counting down.
GGTGCAGCTTTTATGTTGGGTCTAAAAGGGCAGAAAGAAGAGTATTGTAATGTAGTCAGAAGAAGACATACTGTATTTGAGGACAGGTACATTCTGTATAGCTGAAATATGTGTAGTCTGAGGGGTTAATTTGAGAATGGCAATGTCCCTATAGAATCAAATTATTTCCAAAGTGATTATCTAGTCTGACTTCCTTATTTACGTGAGAAAACTGAGGCTCAGAGAGAGTGAGAAATATCATGCCATTTCCTCTCCTGTGGGAATTCCATTATTTCTGATTTCATAAATATCATGATCTTAGTTGCTGTCTTCTAATAAAAATAAGTTTTCTAAGTTATTTTCTTAACCTGGTTGTAATTGTACCATTCCAGTGAAAGCCTGGAGACAGTAATTGGAGAAGAAAAGCACTCACTACTGTGGATTCTTCTTTACTTGATCTTACCAAGACTTCAGAGACCTGTGAAAAGTAAGCTCTAGATGTAGCTGAAATTCTAGTCATTTTTCTAAAGTCAACCTGTGACAGACAGAAACAATGTCCCTGTATGTTTCTTCCCTGTTTTTCCTTCTACTGATAACAAATTCTAAACAAGGAGCGGGATTTGAAAATAAATTTGTGCATATCATAATTACAGTAATAAAACTATCATTGTTCAAAGCTGTTGAGAAATAAAGAATGATCAATTTTAAGTGATTAAATAACCTAGCGTTATTCTAAATTTGCTACACAGGTCATGAGATATCCTACAAATCTGAGTTATCCTAAAATACCTAAAGGCCCTCTTACCCTATCATATAAACAGTGCTTGAGACTCTTTGGTTATGTGTTCCTTTTTCTAAGACATGAACAATTTTTAAAGTCCAAAAATAGACACTATTTCAGCTTTTGGTTCTATTTGGCCAGCATTTCTTCTCAAACATGACTGTTTTAAAGGAGTACAAATACAGAGTTTCAAAGAGGGACTGAGTTATCTTAGTCCCACTAAAGCAGATTGAGGAAACTGACATGAATCAGTCACTTTAGCTCCTAAAAAAGGAAAGACTAGACCTTTAAAAATATTATAGTTGCCTATAAAGTGGAGCATAATTTGCATATATCTTCCAATGCAGTGTAATTAAGACCATTTTTACCTACCTCCTCAACTTCATTAACTTATATTTGGAACTAAAGAAACTTTCTATAGTAGATCTCCAGTGAACAAAGGGAAAAGCACAAGAACAAATAAAATATAGAGATGCTTCTAGAATATGATTTTTGCTTGAATATTCTTGAGATCTATGTTTGTCTCAAGGTAACTGTCACTGCCTAAGAAGTAAATCACAATATAGCAGGGTTCAAACATAAATCGTAAAATTAGAAGGAGCATTGCTAAGATGCCCTCTAATAAGACTATTCTATTATAGATCTATCCTGTAAAAACCAAGCCCATGTTGGGTCATTTTGTTAAAAAAAAAAAAAAAAGACAATTAGGGGAGGTGAATAAATACAAAAGAAGAAGAATCAATTAGTGAAGAGATAAAAAGTTAGGACTGGATCTTTGTCAAAGAACATAAGTGCTATTTACAGAACTGTTACCCACAAATGTCACGGCAATGGCACTTTTTTTTACATAATAGTTTATCTCTCTAGTGAAAAATACACTCAATCCTTGTCTGGGAAATAAACTACTGAACTTTTTTCCCCTCATTTTCATTAGTTAAGTAGTTGAAACAATATTCAGTGTGGCACAAAGGAATCCAGGTCTACTTGAGACCTAAAATGGGTAAAATCTGAGTAGCACAGTAACGCATATTATAGCCCAGATTGCTTATGCTTATTGCTTATTGTTGGAGAGTAAATAGCTTTGAATCACATTGTTATAATGGCTTTATTCCATGGTCCCTAGGAATGCTGTGGGATTTGATTTTCTATACCTTTCTTTTTTGGGTTAACACATCCCATCTATGGAACAAGTTAGAAAAACTGTGGAGTGGCCATGTTATCCACAGTCAGAAGATTCTATCCACCTGCAGTGGGATGGGTTCCATCTCCAAGGCCTCTCTGTATGGTAACTCTAGAGATTAAAATAAGAGGGGGAAAGTTCTATAAATAAATATGGAGAATTTCAGTTTAGAAAGAAAACACTGATTTGAATCAATTCCTTTAGAAAAATAAAATTTTCAAAGCCTTTGCTTTTGGATTCCTTCCCTTAAAAAGTAAGTGCCATTTTAACTTCAAAATATGTCCTGTTTTTAGAATTGGGGTATTAAGCTATGTACTATTGCCCACAAATGCATCAGAGTCACAAATGCTGTGGTCAAAAGTCTTTACCCTTCTTCAGTTGACTGGTGATTTCATATGTTCTAGAAATATTTTTATCTTTTGGCATGATGCTCTATACCATATGGCACAACACACTGACAAGCAAAAAGGGTAGAACTAGTTTGAAATATATACACATATATACACACATATATTTATACATTTATATATTCACACACACACACACACTGAATGTATAGTGAAAGAATTTGCATGTATGCCTGAAAAGAAATATAAGGGCAAAGTTACACATTCTGCAAATAGTACTGAGATTCTTTGTCCATGTGAAAAAGGCCATTCAAAATCCAAAGCAAGACTGAAAGTTCACTATAGGCCTGAAAGCATTCAAGAGACATATCAAGAACCACTACGCTTTGCGACATCGAGTAATATTTGAACTGTCTGTAACACTTTCTCACACAATATTTAATGCTGCTTCTATAAGTGAAATAAGAACTGCAGCAATGACACGTGCAACAGCTTAGCTTGTATAATCCTGTTCTGAAGGATTGTTAAAATGGGAAACACACTAAACTGTCTTCAATTGATTACCAAAGGGTGAAATAGCCTTCCCCTTTGATTCCAGGTTGCTTCAACATGGTTTTCCCTTTGAAAATAGTGATCTTGAATCAAATTTTACAAGTTTTCAGAAAGAGTCAGATGTGACTCTCAGCCTGCTTACTATTCTTTGTGGTCAAGACGCATGTTCTTCTAGAAGAAAACAAAGAGGAGAAGCTTCTTGATGATTTCTTGGAGACGACACCAAAAGCATAGGGAAAAAAAAGCAACAATAAACAAGTGGGACTACACCTAACTAAAAAGCTTCTGCACAGCAAATGAAACAATCAATAAAATGAAAAAGCAACCTACAGAATGGGAGAAAATATTTACAAACCATATATCTGATGAAGCATTCATCTCCAAAATCTATAGGGAACTCCCACAACTCAAATGCAAAACAAACAAACAGATTAAAAATGGACAAAGGAGGGCACCTGGGTGGCTCAGTCGGTTAAGCATCTGCCTTCAGCTCAGGTCATGATCCCAACGTTCTGGGATCAAGCCCCACGTTGGGCTCCCTGCTCAGCAGGAAAGTCTGCTTCTCCTTCTTCCTCTCCCTCTGCTCATGTGCTCTCTCTCTCTTGCTTACTCTCTCTCAAATAAATAAATAAAATCTTAAAAAAAATAAAAACAAAAATGGACAAAGGAACTAAATAGACATTTTTCTAAAGAAGACATATTAACGGCCAACAGGTATATGAAAAGGTGCCCAACAACACTAATCATCAGGGAAATGCAAATCGAAACCACAATGATAGCATGCCAGGATGGCTATTATCAAAAAACCCAAGGGGCACCTGGGTGGTTTAGTCGGTTAAGCATCTGACTCTTGATTTAGGCTCAGGTCATGATCTCCGGGTCGTGGGATCAAGCCCTGTGTTGGTGCAGCTACCCTGGAAAGCAGTACGGAATTTCTTCAGAAAATTAAAAATGGAACCACTGAATAATCCGGTAATCACTCTTCTGGGTATATATTAAGAAACAATTAAAATCAGGATCCCATGATCTGCACTCCCATCTTCATTAAAGCATTATTTACAATAACCAAGATATGGAAGAAATCTAAGTATCTGTCTACAGATAAAAAAATGTGGTATATACATACAACAGAATATTATTAACCCTTAAAAAGGTAGGAAATCCCACCATTTGTGATAACTTGGATGAACCTGAAAGACATTATGCTAAGTAAAATAAGCCAGATGTAGGACAAATACCCAATGATACCACTTATATAAGGAATCTAAAATAGTCAAACTCATAGAAGAAGAGAGTAGAATGAACAAACATTAACAGGGGCCAGTGGGGAGGAGGAAATAGAAGTATTAGTCAAAGGGCATGAACTTTCAGTTATACAAAATGAACAAGTCCTAGAGATCTGTATAGCATAGTCCCTGTAGTTAATAATACTATAATACTATTAACTATAGTTAATAATCGTATACTTAAAAATTTGCTAAGAGGATATATATTCTATCAGGTGTTCTTATCATCATCATCATCATCATCAATAAACACGGGAGGAAACTTGCATGTGATGGGTATGTTTATGACAGTTTCATGGATGTATACTTATTTATAAACTCATCAAATTATATACACTAAATAAGTACAGGTTTGTGTATGTCCAAAGGAAGAAAAAAAGGGCAGGGTCCTATGTCGTTTGTCTTATTCTCCATTGTATCTGAACAAGAGCATGCACTGAATCTCAAATCTTCTGCTGAGTCATTAAATGAAAGGGTGCAAAAGCCAGTATATGAGATAAGGAAAAAGATGTATTTTCTCACACTGTCCATCAAATGTGACTTTCACACAATCCAGTGCAGCAGAGATAGAGCATACTATCATTATCTGCTGTTCTTAGTTTTTTTTTTTTTTGCTTTTCTTAGATTTTTAACACATTCTTCTTTTGAAGTCCTAATGTATTTATTCCTGCCTTAATTAAATTTCTACTACTAATGCTTAAAAGTTGTATTACATCATAATACTTTAGTTTTCAGTAAAGAGTAAATGTATATGTCAGAACATTATTGCAAAGATTTAAAAAGAATAAGAGAAAAAGATAAAACAATGTTAAATTTTTGGACTTGAAGTCAAACACAGTGGGTCTGAATCCTAGACCCCACTACATTCTGGTTGTATGACTTTGGAAACATTATTTAAATGAGACTGACTTCTTACCTCTATAAAATGAGAAAAGTTATTGTGAGGGAAGATTCAATAAATTTAACACAATAATGAATATAAAATACATGCCTCTATGTCTAGTAGGCACATAGGAAGTGCTCAAAAGTGTTGGCTGTTCATAATAACAAGCCAAAAACAATTTTATAGTACTATATACTCAATACACAAAAATAGATTAGTGTCAACAATATTGGAGTAGTTAACCCTAAAGTGATAACTGTCCAACACCCAAAGAAGTTGATCCCCTCACATCCTGCCCCAAAAGGACAGCACCACCAAAATTCAATGTGATGACATTAAATCCTCACTAGACATGACTGAGCAACAAGCCACTTGTCTTCCTGAGATAAAGTGGTTTGGATGTTCATAGTCCCAAGGTACAGCTAATACAAAGCAATGCTTTCACCAGCATGATTTTGATTTTCAGGCAGAAAACATCGTGTCTCTAATAGTTTATGAGTAATCGTCCTACCATTATTTAAGGGTACTAAGGACCAAAATGTGTGTGATTGTATGTGGTTAACTAAACCAGGCTCAGCCCTTTCTCAAAGGAGTGCTGATCTGTTAAATAAAGTACACTGTACATCTATACCAGGGAAGGCAATCATAAGCACAGTTATAAAATCCAGTACCTAGAACTGAAAGTTAACAGTACCTATGTTTAAACTCTGAATTTGAAGAAGCAGGAATCTTAGGAATTGACTGCACTACAATCGCTAGGTTTTCAATTAGGTTTACACTAAAGAATAACATTGCACTGATACGTTCTCCATTTATAAATATTCATGATAGGTAAGCACTTGCTTAAGACACCTTCACTTTCTAATTTAGCTGCAGAAAATGTGTTATATATGACATTTGATATATCATTTTTGTATGCAATTTATATACCTTGATATCAACATCTACAACTCTAAAATATTCATATTAGAAATAGAGAATTACCACACCGAACTGTCCATTCATGCATTCATCCTTCATTTCTTATGACAAAAGTTGCTGAGAAACTGGTCAGTAAAGTAAAGCATTTTAAGTTTCTTCTTCATTATTATCAACTATTTAAGATAAAGTTATGAGGAGAAATGACAATGGATTTAAATCCTGTTATGGTTGCACTTTTATTAAAATTTCTATTAATTTCTGCATTAAGCAATTACAGACTTAATTAATCCTTCCCATTTTCCAAAAAAAAAAAAAAAAAAAATCCTGTCCCAAATACGTCTGTGTTGAAAAAAAATGCCAAAGCCATAAAAATGAGCACTCTGGCTATAAAAATGCACGATATAATAGATGTCACCTTCTCTTATTCAGCAAAGTAGCTTTCTATAATTTTGTCCTTTGCCTTTCACAGAAGAGTAACCTGAAGTAGTTTCAGTGGGATTTTACTTTGGATAAAATACAAAAATATTCTCCTACAAGAGGCTGTTAATCTTTCCTCTACAGCTTATGGTTCTCTCTGCTCTCCTACTTTTGGGAAGTCAGTAAAGTGCAGGATCCCATCCCCCTAGGTCCTCTCAAATCCTCAGAGTCCTCTTCTGTCTTACCCTCCAGGCTGTGGGCAGCAGGACGTAGGGATGCACCAAGTCTGGGAAATAAGAAATCTGACCAGTTCACATCTGGATCTCAATGCCTACAATCTAAGACTTATTTTCAAAATGATTTTAAAGATTCAGAGATGCAAGATACATAACAAGCTTTCAAAACTTATTTGTATATTGATGGATAAGGAACAAAGACTGATGAATAGCCCATGATGATCTGTGAAGTTTAGGACCCCAAATTCTCAAATTATTATGCATTAGTATAGTGATGAAGGCACTGAGTGTTTAGAAATGTTTATTTTCTGTCCTACTCTTCATGGGCAACCAGCAAAGTCACCCAGGGCCCAGTCTTTTCTACCCCTTGAACTTTCTTACAAAAGGCAGTGTATTTTAAGGCTAAGGGCATGGCAGATATGATGACTGCGTTAGTTTTCTATGGCTACTGTAAAAAATTACCGCAAATTTGTGGCTAACACAACACAGATGTATTATCTTACAGCTCTGTGGCCCAGAAGTCCAGAAGTGGGTCTCGGACTAAAATCAAGATGTTAGCAGAGCTAGGTTCTTTTCCGGAGGCTCTAGAGGAGAATCCTTCTCTTTCCAGCTTTCAGAGACTGCCCACACATTCTTTGTCTCTTAGACTCCTTAATCCATCTCCAAAGCCACCAGTGGTTGGTAGACTTCCTCTCCTACCTCCTTCTTCATTCCATGTTAATTTGTGATTACATTGGGCCCACCCAAAAGTTCAGGATAATCCCTCATTTTAAGGTTAGCTGATTAACAACCTTCATTTCATCTGCAACCTTAATCTCCCCTTTGCCAAGTAACCTAACGTTTTCATAGGTTCTGGGAATGAAGGTGAGAACAACCTTGGGGCTAAGGGGGCTTTATTCTGTCTACCATAACTATAAGGGACCTGGAATCAAAAACCCAGTTCTACTTCTGAGTAAATCTGCAACCTCAGGCAAATGAGCTAATCTCTTATTGTGTTAGTCTTTTCCTCTGAAAAATAGCTTAGTAACAGTTATCTCATGAACCACAGTGAAGATTAAATGAGATAACATATGCAAAACATCTCAGCACAAAGTGTGGCATAAAGTAGGCCCTCAGTATTGTTCTTTTCTGTCTTCCCTTACCTTCCTCTCAAAAATCAACATGATAGTGGGGTGGAGCTGGATGTTGCATCCAGGTCCATTTGACTTCATAGCCACGCTCTTTGCCTTACACTACACTGCCTTCTACAAGAAGGTCCCATTGTTGGGGAACAGTAAGCCATGGATGACTTTATATACATAAATAGTCCCACATTTCTAAGATAAGCACTCCAAGATTTTATTCTTATAGAGGTAACGGATTTATGCTGAACTAGGATAACTTCTGAATTGATTTCCCTTACACAAAGAGGTATCTTCTAAAGGATTGCCGGGATTTATCAGCAAATATGATTACAGCATTTAGCAATCCTTAATGTTGGCCTAATCAACAACATATTAAACGGTCACTTTGAAGGGCACACAAACAGTGAAGTGTTTTCAGAGCTCACATGTTCCTGTAATTATAGAATAGGAAGATTCTCTACCTTCAGGACCTTCTTTTTTTAAGTTACAAAGTAAAACAGCAAAGCAAGCCTGAAATCTGTCTCAAATGGTAACAAGACCAATCCAAACACTGCAGTTTAATAAGGGAAAGTGTAGCACCACGCATAACTGATTACTTGTTGCCACAAATGTGCCTGGAGGTCTCTCTAGCACCTTCTATGTAAAAACATAAAAATCCACCTGCTAAACTCAGCACAATCTTGAGTAGAAAATTACTTTGCTTTCAGCTGCCCACATCCTTTTCCTATATTTTGTCATGAGAAAAGAGGAAGAAACAAGAAAAAATCCACTAATGATTGCAACCTAGCTCTTCTCATTGTCTAGGCAGTGTTAACAATGGGAGGGATCTAGAGAACCTAGGTCTAGCTTGGGAGTAATTAATCAATTAGAAAGAAGAAATAATTGACTTAGGTGATACAGTGATGTCAACAAATCAACATTTCAAAATAACTCATTATCTACATAACCTTGACATCTTACAACTTGAAAAGAAATCACTGAATTTTTACTTTGACTCATCTTACCAGCATTTAAATCTTATTTCTTACCAATTACACCCTTTTTGGGGGCACGGGGATATGTGTGTTGGGGGAGAGGGAAAGAAAATCGTCCCATTTTTTTCTCCTAATCAGCAACTAGAAAAAAAGGGTTTCTGGGAAGTGACAAAGAAACTTAATGGTACAAGCCAATTGTCTTTGAAGTGAGAGCACTTCATTACAAAAGGTATTTACAGTTCTCATGCACTTTGCTTCTCACATCTACCTAGTGTAGTATCTGTTGTTTCCATTTTCCAGTTAAGGAAAATGACTCAGACAAGGCACAGTCAGGGGTCACAGAATTCATTCTTTGAATCTCCTGCTGAGGAAGGGGATTCTCTCTGAGGTAGTCTGGAAAATGTCTTATGGTGAGGCAACCTCTTCTTCTGGGCTCAATCTTTTTTTTTTTTTTATAGATTTTATTTATTTATTTGAGAGACAGAATGAGAGAGGGAGAGAGAGAGCACGAGACGGGGGAGGGTCAGAGGGAGAAGCAGACTCCCTGCTGAGCAGGGAGCCCAATGTGAGACTCGATCCCAGGACTCCAGGATCATGACCTGAGCCGAAGGCAGCCGCCTAACCAACTGGGGAGCCACCCAGGCGCCCCTGGGTTCAATCTTTGAGGTGTTTCTCTAGTTCAAAACTTACGCAGTGCAAGTTCAGTTGTGTTCTCAGAACCTACCATTCTCCACCAGCACCTTCAGAAGGGTCTCAGCTCGGCCAATACCTTACTCTTAGTCCAGTAAGACTCTGACCTCCAGAACTGTAAGAGAATAGGTCTGTGTTGTTTAACATCACTGAATTTGTAAAATTTTGGTATAGCAGCCATAGGAAACTAGTGCAATTTTGGTACCTGGAAGTGGCATGCTGCTGTGACAAATACCTAAAAATATACACATGACTTTGGGCAATGGGCAGAGGCTAGAAGAATTTTGAGGAAGATGATAGAAAAAAATCCAGATTGCCTTGAACAGATGATGAGTAGAAATACAGATGTTAACAACTCCCTTAGTGAGGACTCAGAAGAAAGTGAGGACTAGGGGAGAGAATATATATATATATACATATATATATAATCTTAAAGAATATTTACACCATCCTAAACAGACCATAAGTAAAAATATTAACATCAAAGGCACTACTGGTGATGGCTTAAATTAAATGAGGGACATGCCACTGTAAACTGGACAAAAGGGATTCTTGTCTTATAGTTGCAGAAAGCTCAGCTACATTGTGTCCTGCAGTTACATGGAAAGCAGAATTTGTACGGGATGAACTTGGATATTTAGCTAAGGAGATTTCTAAGCAATGTGTTGAAGGGGTAGCCTAGTTTGTCTGGCTGCTTATAGTAAAATGTGAGAGGGAAGACTTAGAAGAAGGGAAGAATTCTTGGGCACAGAGGGACCAGGAACTGAAGCTTTGGGAAATTCTCAGCCTATCCAGACAGCAAACTAGGAGAGTCACTGTCAAAAAAGAGTGCTCTGGAGAGAAAGCCAAGGATGTGACTGGACACATTTTGCTAGTGCCTGGGAAAAATCAAAAGGTTGGCATATTCTGTTAAAATCAAGGATAGATGGAAACCAGCCTTGAAGCTTCCCTCGACAGACAGAACTACTGTAGTCATTCAGGCAAAGCTTAATTTAGCTTATTTTGCGAGAATAACTTGATCTGGATTATTTCTTGCCTGTGCCTCTGGAAATGATAAGCAAAACTTGAACTATTTCCCACGGTTTATATGAGGTAACCACTGAAAACTGTAATAACGAAACCCATTACTATGAAGAATAAACTGTCACTACTCTCTCACTATATAAGCTGCTTTATAAAAATACACCCCTGAGTCTCATTCCATGTCCGGTTTGAGCACTTCCAGTTTGTGAACTGTCTTTTTGGTGTGTGCACAATAATTTCTTACTAATTACTACTTCAGTGATTCATTGGTTTCATGCTGGCTATTTTGAACTTTTGACAATTTAGTCATACACACTCATTCACATGTACAGTATTGGTCAACCATCGAAAAGATGAGGCACGTGACTGTTTCCCCTCAGCCATGTCAAAAGAAGCCAGGAATGTAAATGGAATGATCCAGGAAAAATCTGTGGAGGAGCCTCTTATTGATGGAGTCAATCCCTGTGATGTACATGAAACACCCACAATGTTCTTGGGAATTTTTGTCCCAGGATGGATCATATTGAGATCCCTGCACTAATTTACATGATTTAAATGGTGAGATTTGGGACTTTGGAGCTGAATGAGATTTATGTGAGATCTTGGACCTTGTGTTGATACTGTGATAGGTTGAGATTTTTGTGACTGTTGGGACAGGGTGGTATATTTTGCATGTAAGATGGACATAAATCTTTGGAGGTTAGAGGGAGCATTGTGGTAGGAAGAATGATGTTTCTTAACAATGTCCATGTCTTATTCCCCCAAACCTATGAATATGTTACCTTACATTACAAAAAGGGCTTTGCAGATGTGACTAAATTAAGGACCTTGAAATGGGAAGATTATCCTGGATTATCTGGGTGGGTTCAACATAATCACAAGGGTTCTTATAAGTCAGAGGCAGGAGCATCAGAGTATGAAAAAAAAAATTGAATCCTGGTGGCTTTTAGAAACTGGAAGAAATAAGGAAATGGATTCTCCCCTAGTTCCACCAAATGCAAACACTTTGATTGGGGCCAGTAAGGTCCATTTCTGACTTCTGTTTCCAGAACTGCAGGATTTAAAAGTCTATGTTACTGCCCCCTCCCTATCATATTTTCTGTGAACACCTTCCTCTATTCATAACAAGCCCTTTAACTATAAGTGTCCCCTTTAACACATATATAAGTTAGTGCCACTCTGTATTTCATTTATTTAGAAGAATTTAACCATTTTATATTTATTTTATATTGTTCTGGTAGGACTAACTTTTGTCATTTTTGCAGGGAATGGGAGGTAGGGAAAGAATAATAGAGACATGTTTGTTTTCAAGTTGGCCTTGCTAACCAGACTCTGTTTTTATATGTTGTCTTTATAATAATTTAGAAAGTATCTATATTTAAGTCAATTATGGGGCACCTGGGTGGCTCAGTCGTTGAGCGTCTGCCTTCGGCTCAGGTCATGGTCCCAGGGTCCTGGGATCGAGCCCCGCATCGGACTCCCTGCTCAGCGGGAAGCCTGCTTCTCCCTCTCCCACTCCCCCTACTTGTGTTCCATCTCTTGCTGTGTCTCTCTGTCAAATAAATAAAATCTTTAAAATATATACATATAAGTCAATTATTAGTAAAAAATGGTGATTTTTAAAAACATATGTATATGATTAATGACTTGCTGGAAATGAACTGAGTTCCTAGCACCACCCAAATTTTACCTTGAATTTATCAGTTTTATTTTAAATGTGGCCTTGGCTGATGGATAGACACTGTGGAAGATGGAACCTACATAGAATCAAGTAACACTGAAATTAAAGTATCCTAAATTCTCATGTTGGGCTCTAAAGCAAGAGCACAGCCATTGGAAAAGGCAACCTGGGGGGGAAGGCATGGCACATCCCAGGAAGATCACTGAAAATTTGCATGGGGAAAAAAAGCAATACTCCCTTCTAGAGTATTCATCCATGCACATTCTAGAAATGTCCCCAGGTATCTGAAAGAGGTACAATGGTGCCATTTACCCCAAACCTTTGAGAAACAACCTGTATCACACAAACATATACATATAAACATATCTGTGTGTATATATACCTACGCAAACAGACCTAATCGCAAACAGAAAATACAGTGATTTCGAGTGAATGCTTCTATGTGGAATATTTGTTTCTACTTCCACATTTCAAATCTGATAAAGAAGTGACACACTTCCACCGTTGTGTTGTTATTGGTTTTGTTCTAATAAAAATAATACAGTAAATGCACAAAATACACACTATAAATTCACTTAGTAGTCACCAAACTCCCATGAGGTATTATTATTGCGTTTTTCCACATGAGGTACAGTGATGTAAACTGAGGCATAGAGAAGTACCCAGAGTTATTGTTCGTACCATACACTGCCATTCTCCTGAAACATTTGACTTTTAACTGAAGGAAATGTAAGAAAATTCCCCTCGAAATGTTCTACGAATTCTACGCCATAAAGCATCAACTCATTGGAACTCGGCACCAAAATGTGTCTGTTTGGAAGCCGTGCGTGATGCATAATGAATAATGCAAACCTAGGGCTTATTACATACAACCTATACCGGAGCAGCAAATCGAATTCGGTCCCATCGCTTTAATATGTATGCGTATGTATGGGGAAGACGCAGAAGAAGCCTTTGTCATTACACACAATCCCCCAACACTCCGCTGCCCCGCAGCAAGTTCTGACTGTCTGCACTTGAAATCACGGGGGGTGGGAGGGTGAGGGGGGTACTCCCTCGGCCGGCCGGGTTGCGCACGGTCCGCAGGGCCTAGGGCGCATGCGTGGCCCCGGTAGCCGGGCCGCGCGGTGAGGCCGCCGGGGCGCTTACCTGGTGCGCCCGGCGCGCAGGCATAGGACCAGGAGCAGCAGGGCCGCAGCAAGGGCCAGGCCCGGGAAGCTGAGTAGCTGCGGCAGCAACGGCTCCAGCGAGAAGAGGCCCATGCCCGCGGACACGGCTTCCGCCGTCTGGTTCCCGCGCGGCCGCAGCGGACAGCCAGGGGTCTCTCTCGGGGCGGCGACACTACTGCTTCCCGCGGCGTCTCTTGGCGGCTCTTTCCCGGTCCGGGCGCCAGAGGCGGGCCTGCTCGCGGCGCTGCCAGGAATGTCACCGCGGGCCCCCGAGGCTGAGTCTCAAAGTTCTTGCACTCCCCTCCCCCTGCCCAGCCCCCACCCACGCGCACCGCCCCGCTCCGCGACCGCCTCCGGCCAGGCGGCCTCTGGAAAAACGGCGCCTGGGTTCCTAGGGGCCGGAAGGAGGGCCAGAGAGGAGGGGGAAGGGGTTAGGATTTCCTGACGACGAACCTCTGAAGTCCTGGAGGAGGGAGATTTCTGTTCAATTTTGGAAGTGAATCGCTCGGGTTCCTCATCCCGTAGCCCGCGCCCCTCAGGAGGAGGGACCCTGCCTGCTCCTAGAACAGCGTTGGGACTGTGCCCGCTGCTCAGTGGCACCGCTGATCTCTTAGGTACGACCCAGAGAACAGAGAACCCTGCGAGCGGCAGGTACCTGTAACGTGCGCTGCCTCCAGCCTGGGCCGGCCACCTCTTTCGCCCTGCACATCCTGTTTGCTCGCACGCTTTTGTTGAGAGCCTACTGTGTGCGAAGTCTTGTCCAGAGAGGTTAGGAATGGAGACCAGGGCCGTGAGGCATACAGTCCAGGAATAGAGAAGAAAGACCAGTCTATTGCAGAACAACGCTAAGGGCCGAAATAGAAGTGGTAGAAGCCCCACAGGTTGTTCTTACAAAGGATAAGGGAGAAACTTTTAAAATACCTTTGCTGGAGTAAGGCCCGTTCACCCGGGACTTCACACCTGTTTGTTACTCTCCACACCAAACTTGAGATGTAATTTTTAGCAGTATTTTAGAGAACATATCATGATACTCTGGCTAAGTAATTTACCCTCTTGTGGGTAAAAAAATCAGCTTGTGGACTGATCTCAGACCTTTGATCTTTCCAGCCCATCCTCCCCATTGGCACCTCTCTACAACACAGACCTATTCTGCTTTTACCCTACTCAAAACTCTTAATGATAATGCCTTTGTGACTAAGTCATAAATCTTCGACCTGCAATGAGAAGCCCTCCACAATTTGTCTCCATTGTATAACTCCCACAACTAGTACAGTTCCATATACACTAACTCTTGAGCCACGGAGTCCCTCACAGTCTGCCCTTTCACACCTTTGCTTATGATATTCGCTCTGCCTGAAAAGTTTTCCTCTCTCCCCTAAATACTAAAATTCTACCCACCTCTCAAGGTCTAACTCAAATCCCACTTCCTCCTAGAAATTATCCCTAACTCTTATTTTGTAATTAAGATATCCATCCTCCATACTTTGAACACTGTCTCAACTTTTCACCCCATCACATTTTTCTACCATATCTGAGTTATTTCTAAGTCTGTCTTCCTTGCGTGGGAACCATCTCTCAGACAGCCTTATCTGCACCCACTCTCTAGCCCCCTCCCCTGAGTCCCCACCCCCTGAATCCGCCCCCGCACCCCACGCCAGAGTAAGTACTTTGCATGCGCCTGGCTCTTAATGCTCCATAACTGAATTAAGCTACTGCATTGCTGTCCTTGGCCCTAAAGCAAATGGCTGGGCTAGCATTAGAACACCAATGCTTATGAGTATCTTCATCTTTGACTTTTATTCCAGGGTCTTTCTACCGCCTCTTCTTCCTCCTGTTGTAAATTCAAATTTCCAGGAAATCCAAAAGGATACCAGTGAACCAACAGCTACTCTGTCTCCTCCAAAGTAAAACAAACCAGTCTCCATCACTGCCTGGCCAGTAGAGCCAGCTTACTGGACGATATCCAAGCTGTGCATTTCTGTAACCACTGCAGAAAGCCCCTTCACTAATTTTCACAAGCATCCTCAACTTTTTCTTTTATTTTCCAACTGAGCCACCCAGGCGCCCAACTTTTTCATTTTCCATTTGATCTCCTGGATGACTCTTCTGTTTGAAAATACAGGTAAAAGTATTAAGCATTAGTCAATCTATTGAACATTTACTATGTACCAGGCATCATGCTAAACATTTTATTTCATAACAATAATAGCAAGCACCTGCAGTTAATCACACTGTCTTAGGAAAGTGGAAGAAGGAAGACCACCCTGTCACCTACTAGATTTCGTTAGCAACTGTGTCATATTCCTATAGTCTCTGTATAGTATTTTACTTTGAAGACTTTACAGTGTGCACTTAACAAATTTTGAATGTATATTTCTCTTATATTTTCCATTTATTTTAAAAGGGACCTCCATTCTGTAAACTGACCTGGTTGAAATGAAAGACTTTTTCTTTATTATTTCGCTTTTGTAACCCAGCATCAGCATCATTATATTCAATCTAGTTCAGTATATTTTACCTCTGAAACATGCCTTTATTCCCATCACTTTTCTGACAGAGATGACTAATTGCTCCTCTATATCTACTTCCCCCTTGCTTCTCAGTAACAGTCCTTGATTTTTAAATGAACATGTATGTGACTGTCCACTACAAAGACTTCTTTCTCAGCCTTCCTTGTAGTTAGATGTGACCTTAGTAAGCTAAGTAAGCTAAACTTAGTAAGCTAAGTTTAAGCTATTAGTTCAGAAAAGTGCCCTTAACAGGAATGAACAGACCCTTTTGCTTCCCTCCTTCCCTTTTCCACTGCTTTGAATATGGATGCTATGCCTGGAACCCACACAGCCATCTTAGCACATATAAGTATATCCCAAATACCACATTTCGTGTTTGTTGTTTATATGAAATTCAAATTTAACTGGGGATTCTACATTTTTATTACTAAATCTGGCAATTCCAGCTTAATTCCAACACAGGGGTTCATAAGGTATACAGGAGAAGCAACTGTAAAATTCTGGATGCTCAGCAGTCCCCTTCAGAAACAAGCCACAGATTGTTCCTTCAACATCGGTTACCAATGTTAGTGTCTTGTGTACCTTGGCCGTACTAATTAGACCAGGGTTAACAGATCTAAAAGAGTCATGGGGTGGCTCTTAGACTTTGAGGTGTGCAGATGTGGAAGTATGTTCAATATAAATAACATCTGGCCTAGTCATCTTTCTCCAGAAGATATTGATTGTGAAACACATGGAGAGAGAGAGAAATACAAGCAAAAACAGAAGTGAAATGAGAGAGAGTAAAGGGAGAGGGTGATACATTTGAGTCTCTAAAGTAAGAGCCATGACAATTCAGATGATGGGTCATCCTTCAAAGCTTCCTCCACCTGCCCAGGTGACTCTCATCTGGCAGGTGGTCGGAGCTGCCAGTCTCTTTATCTGTTCTCTTTCTAATCTAATCTGAAATTCTGGCCCAATTTCCTTCGTGGCCTTTTCACTTTAAAGAGCCTGTTTGGAAGTCAGCAGAACTTGAATTCTGATATATGCCTCTGCTTTTCAGCATGGATGTCCTAATTCTCCTGCTCTGACTTTGATAATACGAGTACATTGGATTGAGACCTCCACATCCACCGACTTAGTCAACAACATTTTGTTAAGTGCAAATGTTGTCCATGGCACTGCACTTGGCTTGCTGGAGCTATAAAAATGAATTAGATGACCCTCACTTCAAAGAGCTGGAACTAAGAGAACAGAAAGAATTGACGTCAGAAAGGAGACCAAAAAGAGGCCAGTCCACAGGAGATCGTAGAGCGACAATGGAGAGATTACAAGCACAAGCACTCATATGGCTTTAATTTTGTGAATTCCCAGGAAGCAAATAAGTGCTAGAGAAAGAGTAGATTACATTCTGGCTTTAATTGTTGGGAAATATCTGAAAGTACCCCAGTGAAAAGGTCAAAGTGGACTCCACACATTTTTTCCCCCAATATTGGGAAGTTCCTAAAATCAGACTTGATGACTCAAGCCTGAAAGGTCCTATCAACTTTTGACATAACATATAGATTGGGTTTAATTGTATGGTGACTAACATAACATAATAAAATAAAATTTAAAAAAACCTAGAAAAAAATAAGTCATACCTATAACTAAACAATGACTGTGGTTATCTTTTCCCCCC
Source organism: Eumetopias jubatus (assembly GCF_037043125.1). Classification (NCBI taxonomy): domain Eukaryota; kingdom Metazoa; phylum Chordata; class Mammalia; order Carnivora; family Otariidae; genus Eumetopias; species Eumetopias jubatus. Next base: position 174,173,855 of record NW_028274810.1, on the reverse strand, counting down.
TTCTTCACGAGCTCTGTCTTGACTTTCATTTCCTATCCCCTTCTGTAGAATTAAGACCCCCTCTGGGCAAAATTGTGAAGCAGAGGAAGGAAAGAAGAGGAAAGAGGAAAGGAATTGAGAGGATTGAGAGCACCTGCCAAGTGCCAGGTACTGCTTCATGTTTTACATGCATTGTCTCATCTAATCTTCAGTACAATCTCGGGGGCGCCTGGGTGGCTCAGTTGGTTGGGTGACTGCCTTTGGCTCGGGTCATGGTCCCGGGGTCCTAGGATCAAGTCCCGCATCGGGCTCCCCCTGCTGTGCGGGGAGTCTGCATCTCCCTCTGCCTCTGCCCGCCACTCCCCCTGCTTGTACTCTCTTTCTCTGTGTGTGTATGTCAAATAAATAAATAAAATCTTTAAAAAAAAATCTCAGATATAGGTATTCTTTACTTTTCCATAACAGAAAGACAAGACTCAGAGAGTTGCAGAGCACAAGTGATTGCTCCTCCATTCCACTGTGAAGTTGCCCCTCCTGTCACTATATCATTTTGCCTTCTTTAGAGCTTTCTTTCACTAACCCTTTACTGTATCTGTTTAGTCATTCTCACCTCCATTTTTATGGATCCTGTTTTTACCTTGAGCTGCCCATAACCAGGATACCCCATGGCGACAAATGGACCTCTGCTTTGTACCTTGGCCTACTGCAGCCCTTGGCTAACTGAGGCTAGTCTCAGTTTTCCCATCTGTAAAATGATACGAGACTACCTTCTCCTATAGGTTTATGAGGATTAAGTTGTGAGGAGTAAATATATGGCAATAGAAATGCCTGGAGCTTCTCCCTTTTTCACATTTGAACACCTTCTGCTCCACTGACATAGGGTTTAAGGAGAAGTGAGTGAGTTAGACAAATTCAGCCCAGCTGAGGGGTTAGCTTGTTGATATGCTACTTCTGCCTAATTGAAATATAAAATGTGCCACTTTCTTGTTTCCTTAAGGTGACTATCCTGATTGTGGCTGAGATGGCAATAATGGTAATGTACTGAGACTTGAGGCTGCTATTAGCCTGAAAGTTATTTTTCAGTTGTCACATTGTAAATAGTGAGGCATCTTAGATACCAGCCTGAACCTGACTACAAATATCTTAAATTATAATCACTCCCTCTTATTCTGGCTTTCTTTGCAATTTAAACAATGGTACTTATTTTCTTGTTAGTTTTCCTTTCTCCCAAAAAGCCAGCTTATAGTATTAACCTAGCACTTAGCTTACACATATAGACATGCAGGCAAAATGCTTATTAAATAAAATGCTGTTGAGTGAACAGAGTGACCCAACAACAGAAAGTGTTGTTACATTTAAATCTCTTTTTTATAAAGTACAATTTTAGGTAAGATGGGAATGTAATCATTTTGAAGCAGCTTTAAAAATGGTGGAACAGATGGCTCTGATTATCTCCAAGAGGCAAGGAATAGATTAAATAGTTTTGTCATTTCTTGTTTAATAGTCTTGGCATTACTTATACACACTTGAGTTTTGAGTACTTTGGCTTACAAATTCACAATACCATGTTAAACCTTAGTTCATTCTCACGATCTGACCCTACTTCTGATGCCAGTATTAGAGATTTATTCTCTCTCTGTCTCTGACTCACTTAGTGGCGTTTCCAACATTTCATTTCCTGCTTAGCCCTTGAAACCAGATTTCTGAGGACAGAATGTACAGGGATCTCTCTGAGCATTCCTTTACATAAGAACCATTCCCTCTACCTTCACTCTCCAGCTACAGCAGGGCTCTGTTCACTAAAGGAACGTTTTATAGATTAAAAAACAACAACAACACAACAACAAAAAAACAGACTAGTTCTTGGAGAAGCAACAAAGTGTCTTGGTCCAAAATAAAATCTACCCACAGCACCTCTTTCCTACCAGGTTCTGCTATTTCTACCTGTTACAGGAGAGGTCCTGGGAAACAGACCCAGAGAGAGACCAGTGCAGGAGTTTAGTATTAGGGCAAGCTCTCAGAATCAGCAGCAGAGGTGGGAGAGTGAAGCAAACATATAGACAGAGGGAGTTTGGGCTGGGATGCAGTTTCAACAAGACTCAGCCCATGAAGATACCTAGAACTCAGATGGCCCTTCAGAATTTGTCCCCAAATAAGGTGAAGGTTTAGATCTTTAGAGCACAGTAGCAACAAGCCATTCATTGCTTTGTGGACTGCCCTCAGGATGGTGAGGAGGGTGACCTTAGACAACGGAGTTCCCTGTAGCTGAAGACAGTTTTTGAAAGCAGCTGGTGACTCCCAGAAGCTGGAGCACAGGTCTTCCCATTCTGACAAAGAAACTGAGTAACACAACACAGTGTCCACTAAATACACAGTGTCTACTGTGGTGCCACAGAAATATTTCAGGGGTGGGGGCACCTGACTGGCTCAGTTGGTAGAGCGTGCTACTCCTGATCTCAGGGTTATGAGTTTGAGCCCCACTTTAGGTGAAGAGATTACTTAAAAATAAAATCTTAAAAAAAAAGAAGAACAAGTATTTCAGGGGCAGGTAGCACATCGATGGTGATGATTCTGGGATTCATTCATTTTGTAGTTGTTTTCATTTTTACTAGCAAACTATCATAACACTAGCCTCTCAGCTTCTGAGATGATACAACAATCATGTTTATTAAATGATTTTAATCTTAAAGAAAAACTGTACACTGTTTATGAGTCAAAGTTTTAGTACAATATTGCAAGAAGAAAAGCCTCTAGGAGGTCAGTTCAACCATTTACTCTGATTAAGAACATTATAGAAAGAGAATGTTAGCTAACCATTGTTAGATTGGCTACAAAAGGGAAAGAACAGCTTAAAATGACTCAGCTCTTGGCTTATGGGTGACAGTCAACAGGGCGAGTTTCCCCAAGTCCAAATCCCAAGAAATTTTATCGGAAAACCACTTAAGCATTTTTCAGGAGCACCAAGTTCTTCCTTTTCATTAGGCAAAAAGTTTCTGCTGCAAATAAGATTCAGACAATTTTTCTTTTACACTTACAAGTTATATTTCATTTACTCAGTCTGTCACAGTGACCCTTCCTTCACAGAGTCCCATCCCTCTCATCAGGCTGGTTGCAACTTGGACTCATGATTGGCTCTTCCATACTCACCCCATTCTTTAAAACCTAAAAATCCATTCATACTTTATCCCCCATTCCTCTCTGATTCCTCATTTTCTGAACTCTGTCTCCAGATTTCTTCCCACCCTTCTCTTAATTGTTCAAGGCTCAACTGAAAAATGGTCAAATTCATTCCTACAAGGTGTTCTGAAACTTTTTTCTCATTTCCTCCTCCAATTTTCTGATCACGAGCATTTCCGTGGTTGATCGATTCCTTTTTCCCTTCTTCTCTGAAGTCTGACCTTTTTTTCCACCAAGATTGCCTAATTTTTATATTTATAAAAGCAATTAATAATTGCAACTATACATTCACTGAAAGTTTTGAATATTCTGATTTATGAGAAAACCTTGCACTACTACAAGAAGAAATTAATTGATTCTGAAAAGCAGTCTAATTGTTTGCTTACCAGGGTTGAAATACAACTAAAACAGGTATACACACACATCAGCATTAGCCAAAAGCTTCCTAAAATCTATGGTTGCATGTGTGGGATCTGTTTTGACCCTATGGCAACTAGTAACCAGAAGGCAGAACTCTGTACCTTCACTTGTTTCTGCAAGAAACCAAACCCAGCAGGCAGTAAAGTCTTTGCTGTAAATTTGTAAGAAGTCACATTGTACAGCATACAAAATTATACACACCCAAAAATCCTCAACATTTTATGTCCCCAGCCCTCTCAGACCACATTGCAATAGGAAACATCTTTATCTTCTCCCAGACAGAGTCCACCCTCTCTGGTTCTACTTTCCCTCCAGAATTTTCCTCTTCAAATATCAAATATCTCTGGCCTTTGTAATGCAAAGCAATTCAACTCACATCTTTTATTTGAGCAAGCTACTGGAATCTCCCTTGTCTAGAAGCTATCAAAAAACTTTCTTCTGAACAATGAGCCTGTAATATTTTCAAAATATAGTCATCTTCTTCAACAACACCAATTTAAAAAAATTAAGTGAAATTAATCATTTTCTCTTTCAGGAATGTAAGTAGATGTTAGGGAAATTAGAAAAGAACAGTATCCTCTCTCTCCCATCCTTAAAGATGCTCTAATGACAGTGATAGGTCAATCAGGGTGTATGTGAACTGACAAATATCAACATGCATCCCTTCTGCATTTATAAATGCCTCAGAGAATCCCATTTATAGTCATACTATGTCTTTTCTCCACTTGTCCCTCAGGCTAGATTCTTGGTCTAGAAAAGTGCAAGGACTAATTCAGGCTTTTCAGAGTTTCCTCCTCCCACCTGTGGGTGTTCTATGACCCCCAAAATCCTTTCTCTTTCCCCATGTCTATTTGCCTTTGCTTCTACTTTATCCCAGCAATCTAAAAATCTATTCCTTATTTAAATTTTCACTGACAGTCTCAGCAAAAAACTTAGCCCTCTGGCATTTACACAACCCTCATGCCAAGACAAACATAGTGTAATGCTTTAAGGAAATTTCTAATGCTCACACAGAAGTTGAGGTATATATTAGAATTCTACCTTTCTACTTTTCTCTGTATTTCTGTATCAGGAATCAGAATATAATTATTTGTAATTAGAAGTCTGAGAATGAACCAGCATAGGTCTTTTGAGTCAATAAGGCATTTTCAAACATTATCTCATGTGACCACTTGACCATCTAGTGAGCTGAATATTATCTTCACTTTACACACATACCTGATAACTTCCCTGACAACAAGTCCTGTGTCTGTCTGTATTTCACCAGTGTACACATAATGCTTGGAGGATTATGTGGCACTTTGTAGATTCTCAATAAATATTTGTTCAATGAATGAAAATCTGAAACCTATTGTTAAGAAATAAAATGAAATTAATATTTATCGAGTACACACTATGTGCTGATCATCAAGCTAAATAACTTCATATACATTTTATCTGTGCAATTTTCCCATAAGCTTGACCAGGTTCAAGAGCCAGATTGTGGAAGCAGATGGCTACTCAGTTATTAATCTGAATATCAGTAGTACTTTTTCTACTGTATAGGTTTGCCTCACTATATATAATGCATTTCTAGATCTCTTCCATATCAGTCTACCTTACAATTTAGTTCCTTTTCTAAAAACATATTTCTAAATCTTGGGTCAATATTTATACAACATTAAAGCTTTAATTTGAGTAAAACACCATGAATAGAGAACTAACAGAGAGAGATCCAGGGGGATGCTTGGTTATTTCTGAGAAATACAAAGAACAGTGCAGGCCACAGGGATAGATACTGGGACTGATCTTACTGAATTTTGTTTTGTTTTTCTAAAAAAATAATGTGCAGTAGAAGATTTTCAGACACTGCAAGAGTCACATGCCAAGATAACAGAAATAAATAACAATTGTCTCTCTCAAGGCTCAGTAAGATATCTGTTTTAGAAAGAAAACGTCTCAATTGTATCTAGCAGGGGCCTCATCTTGACAGCTTCATTGTGTTCGCTGCAAGGATTTATCAGTCTTGAGGACAAAAGAAAAAAAAAGATGTGATCCTGCCACCAGTCCACTTGGAAGAGATTTTGGGTCGCATGAAATACACAAACTGTTCAGAGGATAGAGTCTATAGGAGAGAGAAGGGATAATTTTTGGATTAGTAGCCATTCCTTTTTCCTATGTCTTTACCTCTCTCTCCTCTCACTTCCTTTGGAAGTTGGGACAGAGCCTTAGAAAATGAAAGGCTATTAAAGGAAAAAACAAAAAACAAAAAACAATTTTGCTAAAATTTCTGCAAATACTAGTAGCACAATAACACAAAGTGGTATCATTTTGTCACTCACATATCACATGTAACGACATGTAATGTAAAAGAGGGTAGGGGTATTTTTCCTAATTAATGAAGCAGCAGCCTAGGAGCCCTAGACCCAACTGACCAAAATCTGAAGGATAGAATTCTTCAGAGATAGAATTCTGAGATGTAACTAGTGATTTCCAATAACCCAATTCCATGATGCTGTATTCACTGTTCATTTTTCAGTCAACATCTTACTTGCCTTCTCAGCAGTTCCTTCAGTCTAATGAAATACTTTCTTCTCTGTACCTGTAGGACAATAAATACATTCCTGAGCGTCCTTTTACCTCTGGCTGCTTCTTAACCTCCTTCATCAGTTATTCCTTTGCTTGTTCTCCATGTCAGAGGGCTTGATCCCACATGCTACTCTGTCCTGCTACAAACTCTAAACAGAGAGAAAGGAATCTAAGCATACTGCTAAAGAAAGTCATGAAACCACAAAGAGAGAGTTCAAGAGAAGAAGAAAGGAACTATAAAACAGCTAGAAAACAGTGAACAAAATAGCAGTATTGATGGACCCCCATCAATAACTGCTTTAAGTCTGAATGAACCAAATTCTCCAATCAAAAGTCATAGAGTGACTAAATGGCTAAAAGAAAAATAATCCATCTATGTGTTGTCTACAAAAGAGTCACTTTGGATGTAGGGAAACACAGAGACTGAAATCGAAGAGATGAAAAGATATTCCTTGCAAATGGAAACCAAAAGAAAGCTGGGCTAGCCATTCTTATATCACACAAAATAGACTTTAAAACAAAGACTGTACTAAGTGGCCAATAAGAACATGACATAATGATAAAGGGGTCAATCCAACAAGAGGATATAATATTTGTAAATATTTAGCCACCCAACAAGGGACAGTTAAATATATAAAGCAAATATTAACAGACCTAAAGGAATAAATAGAAATACAATAGTAGTAGTGGACTTTAATTACAATTAAATCCAATTACATCAATGGATAGATATAGATCATCCAAACTGAAAATCAATAAGGAAACATTAGCCTAAATTGGCATATTAGACCAGATGGACTTCACAGATAAATACAGAACATTCCATCCAAAAGCAACAGAATACACATTCTTTTTAACTGCACATGAAATATTCTCCAGGATAAATCATATGATGGACCACAAAACAAATCTTAATAAATTTAAAAAGAAGATGGAAATCATACCAAGTATATTTTAAACAACAATGATATGAAGCTAGAAATCAATTACAAGGAGAAAAGTGGAAAATTTACAAATATATGAAGATTAAACAACATGTCGCTAAATAATCAGTGGGTCCAAGAAGAAATTGAAAGAGAAATAAAAAAATACCTTGGACAAATGCAAATGGAAATGCAATATACTAAAACTTATGGGATGCAACAATAACAGTTTTAAGAGGGAAGTTCATAGTGATAATTGCCTACATAAAGAAAAAATCTCAAATATTAACAACCTAACTTTATACCTCAAAAAACAAGAAAAAAAGAACGAATGAAGCCCAAGTGTAGTAGAAGAAAGAAAATAACCAAAAACACACAGAAATAAATGAATTCTACCAAATGAAATGAATTCTACCAAACATAAAAAGAAGAATTAATACCAATCCTTCTCAAACTCTTGCAAAAATACAAGAGGAAGGGGAGGACAAGATGGTGGAGGAGTAGGAGACCTAAATTTCATCTCATTCCAGGAATTCAGCTAGATAAGGATCGTTTGATCCCTATCTGAACACCTACGAACTCAATAGGAGATCGAAGAAAAGAATAGCAGCAACTCTCTGAACAGAAAAACGACCACTTTTTGGAAGGTAGGATGTGTGGAGAAGTGAATCCGAGACGATATTCCAGAACATAGACCGCACGGGGAGGGAGCCTCCATCAGCTGCTACTGGCAAGTGATAGAGCTGTGGAGCACAAAATCGGAACTTTTAGAAGTCAGCTCCACTGAGGGTGGAACCCTCGCTGGGACAGTGTCGTCTCAGGACCCTTGGGGTCACAGAAAGACCGGGGGTACCTGAGTGTGGCAGAGCTCCCAGGTATCGGAACAGGGAAGCTGGCTGTAAAGACGGAGCCGAGGAGTGGGCTCTCAGCTTGGGGTTGCCATAAACCATGATCCACCGCACAGTCAGGCCACTGCTCCTCCAGCAGAGACCCAACAAGGGGCAGATCTGGGGAGACTCCCCTTCTCCCCCCAGGAGGAGCAGCACGGGAGCGCACCACAGGGATCTGCTGGGTTTGGATACTCCAAATGGGGTCGTGTGCCAGAGATAGAAATGCTCGGTCACAGGCCGGGTGAGCACAGAGTGTGGGCGGAGACCAGGGTAGATGGGAGTGATTGACTGCTTTTCTCTGGGGGCTCACTGAGGAGTGGGGCCCCGAGTTCTCAGTTCCTCCAGGATGGAGATTGGGAGGCCACCATTTTCACTCGTCCTCCAAAACTGTAGGGAAAGTTTGCAGGGAACAAAAGCTCCGGAGAGCAAACCCAAGCTGATTACTTAGCCCAGACATGGCAAGGGTGGGGCAATTCCGCCTCCAGCAAAGACAATTGGGAACCACGGCAACAGGCCCCTCCCCCAGAAGATCCCCAAGAACAGCCAGCCAAGACCAAGTTTACCGATCAATGAAAATGGCAGAACACCAGCACTAGGGGAATACAGCACATAGAATTCATGGCTTTTTTCCCATGATTCTTTAGTCTTTCAAAGTTAATTTTTTTAATTTTCTTTTTTTTTTTGGAATTTTTCTTTTTCCCTTTTTCAACCAAAATCTTATCAATCCTTTTTTTAAAAATCTTCTTTATTTTTCATTTTTAGAGTCATATTCTATCCCTTCATAGTAGTTAACCTTATTTTTGGTATATATATAAGTTGTTCTCTCTTTAAAATTTTGGGATACAGTTTCTTCTAACAGACCAAAATATATCCTACATCTCTAGTGTATGGCTTTGTTTTAGTCTCCTGCCTGATCGGTCTCTCCCCCCCCTTTTTTTTTAATTTCTCTTCTTCCTTTTTTCAACCAACTTATCAGTTCCTTTTATAAAATCTTTTATAATTTTCATCTTTACAGTCATATTCCATCCCTTCATCATATTTACCCATATTTTTGTACATATATAAGCTTTTCTTTCTTTAAAATTTTGGGAGGCAGTTTCTTCTAACAGACCAAAATACACCCAAAATCTAGTGTGTGGCACTGATCTGTTAATCAGCCTGATCATATTTGATCATATTCTTTTTTTTCATCTTTATCTTTTCCTTTTTCTTTTTTTTTTCTTTTTTCTTTCTTTCTCTTTCTTTTCCCCAGTTTCAGGTCTCTTCTGATTTGTTTAGTGTATATTTTTCTGAGGTCGTTGTTACCCTCTTAGCATTTTGTTCTCTCATTCGTCTAGTCTCCTGTGGACAAAATGACAAGATGGAAAAACTCACCTCAAAAAAAAAAGAACAAGAGGCAGTACTGACTGCCAGGGACCTAATCAATATGGACATTAGTAAGATGTTGGAACTAGCCTTCAGAATGACAATTTTAAAGATACTAGCTGGGCTTGAAAAAAGCGTGGAAGATATTAAAGAAACTCTTTCTGGAGAAATAAAAGAACTAAAATCTAACCAAGTCAAAATCTAAAAAGGCTATTAATAAGGTGCAATAAAAAAATGGAGGCTCTAACTGCTAGGATAAATGAGGCAGAAGAGAGAATTAGTGATATAGAAGACCAAATGATGGAAAATAAAGAAGCTGAGAAAAAGGAAGATAAACAACTACTGGATCACGAGGGCAGAATTTGAGAGATAAGTGATACCATAAGACAAAACAATATTAGAATAATTGGGATCCCAGAAGAAGAAGAGAGAGAGGGGCAGAAGGTATATTGGAGCAAATTATAGCAGAGAACTTCCCTAATTTGGGGAAGAAAACAGGCATCAAAATCCAAGAGGCTCAGAGAACCCCCCTCAAAATCAATAAAAATAGGTCAACACCCCGACATCTAATAGTAAAACTTAACGAGTCTCAGAGACAAAGAGAAAATCCTGAGAGTAGCTCAGAAGAGATCTGTAACCTACAATAGTAGAAGCATTAGATTGTCAACAGACCTATCCACAGAGACCTGGCAGGCCAGAAAGGACTGGCATAATATATTCAGAGCACTAAACGAGAAAAATATGCAGCTAGGCTGCCATTGAAAATAGAAAGAGAGATAAAAAGCTTCCAGGACAAATAAAAACTAAAGGTATTTGCAAACACGAAACCAGCCCTACAAGAAATATTGAAAGGGATCCTCTAAGCAAAGAGAGAGCCCAAAAGTAACATAGACCAGAAAGGAACACAGACTATACACAGTAACAGTCACCTTACAGGCAATACAATGGTGCTAAATTCATTCCTTTCAATAGTTACCCTGAATGTAAATGGGCTAAATGACCCAATCAAAAGACACAGGGTATTGGATTGGTTAAAAAAACAAGACCCATTGATATGCTGTCTGCAAGAGACTCATTTTAGACCCAAAGACACCCCCAGATAGAAAGTGAGGCGTTGGGAAACCATTTGCCACACTAAGGGACACCAAAAGAAAGCTGGGGGGCAATCTTTACATCAGAAAAATCAGATTTAAAACTAAAGACTATAATAAGAGATGAGGAAAGACACTATATCCTCCTTAAAGGGTCTATCCAACAAGAAGATCTAACAATTGTAAATATCTATGGCCCTAAAATGGGAGCAGCTAATTATATAAGCCAATTAATAACAAAAGCAAAAAAACACCTTGAGAACAATACAATAATAGTAGGGGACTTTAACACCCCCCTCACTGAAATGGACATATCATCTAAGCAAAAGATTAACAAGGAAATAAAGACTTTAAATGACACACTGGGACAAATGGACTTCACAGATATATTCAGAACATTCCATCCCAAAGCAACAGAATACACATTCTTCTCTAGTGCCCATGATATATTTCTCCAAAATAGATCACATCCTAGGTCACAAATCAGGTCTCAACTGGTACCAACAGATTGGGATCATTCCCTGCATATTTTCGGACCACAATGCTTTGAAACTAGAACTCAATCACAAGAGGAAGGTCAGAAAGAACTCAAATACATGGAGGCTAAAGAGCATCCTACTAAAGTATGAATGGGTCAACCAGGAAGTTAAAGAAGAATTAAAAAAATTCATGGAAACCAATGAAAATGAAAACTCAACTGTTCAAAATCTTTGGGATGCAGCAAAGGCCTAAGAGGAAAGAATATGGCAATGCAAGCCTTTCTCAAGAAACAAGAAAGGTCTCAAATACACAACCTAACCCTACACCTAAAGGAGCTGGAGAAAGAACAGCAAATAAAACCTAAACCCAGCAGGAGAAGAGAAATAACAAAGATCAGAACAGAAATCAATGAAATAGAAACCAAAAGAACAGTAGAACAGATCAACGAAACTAGGAGCTGGTTCTTTGAAAGAATTAACAGGATTGATAAACCCCTGGCCAGACTGATCAAAAAGAAAAGAGAAATGACCCAAATAAATAAAATCATGAATGAAGGAGGAGAGATCGCAACCAACACCAAAGAAGTACAAACAATTATAAGAACATATTATGAACAACTATATGTCAGCAAATTAGATAATCTGGAGGGAATGGATGCGTTCCTAGAAATGTATCAACTACCAAAACTGAACCAGGAAGAAATAGAAAACCTGAACAGACCTATAACCACTAAGGAAATTGAAGCAGTCATCAAAAATCTCCCAAAAAACAAGAGCACGGGGCCAGATGGCTTCCCAGGGGAATTCTACCAGACATTTAAAGAAGAATTGATACTTATTCTTCTGAAACTGTTCCAAAAAATAGAAATGGAAGGAAAACTTCCAAACTCGTTTTATGAGGCCAACATTACCTTGATCCCAAAACCTGACAAAGACCCCATCAAAATGGAGAATTATATACCAATATCCCTGATGAACATGGATGCAAAAATTCTCACTAAAATACCAGCCAATAGGATCCAACAGTACATTAAAAGGATTATTCACCACGACCAAGTGGGATTTATCCCTGGGCTACAAGGTTGGTTCAACATCCACAAATCAATCAATGTGATACAATACATTAATAAAAGAAAGAACAAGAACCATATAATCCTCTCAATAGATGCAGAGAAAGCATGTGACAAAGTACAGCATCCTTTCTTGATTAAAACTCTTCAGAGTATAGGGATAGAGGGTACATACCTCAATATCATAAAAGCCATCTCTGAAAAACCCACAGCAAATATCATTCTCAGTGGGGAAAAACAGAGCTTTCCTCCTGAGGTCAGGAACACGGCAGGGATGTCCACTATCACCACTGCTATTCAACCATAGTACTAGAAGTCCTAGCCACAGCAATCAGACAACAAAAAGAAATAAAAGACATCCAAATCGGCAAAGAAGAAGTCAAACTCTCACTCTTTGCAGATGATAGGATATTTTATGTGGAAAACCCAAAAGACTCCACCCCAAAACTGTTAGAACTCATACAGGAATTCAGTAAAGTGGCAGGATATAAAATCAATGCACAGAAATCAGTGGCATTCCTATATGCCAACAAGACAGAAGAAACAGAAATTGAGGAGTCGATCCCATTTACAATTGCACCCAAAACCATAAGATACCTAGGAATAAATCTAACCAAAGAGGCAAAGAATCTGTACTCAGAAAACTATAAAATACTCATGAAAGAAATTGAGGAAGACACAAAGAAACGGAGAAACGTTCCATGCTCATGGATTGGAAGAACAAATATTGTGAAGGTGTCAATGCTACCTAGAGCAATCTACACATTCAATGCAATCCCTATCAAAATACCATCCACTTTTTTCAAAGAAATGGAACAAATAATCCTAAAATTTGTATGGAACCAGAAAAGACCCTGAATAGCCAGAAGAATGTTGAAAAAGAAAAGCAAAACTGGTGGCATCACAATTCTGGACTTCAAGCTCTATTAAAAAGCTATAATCATCAAGACAGTATGGTACTGGCACAAAAACAGACACATAGATCAATGGACTAGAATAGAGAGCCCAGAAATGGACCCTCAACTCTATGGTCAACTACTTTTCGACAAAGCAGGAAAGAATGTCCAATGGCAAAAAGACAGTCTCTTCAAGAAATGGTGTTGGGAAAATTGGACAGCCACATGCAGAAGAATGAAACTGGACCATTTTCTTACAACACACACAAAAATAGACTCAAAATGGATGAAAGACCTAAATGTGAGACAGGAATCCATCAAAATCCTTGAGGAGAACACAGGCAGCAACTTCTTTGACCTCAGCCGCAGCAGCTTCTTCCTAGAGACATCACCAAAGGCAAGGGAAGCAAGGGCAAAATGAACTATTGGGACTTCATCAAGATAAAAAGCTTTTGCACAGCAAAAGAAACAGTCAACAAAACCAAAAGACAACCAACAGAATGGGAGAAGATATTTGCAAATGACATATCAGATTAAGGGCTAGTATACAAAATCTATAAACAACTTATCAAACTCAACACCCAAAGGACAACTAATCCAATCAAGAAATGGGCAGAAGACATGAACAGACATTTTTCCAAAGAAGACATCCAAATGGCCAACAGACACATGAAAAAGTGCTCAACATTGCTCGGCATCAGGGAAATCCAAATCAAAACCTCAATGAGATACCACCTCACACCAGTCATAATGGCTAAAATTAACAAGTCAGGAAATGACAATTTTGGCAGGGATGTGGAGAAAGGGGAACCCTCCTACATTGTTGGTGGGAATGCAAGCTGGTGCAGCCACTCTGGAAAACAGTATGGAAATTTCTCAAATAGTTGAAAATAGAGCTACCATGTGATCCAGCAATTGCACTACTGGGTATTTACCCCAAAGATACAAATGTAGGGATCCGAAGGGGTACGTGCACCCCAATGTTTATAGCAGCAATGTCCACAATAGCCAAACTATGGAAAGAGCCAAGATGTCCAACTACAGATGAATGGATAAAGGAGAAGTGGTGTATATATATATACAATGGAATATTATGCAACCATCAAAAGGAATGAAATCTTGCCATTTGCAATGACATGGATGGAACTGGACGGTATTATACTGAGCGAAATTAGTCAATCAGAGAAACACATGTATCATATGATCTCACTGATATGAGGAATTATTAATCTCAGGAAAGAAACTGAGGGTTGCTGGAGTGGTAGGGGGTGGGAGGGATGGAGTGGCGATTAATAGACATTGGGGAGGGTATGTGCTATATTGAGCGCTATGAATTGTGTAGGACTGTTGAATCACAGACCTGTACCTCTGAAATAAATAATGCATAATATGTTAAAAAAAAAGAAGATAGTAGGAAGGGGAAAATGAAGGGGGGGAAATTGGAGGGGGAGACGAACCATGAGAGACTATGGACTCTGAGAAACAAACGAGGTTTCTAGAGGGGAGGGGGGTGGGGTGATGGGTTAGCCTGCTGATGGGTATTAAAGAGGGCACGTATTGAATGTAGTAGCACTGTGTGTTATACACAAACAATGAATCATGGAACACTACATCAAAAATTAATGTTGTATGGCGATTAACATAACATAATAAAATATTTAAAGCTAAAAAAAAAAGAAAAATACAAGAAGAAGGAACACTTTCAAACTCGTTTTATGAGGCCAGCATTACCCTGATACCAAAACCAGACAAGGATGCCACAAGAAAAGAAAATGACAGGCCATATCATGATTAACATTTATGTTAACAAAATGTTAGCACACTGAATTCGTATACATCAAAGGGACCATACACCAAGATCAAATCAAAATTTATTTCTGGGTTGGAAAGATGGCTCAACATCTGCAAATCAATGTGATAAACCACATTGACAGAATGAAGAATACAAATTTATAGTCTTCTTAATAAATACAGAAAAAACATTTGACAAAATTCAGCGTTCTTTTATGATAAAAAGTCTAACAAATTGGGTATAGAAGTAATGTACCTCAGAGTAATAAAGACCATATATGGCAAGCCTACAAGTAACATCATACTTAATGATGAAAAGTTGAAAGTTTTTCCTCTAAGATCAGGAATAAAGCAAGGATTCAACATAGTATTGGAAATCCTAACCAGAGCAATTAGGCAAGAAAAAGAAAATGTCATCCAATTTGGAAAGGGAGAAGCAAAAATTTCACTATGTGCAGATGACATGATATTGTACATAGCTAATCTGAAAAGACTACACCAAAAAAAACTGTTAGAACTAATAAGTGAATTCAGTGAAGTTGCAGGATGAAAAATCAATGTACAAAATTCTGTTGCGTTTTTATACACTAATAATGAACTATCAGAAAGAGAAATTAAGAAAAACAATCCTATTTAAATTGCATCAAAAACAATCAGATACCTAGGAATAAATTTAACTAAGGAGGTAAGAGACTGGTACACTGAAAATTTTAAGACATTACTGAAAGAAATAGAGGAAGACACAAATAAATGGGAAATATGTTCCATGCTCATGGATTGGAAGAATTAATATTGTTAAAATATCCATAGTGCCCAAATAAATTTACAGAGTCAATGCAACCTCTATCAAAATTTCAATGGCATTTTTCACAGAAATAGAACAAATAACCCTAGAATTTGTATGGGAACACAAAAGATCACACATAGCCAGAGCAAACATTTTGCTTACATAGCTCCATAAGAGCTTTATTATGAGATATAATTGATATATAATATTACTTTCCAGGTGTACAACACAATGATTTGATATTTGTAAAGAATTTTTAAGTTGAGAATTAAGATTTTGTATTATAAACTTACACAGTTACAGAAGGGTAATGGTAGGTATATATTGTAAATATATAACTTTAAAAATGAAACTGTTCTATCACTTTAAAATGTATCCAGTGGACTCTAAATACCACAGTGGTTTGACACCCACCACAATCCATTTTTTAAAAAGATTTTATCAGTAAAAAATTATATATTATTCCTTTAAAAAAGGAGTATGGTATTAGCATAAAAACAGGTGCATAGCTCAATAGAATAAAGTTCAGAAATGAACCCACATGTATATCACCAATCAATTTATGATAAAGGAATCAAGAATATAGAATGCAGAAGGGATAGTTTTTTCAATAAATGTTGGGAAAACTGGATAGCCATATGTAAAAGAATGAAATCGCACCATTATCTTACACCATACACAAAAATTAACCCAAAATGGATTAAACACTTGAATATAATTGAAACCATAAAACTTCTAGAAGAAAGCATGGGTGGTAAACTCCTTGACATCAGTCTTGGTGAAGATTTCTTGGATCTGACACCAAAAGCAATCAAAGCAAAAATTAATAAGTGGGGCTACATCAAATTAAAAAGATTCTGCACAGCAAAGGAAACCATCAATAAAATGAAAAGGCAGCCTACTAACTAAATGGGGAAAATATTTCCAAATCTGATAAGGAGTTAATTTCCAAATATATAAGGAACTTATACAATTTAATAGCAAAACAAACAAACAATCCAATTTAAAAATGGGCAAAAGATCTGAATAAACATTCCTTTCAAAGAAGACATACAGATGGCCAACAGGTACATGAAGAGATATTCAACATCACTAATCATCAGGGAAATGTAAATCAAAACCACAAGGAGATACTAGCTCACACTTGTTAGAATGGCTATTATCAAACAGACAAGTATTTGCAAAGAAGTGGAGAAAAGCAAATCTCTCTGTATTGTTGGTGGGAATATAAACTGTATTTTCCACAGTATAGTTTCCTCAAGAATACATACATACATACATACATACATACATACATACATACATACATCTATACATACATACATATGTACATACTACCATATTATTCAGTAATTCCACTTCTGGGCATTTATTTGAAGAAAATGAAAACACTAATTTGAAAAGACACATGCACCTCCACATTCATTGCAGTCTTATTTACAATAGCCAAGATATAAAAACAACTTATGTGTCCATCAGTGGATGAATGGATAAAGAAATGTGCTATGTATGTGTGTGTGTGTGTCTGTCTGTCTGTCTGTCTGGAATTATATATATATATAATTCAGTCATAAAAACGATTGAAATCTTGTCATTTGTGACAAAATGGATGGACCTTCAGGGCATTATGCAAAGTGAAATGAGTCAGAGAAAGATAGATACAGTATGATCTCACTAATCTAAAAAATAAAATGAAAACAAAACCAAGTTCATAGATACAGAAAACAGATTGGTGAGAACAGTTTGGTGTTTGCAGAGGCATGGGTGAGAGATGGGTGAAATGGATGAAGGGTGTCAAAAGGTACAAACTCCAAGTTATAAAATAAGACGTGGAGATATAATGTACAGCATGTTGATTATATTTAGTAATACTTTATTGCATTTTTGAAAGTTGCTAAGAGAGTTGGTCTTAGAAGTTCTCAACACAAGGAAAATAATTTTTTATAACTATGTATGGTAATCATTGTTAACTGGAATATTGTGATCATTTTGATCCTTGTGATGATCACTTGTGTATACAAATACTGAATCATTATGTTGTATGCCTGAAACTAATATAATGTTAAATATCAATTATACCTTAATTAAAAAACAATCTAAACAGGTAAGCTTTAAAAAACATATCCATGTAATAGTTCCTGAATGTGTATCTCAGACTTCTCTGATAGCCCCATGTTACACTATTAAACAGCCCACATGGTTGTTTCACAAGCATCTGGAATCTAGCATGTCTAAACAACTTTTAATCATACCTACCACATTCGCTCCTTTTCCTAGGTCACCAGGATCCATTTAGTTCCTGGTGCCCAAAACAGGTCAGCCCTGCTTCTAAGTCATGTATATTCTATCTTTTTTTTAAAAATTTTATTTTATTATGTTATGTTAATCACCATACATTACATCATTAGTTTTTGATGTAGTGTTCCATGATTCATTATTTGTGTATAACACCCAGTGCTCCATGCAGTAAGTGCCCTCTTTAATACCCATCACCAGGCTAACCCATTCCCTCACCACCTCCCCTCTAGAACATTTGCAGTTTCCACCAGAATTCCAGATATATATTCTATCTTAAAACACATCTTAAATATGTCTCTTCCTTCTCTATGGCCATCACAAGATGACATCATCCACCTCTTACTGGACTCCTGCAATAGCCTCCAAACTGATGTCCTCAGATTTGTTCTCACCCCATTCATTCATCCATTCTCCATACTGCAACCATCACAATTTTTTTTAAAGACTTATTTGTTTATTTGAGAGAGAGAACACACATGAATGGGGGGAGGGGCAGCAGGAGCGAATCATCAAGCAGACTCCCCACTGAGTGGAGAGCCCAATGCAGGCCTCGATCCCACAACCCATGAGATCATGACCTGAGCTGAAACCAACACTTAATCAACTGAGCCACCCAGGTACCCCAAACATAACGGTTTTTTTAGAGGCAAATCTGGTCATGTCACTACAATATTTTAAATCACTATAATGTCATAACATTGTTTTTTGGAGAAAATTCAAAATCCTTAACCTTAATGGTCCTCAACAACTAAACCCTAGGCTTATCTTTCCTCAGTAGCTCCCACAGCACTCTAATACTGTCTGACATTTGGTTCCTTTAATGATCCTGGTTCTTTTTTTTTTTTTAATTTTTTATTAACATATAATATATTATTTGTTTCAGGGGTACAGTTCTGTGATTCATCAGTCTTACACAACCATAGCACATACCTTCCCCAATGTCCATCACCCAGCCACCCATCTCTCCCAACCCCCTCCACTCCAGCAAACCTCAGTTTGTTTCCTGAGATTAAGAGTCTCTCTTATGGTTTGTCTCCCTCTCTGGTTTCATCTTGTTTTTCCCTCCCTTCCCCTATGGCTCAGTCGGTTAAGCATCTGCCTCCCTTTCCCTATGATCCTCTGTCTTGTTTCTCAAATTCCTCATATCAGTGAGATCATATGATACTTGTATTTTTCTGATTGACTTATTTCACTTAGCATGATACCCTCTAGTTCCATCCATGTCATTGCAAATGGCAAGATTTCATTTTTTGATGGCTACATAATATTCCATTGTATATGTATATATATATATATATACCACATCTTCTTTATCCATTCATCTGTTGATGGACATCTAGGCTCTTTCCATAGTTTGGCTATTGTGGACATTGCTGCTATAAACGTTGCAGGGTGCATGTGCCCCTTTGGATCACTACATTTGTATCTTTGGGGTAAATACCCAGTAGTGCAATTGCTGGGTCATAGGGTAACTCTATTTTCAATTTTTTGAGGAACCCCCATACTGTTTTCCAGAGTGGCTGCACCCGCTTTCATTCCCACCAACAGCATAGGAGGGTTCCCCTTTCTCCTCATCCTCGCTAACATCTGTCGTTTTCTGACTTGTTAATTTTAGCCATTCTGACTGGTGTGAGGTGGTATCTCATTGAAGTTTTGATTTGGATTTCCCTGATGCTGAGTGATTTTGAGTACTTTTTCATGTGTCTGTTGGCTATTTGGATGTCTTCTTTGGAAAATGTCTGTTCGTGTCTTCTGCCCATTTCTTGATTGGATTGGTTGTCCTTTGGGTGTTGAGTTTGATAAGTTCTTTATAGATTTTGGATACTAGCCCTTTATCTGATATGTCATTTGCAAATATCTTCTCCCATTCTGTCGGTTGTCTTTTGGTTTTGTTGACTATTTCCTTTGCTGTGCAAAAGCTTTCTATCTTGATGAAGTCCCAATAGTTCATTTTTGCCCTTGTTTCCTTTGCCTTTGGAGATGTTTCTAGGAAGAAGCTGCTGCAGCTGAAGTCGAAGAGGTTGCTGCCTGTGTTCTCCTCAAGGATTTTGATGGATTCCTGTCTCACGTTTAGGTCTTTCATCCATTTTGAGTCTATTTTTGTGTGTGGTGTAAGGAAATGGTCCAGTTTCATTCTTCTGCATGTGGCTGTCCAATTTTCCCAACACCATTTGTTGAAGAGACTGCCTTTTTTCCATTAATCCTGGTTCTCTTTAAGCCTTTATTCATAATTTTTCTCCCCATTGCAATCTGACATCCACCCCTTCATGGACTATCTAAATTCTAAATCTCCTTCTGAATTGAAAGTAAGCATTATTGACTTAGGGAAACTGTTCTGATTCCTTAAACTAGCTCAGTCTGAACTGTTCTTTGCCTGCTTAGAATATTGGACTTCATTTTTTGGTAATATTTATTTGTTTATTTGAGGGGGGGCAACATGGGAGGATGGGCATAGGTAGAAGGAGAGAGAATCTCAAGCAGACTCTGCGCTGAGTGCAGAGCCTAACTCAGAGCTCGATCTCACGATCCTGAGATCACGACCTGAGCCAAAAGCAAGAGTTGAACACTAATGGAGTGCACCACCCAGGGGCCTCAGAATATTGGACTTCATTTTGATAGCACTAAGAATATTGTCATTTTAATTCTTTGTAATGAACTGTTGAAAGCCTCTTCCACCAGAATGTCAGCTTCTGAAAGTAGGGACTCTATCTACTGCTATATCCTTACACAGGATCTTTGATATAGTTGGCACTTAACACATACTTGTGGGTAGATAATTAATTAATGAAATAATTCAGTATTTATTAATCACTTATGTGCCACTTACTGGTCTAAGTTCTTTCATGTATATTTTCATTTAAACTCACAACAACCCTATTAGATAGGTACTTTTATAGTCTCTATTTTACATGTGAAGATAACAGGTGTGGAAAGATTAATAACTTGCAGATGTATAATCTCCATCCCTGCCACCATGGCCATTTTATTCATGAATTTATTGGCCATGGATAGGAATAGCTGAGGTAAGTGGCTATTTATTAAGATCCTTCCCTGCAGAGTTTGCTCTTTGGGAAGCATTAACATGGAACAAAAACATGTTTACATTTTATGCCCATTTGGAGAGGTTTATCTACATACCTCTTCCTTACACCATTTTGTCAGCAAACTTCTGATCATTTCCCTTCTAAATACTGACCATACAAGTAAACTATTATCCACTGCGCATGCATCAATATAGATCTGCATTTGTGGTCATCTCTTCTTCCAGGCAAACAAACCACTGGGTGCATTGCCTAAAGTTCTGCCCACCTGGAGGATTTCCCTTCACAACTATTTTTTCAGGGCCACTTCTGAATGGGACTATAGTATTGCAGCTGTTTATTTTTGGGTAGTGCCACCATATCATACAGCATTCTCTGTAAAGCAGGCTGAGATTTTTTTTTTTCTTCTGAAGTCATCAGATCATAGAAAATAGTTGTGGGTTGAGACAGGAGGTAGTGTAGCAGCAATATGAGACTTGGAAATCTGAGACACTTGCTTTTAGGATTTTCTTGAGCCTGATAATGAACAGTTCTACTTGATGATGGAGAGCCACTGTGTACATCCAACTTTATGGTTTGGTAAGTCAGACGCTGTTCAATTTGGGGGAAGCTCAGTTTTCATGGTAATTTGGCAGCCTCCATCAAGTGTTTTGTTTCCATGAGAACCCTGAGGCTATCCAAAGGTTGTTTCTCAATAGAAGAGAATGGTGACAATTATCATATGATCTCACTGATAAGAGGAATTTGAGAAACAAGACAGAGGATCATAGGGGAAGGGAGGGGAAAATGAAACAAGATGAAACCAGAGAAGGAGACAAACAATGAGAGACTCTTAATCTCAGGAAACAAACTGAGGGTTGTTGTGGGGGAGGGAGGTGGGAGGATGGGGTGGTTGGGTGATAGACATTGGGGAGGGTATGTGCTATGGTGAGCGCTGTGAATTGTGTAAGACTGTTGAATCACAGAACTGTACCTCTGAAACAAATAATACATTATATGTTAATAGAAAAAAAGAGAGAATGGTGAGAATGCAGAGAATGGTGGCCTTGCTTTGAAATCTTCAAGCACCTTTAGAGACCTTCCAGTAGCTTCATGCAACATCTGTATCTTCTGTAGACACTTCAGACACCATCAGATCAGCTGGGTCAGATGAGCAAAGTAAGGGAGCCACTTGCATAACAGCCTGAATCTGTTCATAACTTTGTTTTGCTTTTGACCTTAGTCAATACGGGAGGTCTTCTGGTTTATTCAGTAAATAGATTGTAGTGTCAGACCCAAAAGAGTATATGCTGCCTCAAAACCCCAAAAAGGCCCAAAAGTAGAAGTCAGTTGCAGCATCTTGTCCTTCTTGACCCCTGGTCATTAGACCCCTAAAAATTCCATCCAGGGGGTATACATATGCCTAATGATATCTAGAAAGGTTTAATTTCCTCCTCACAAGGTCCAATCAGCATGATAACATCGATGTAGTGGACCAAGGTGTTATCTCGTGACTGAAGAAACAATAAAGGTCTCTTTGACTGGATTATGATTATGACAAGAGCTGGAGATTTGATATAGGTAAGACAGTTAACATTTATTGCTGGCCCTTCTAAGTGAAAGCAAACTGCATTTGCCAGATTAATAGCTACCACACCAGGGGATGTGTTGATGTGCTGTGATGATTAAACCACATGTAGAAAAGCAGGTGCAATTTATTTTTTTTAAAGATTTTATTTATTTATTTCAGAGAGAGAGAGAATGAGAGATAGAAAGCATGAGAGGGAAGAGGGTCAGAGGGAGAAGCAGACTCCCTGCTGAGCAGGAAGCCCGATGTGGGACTCGATCCCGGGACTCCAGGATCATGACCTGAGCCGAAGGCAGTCGCTTAACCAACTGAGCCACCCAGGCGCCCAGCAGGTGCAATTTAAATCATCACCTCATTAAACTTGTACTATGCTTTTGTTGTTCTTTAAGATTAATCTGGCCTCTGCACGGTCCACATAGGCAAATTAAATGGGGATATGGTAGGAAGTGCCATTCTTGCTTTCCTTATTTTCTTGATAAGGTATTAATATCTGCTAATATCCCTCTATGAATGTGGCATTACTTTTGGTTTGCTCTGTTGTTAGACAGAGGTAGTCCTAGAGATTTTCATTTAACTTTTCCTGCCATAATAACCTTCAGTCTCCAGATCAAGGAGCCAATGTGGGGATTCTGCCAATTGCTGAGTATACGTATTCTTTTTTTTTTTTTAAGATTTTATTTATTTATTTGTCAGAGAGAGAGAGAACAAGCAGGGAGAGCAGCAGGCAGAGGGAGAAGCAGACTCCCTGCTGAGCAAGGAGACCTATGTGGGACTCATCACAGGACCCTGAGATCATAACCTGAGCCAAAGGCAGACACTTAACCAACTGAGCCACCCAGGCATCCTGAGTATATTTATTCTAATTATACATTCTGTAAGTGAGGAAACAACCATTGGGTGCATTCATTTAGGGAGACCCCTATACGATGGATGTAAGCCAAACTCCATTAATCTTTTGATTTCTGAAACTGTCTAGTAATTTCTTTTTCACCAAGCACAGTAGCTGTATGTCCCTTTGAAAACAGGCTAGGAAGAAGATTTACAATATAAACTTTGGCAGTGTAGCAGGGCCTTTCCTTCAGGGGATTTGGCATATTCATCATTAAATGGGTTTGAATCTGCAAACTGGTTCAAATAAAAGGATTGGTTGGGGAACCATAATTTGTCATAAGTCAAGTCAAACTTTTAGATTTAGAGCTTTTCTGCTTATAAAAATCAACTAAGACTTTAGTAGGTTACCCATCTTTCTTTTCTAGGAATACCAAAATCACTTAACTGACACCAAAGATCTCTGTGCATTAAAATATTCTGGTTTTGCTATTGTGGTAATTCTGACCTCATAGAATGAATTAGAAAGCATTCCCTCTGCTTCTGTATTTGAAAGAGATTGTAGAGAATTGGCATAATTTCGTCCCTGTTTGGTAGACTTCACCAGTAAACCCATCAGGGCCTGGTGCTATCTGTTTTGGAAGATTATTAATTATTGATTCAAATCCTCTAATAGATACAGAATTATCAGATTGTCTATTTCTTCTGTTTGAGTTTTGATAGATTCTGTCCTGCAAAGAATTGGTACATTCCATTAAGGTTATCAAATTTGTGGGCATAAAGTTTTATAAACTCTTTATTTCTTGATTATCCTTTTAATATTCATGAAATCTGTATTAATGTCTCCTCTTTCATTTTTGATATTAGTAATTTGCATCCTCTTTCTTTTTTATTTAATTAACCTGGCTAAAGGCTTATCAATTTTATTGATTTTTTCAAAGCACCAGTTTTTGATTTTATTGATTTTCTCTATTGATTTTCTATTTTCAATTTCATTGATTTCTACTCTAAATCTTACTTATTTTCTTCTGCTTACTTTGGATTTAATTTGCTCTTCTTTTTCTAGTTTCCTAAGGTGGATCTAGTTTCCTTAGATGATTGATTTTCAATCTTTTTTCTTTTCTAATATATGCATTCAATGCTGTAAGTTCCCCTCTAAAAATTGTTTTTGCCACACCCTAAAATTTTGATAGCTGTGTTTCCATTTTCATTTATTTCAAAATATTTTTAAGTTTCTCGTGAGATATCTTTTTTTTTTGACCCATGTGTCATTTAGAAGTGTATTGTTTAATCTCCAAGTATTTGAGGATTTTCCAGCTGTTATTCTGTTATTGATTTAGTTTAATTCCACTGTGATCTGAGAGCTGACATTGTAAGATTTCTATTTTTTTAATTGTTAAAGTATATTTAAGTACATTACTTTTAATATATATCTGTCTTTATATTTAAAGTGAGTTTGTTGTAAACAATATATAGTTGAGTCTTGTTTTCTGATCCACCCTGACAATATCTCTTTCAATTAGTGCATTTAGGTCATTATTATAATGGTCTAAAGTGATTATTGATATAGATGGATCAATTTCTACTATATTTGTTACTATTCTCTATTTTTTGCCTTCATTCTGTTGGTATTTGTTCTCTGCTCTCCTCCTTTTGCAGTTGTTTTTTTTTTTTAAGATTTTATTTATTTATTTCAGAGAGAGAAAGAGAGCGTACAAGCCAGGGGAGGGGCAGAAGGAGCGGGAGAAACAGGCTCCCCACTGAGCAGGGAGCCTGATGTGGGGCATGATCCCAGCACCCTGGGATCATGACCTGAGCCAAAGGCAGATGCCTAACTGACTGAGCCACCCAGGTGCCCCCCACATTTTGAAGTTTTAATTGAGCATTTTAGATGATCCCATTTTCTCTCCTCTCTTTGCATATCAATTATACCTCTTTTATTACTTTATTCAGCAGTTACTTTAGAATTTGCAACTAATTCAAGTCCACTTTCAAATAACACTATTCCACTTCACAAGTAGCTCGAGTGTTTTATAATAAAATGATCTTAATTCTCCCTCCCATGCCTTGATGTGTATGGTTCATCCTTATGGGTTGTGCTTTGTAGCTGGACCCTTGGAGCCATCTGGGATTTGATTCTGTTTATAGAGCTAGAAGCAATGAGTGGTGATGGGAGTTGATGCTAAGGAGGCTCTGCAGTTCTGGGAGTAAGAGATCTTTTACAATTACTTCAGACAAGAGGAGACTGATCTCAGAAAATTGTAGGATTCTGATTTAATTGTCAAAGTGAACTGCAGAATTTGGGTGTTCAAAATCCTCAGCTTCATTGGAATTTGCCTATATGCCCTCCTCTCAAATTTTGGGGTTTCATTCTTTTCCAGTCAATTCCCTAAGAGATCCTGAGAAGTTATTAATTAAATTTGTATTGTAATTCAGCCATCCACTGGATTAAGTTTTGGTTTGGTTTTTGTGGTTACAGAAGATAAAAGTTACCTCCAGGGCCATTATAGATTTTTGGTTCCTTATCAAGACCTTGAGTTGGAATTTTAAAGCCTTAATCTCATTTTTTCCCCTCCATGTTCTCCAGCACGTTTAGAACCAACCAAATCAATCTGTGGTAAATTTATTCATATTTCCACTAAATTTTTCTGTGCCAGCAACCACTTGGACATGAAAGGTCTTTCCAAGTTGCTATAGGTGACACTTTAAGTAGTGTTTTCACTGCATGCCATGGACTACCATTGCC
This sequence comes from Eumetopias jubatus, assembly GCF_037043125.1. Classification (NCBI taxonomy): domain Eukaryota; kingdom Metazoa; phylum Chordata; class Mammalia; order Carnivora; family Otariidae; genus Eumetopias; species Eumetopias jubatus. The sequence goes on along the minus strand of NW_028274810.1, from coordinate 174,147,939 downwards.
CCATTTGCCACTGGCAACAGAATCCTAATTATCTTTAAATCTAGCTAGATCAGAGAACCAATTCCAGATTCCCAATACTAAGATTCTATTACTCTGGAATCATTTTAGGTAACAGTAATTTTGTCAGTGAAGAAGCAGAGCCATCATGCGTATTATAAGAATAAGAGATTTATTATAAGAATTAAACTTTACACAATTGTGGGAGGAGCTAGGGAAGTGAAAGTATAGAAGGGAAATTTGGAGGACCAGAGAAGGAAGCGCTAACCAGCTTCATGAAGCACTGTGGCAGGTGGACATGTTGGAGCTTGTAGAAAACTCCTGAAGCCAAACACATCTGCCAAAGTAGACTGAGAAGGGGGAGCTCATGCAGAGGTATCTGGGAAGCTATGGCCTCTCTGCAGTGATTGCTCTTGTGAGTCTGCAGCCAAGCACTTGCGGTGGTCTTGGGGCCCCTGTAGGTCAGTTCCACATGGTCAGTGAGCTGAATAAGAAGTGAGGAAAATCTGGTAAAGTGAAGGTACAGTGAGAAATTTAGAGGATCAGAGTCAAACAGACCCTCCTGGTTTCATCACTTACTATTGTAGGCTTGGAAACATTAATTAATTTTTGTGAATTTCTATATTTCTATTTGTAAACATATATGAAATATTTACCTTTAGGGGTTGCTTGCATGTTCCTAACACTTTTTGGAAACTATTTTTACTTTTTTGTCCATTTTTAAATTGACAGTGAAATTTTTTTCATCATAATTTAAATGAATTTCAAAAGATGACTTTTGGCATACTTTAATTATTGACATTTGATATAAAAATTGTAATATTCTTTTCAACATATCTATTCAATATAATTTAAATACTATAGTGACATAGTATATCTATTTGATATAATTTAAATACTATACTTTATGCCCACCATCATCAGTTTTTATAAATCCATGAATAAGCTCTTCTTTAACAACCAGAAATTTTACATTGTTCCATTTTCTCCTTGAACTCATATTTCCGTTCCATTTCTCCCACAGAATTTTATCCTAACATAATACATTTTTATTCTTGGAGGTCTTTTATTGATCACAATTTATATCTTTCTGCTATAAAAATATGTATATAAACTGAAATTAATTTTTTATATTCTCAATGACCAGAGGACCTAATGTTATTTTCCCTTCATCTGGATTAAGTAATCATTACAATTATTATTGTTACATTATTAATCAAAGAAACTTAAATATATTACAGAAATTGATAGATAAACCTAAAAAGTAAAGTTTAATTAGAAATGCACGTTTTAGGGACACCCGGGTGGCTCGGTCAGTTAAGCATCTGCCTTCAGCTCCGGTCATGATCCCAGAGTCCTGGGATCGAGCACCACGTCAGGCTCCCTGATCAGCGGGGAGCCTGCTTCTCCCTCTCCCTCTGCCTCTCCTCCCGCTGGTGTGCTCTCTCTCTCTCGTGCTTGCTCTAACCCTCTCTCTCAAATAAATAAAATCTTTAAAAAAAGAAATGCACATTTTAATATGTATAATACATATGAATGCATATGCATATATAACTCTTCTCTGACAATAAGAAAGTTGGGGGCGCCTGGGTGGCTCAGTTGGTTAAGTGACTGCCTTCGGCTCAGGTCATGATCCCAGGGTCCTGGGATCGAGCGTCACTTCGGGCTCATGGCTCAGCGGGGAGCCTGCTTCTCCCTCTGGCCCTCTCCCCTTTCATGTTGTTTCTCTCTCACTTGCTCTCTAATAAATAAAATCTTTAAAAAAAAATAAGAAAGTTGGATCCTGGGGCACCTGGGTGGCTCAGTTGGTTAGGTAGCTGCTTTCGGCTCAGGTCATGGTCCCAGGGTCCTGGGATCCAGCCCTGCATTGGGCTCCCTGCTCAGCGGGGAGCCTGCTTCTCCCTCTCCCTTTGCCTGCCATTTTGCCTACTTGTGCTTTCTCTCTTTGTCTCTCTGTCAAAAAAATAAATAAAATCTTTAAAAAAAAAAGTTGGATCCCATCGATGTATTTACTCATTTGATGAATCCCACCTGTATGCAAACAACCTCCCGTTACTGACACCAACATTCCCCACTCCCACAACCTTCTCACATACCTCTTAGCTCTGACAACCCACGTATGGCTAGTGTGCAGATGCCTTCTTCACCTTGCTTAAACACTGTGCTGGGCTTGCACTCCTGATTCTCCTATCTGTGTTATTTTGCTCTGTCATACCTACTGGTTTTTTAACTAAATCATTCTGAAAGGAAAGATAGGGTGGGGAAAGAGGGCATGCATTTTTAAAAATCTTAACTCTTTTTATTCTGAGATAAATAGATGATAGATAGATAGATAATAGATAGATAGATAGTAGATAGATAGGACAGAGTCTATTTATGAGCTTTTCACCTAGATGAAATAACCTACAATGCCCTTCAATATTTACTGGCACAATTTTATTGCTTTTTTTTTTTTTTCTGGAGAATTTTCCTCAGCATCAACAATTTTTCTGGCAAGAATTGGGGAGATAGAAGATCTTTAGAAGAAAATGGTCACTACTCCTTTAACCCAACTCTACAAACATATCTGATTTTAGAATATTCCAACACAGGCAAAATACCCCATTTCTAAGGCCCCACCATATCTAGAATGGTAAAGTGTATGAGAAAGAAAAGACAAAAGCCTTATCAAAAGTTTATGTTGACTTGGTTAAAAAAGATTTTAGACACTTTTTGATAAGAGTTGGGAGAGTTAAAACACAAGTGTTTCTATTGTAATATGGGGGAAGCTTGGTTGTGAGAAGGGAAGATAGAAAATATAAACCCAACTGATGCCTTGACCACAGACCTATTCTCAGGCATATCAATTTTGGCAAAAAGTAGAAGTTGAGAATATGAAAATGGATTTTCGTAAGTCTTTCACTGACTACAAAGTTCTTAGAAAACCTTCATGGATCCTCAGAGGGACATGTACCAAATTTGGTAATTATTGGCCAATGTACTTGTCTTAGTTTGGGTTGCTATAACAAACTACAGCAGATTGAGTAGCTGATAAACAACAGAAATTTATTTCTCACAGTTCTGGAGACTGAAAATCTAAGATCAGAATACCAGCATTGTTGGATTCTGATGTTGCAGACTGTCAAATTTTTGCTGTATACTCACATAGTGAAAAGGAGGTTCTGGCCTCTTATAAGGGCACTAATCCCAATTTTTAAGGCTGTATCCTCATAACCAAACTACCTCCCACGTGCCCCACCTCCAAATACTATCATATTGGGGATTTGATATCAACATATGAATTTTGGGGGAGACACACACATTTAGTTCATAACAGTACTCAAAAAATTCAAAGTAGTGATTAATTTTAGTGAACTGATGGTTTTGAGAAAACAAAATAATTCAGGCAAATAATCCAATAATGTGCACAGGTGAGAATGAAAAGTGTGTTAAAATGTTATTCATCAATGAGAATAAGTAGGAACTGGGCATAAATTACACTTTTATAAGATAGAACATGTAATGGAAATTGCAAAAGTCATTTTTTAAAACTCCTAATTTTTTTTGCTTTTTTTAAATCCAACTTTTTATATTAATACTTTTTATATTAATAGCTCATCTCCGTTATATTATTTGGGATGTTTAATGAAAATTACCTCAACTATTTAGATTTAAAATATAAATTACTCTTTAAATCTTAAAGGTAGGAAGTATTTTCAGAGGTTGTAGTATACCTATTCACTCATGTTGTTTCATCATTTGGCAAATAGTTAAATGCCTACCAAGAACTCAATGCAGAGCCAAGCACAGGAGATATAATAGTGAGTGAAATTAGAAACGGTCGCTGCATCCATGGAGATATAGTCTAGAACCCTTTGGCTAAAGCAAAAGGAACCATGATTTAAGTAAGAAAATGAGATCTATCTGCAGAATATACATTAGCTTGCCAAAATAGAAGACAGGATCTAGAGTTTCTCTGTGGATTTCAGCTCTAGGAAACTGAGAGCACTCTTTTTGAGATGACTTCATTGGATCAACCAGCCACAAATATCTGCATGTATAGGTCTTTACTCTAATTTAAATCCCTCAGGTGGCACCTGGGTGGCTCAGATGGTTGAGCGTCTGACTCTTGGTTTTGGCTCAGGTCATGATCTCAGGGTCCTGAGATCGAGCCCTTTGTCGGGCTCTGGCTCAGCCAGGAATCTGCTTGAAATTCTCCCTCTCCCTTGGCCCCTCCCCCCACTCATCAGTTTCTTTCTCTAAAATAAATAAATACATCTCTAAATCCCTCAGAGGTGAATACGGTTGATGTAGCTTGTAGTTCCCACCTTTGGGAATAGTTGTGTAACTGTAATTGGTAGCTGCACTATAATCACAAAGAATGAAGTGCCTTAAAGTTTAAAGGAAAAAAAGGAGGTTAAGTTTGAGGGTCTACTGGAAGAAAGAGAGAAGAAAGTATATCGAGGGTAGGAATGTCCACTCCAGTTTTCCACCATGAACCAAAATCTGTAGCTGGTTCATCTTCCTATATAAAAGTTATCTTACTAGTTTCTATTAGTTTAAAATTTTAAACTCTGATTTAGCACCTACAATGTTGTTCTTCTCCTTCCTTCCCGTCCCCTTTCCTGTTCTTTTCTTCTCCTATTCTCTCCTGTTTCTCTTTCTGCCTCTCTGTCTCTCTTTTTTTTTTAAGTTATTTATCTATCTTAGAGAGAGAGAGAGAAAAAAATAGAGAGCACACACGAGCGGGGGGGAGGGGCAGTGAGACAAGGAGAAAAGCAGACTTCCCGCTGAGCACAGAGCCTACAACAGAGCACAGAGCCCCAACAATGTGGGGCTCGATCCCGCGATCCCAAGATCATGACTGCAGCTGAAACCAGGAGTTGGATGCTCAACTGACTGAGCCACCCAGGCATCACTCTTTTTCTTTTTTATATAGCCATATTGAGCAGCTTTCCTTAGAGTACCCTTAATCATCTTTACATAAAATTCATTTAAAAGTCAATATTGTAATATTTTTCTACAATTGTAATAATTAAAATAGAGCAATAATAATTTACAGCTTTGTAAAAATATACTTGTGCATATATATACATATATACATACATTTGCCATACAATGCACATATGAATGCAATTTTCATTGTGAAATGCATTACATAGAGAAGCAGCTCAATCACCAACCAGTGCCTGCACTTTGTAACATCTACACTTGCGGCCTATTAATGTCTAGAGTAAAAGAAATGCTTCCTGGGAACTGTAGAGGTTTAAAAAGTGAGGATGGTCCAAGGAAAGCAGTGGGATCCAGCATATAAAACACCAGTTTCCTTTTACTTCACCCTGTGTCCTTACAATGTTTTTTTACCTTGATATCATCCAAAAAAATAATTTGTGCGGTTTTTATTTTGCCCTGTTGAGAACCATTCCAGTGCTCTGGAGGCTAATTAATTGACCTCCACTTGGAACCTTAGCACTCTTTTTCTTTTACTCTTTATCCGTAATGACAAATTTCAGACACTGAATTGATATTACATTCCTTGGTTTGAGGCTCATATTTAAAACCATTGTTTGTTTTCTCTGTCCATGGGATCTTAATATGCATGGCATGTTTCTCCTGAGTGGCAGCCAAATTTCCCTCAGGCTGGACTTTTAACTATCGGTGGCAAGCCTGTCCGGATTTGCAGTCACATGGGCATCTGGTCATGCCTCGGTTTCAGCTGTTCTAGAATAGATGCCTGTTAGTTGGTTGTCAGCCATTCCTCACATCGCACTTCAGTCTCAGGTGTCCTTGACAGAACATGCCTCTTCTGGGTGCCCTCAAGAACTTAGCCTTTACAGGCAACCTTTGGACTCACTTAAAATTCTCATTTTTGTTTCTAGGCTTTTGATGATGTGAAACTAAGATTTGCTAATTTTTGAGGTTGCCTTTTGTCTAGTATAATTTCTCATGGCTGTAGCCAAAGGAATATTGAAATTAATCATATTAGGAAATTAAAGAACATTTGGAGCCCTCTCCATTTAAAATATAAAGATTTTTTTTCAAAATATATTACTATGTAACTAATTGAAATCTTTAAAATTATGCTCTCTTACCCCCCATATGTAAGTCGCGTGATTGTGCATAGTATATAGTCTATATTTTAAGTCAAACCATTTCAAACATACTCTCAAAGTCTGGTGAAAAATCCATTTGTTTTCATAGATTATGGTTTGAAAGAGTAAAGCACAGACAGCACCTTTATTTATAGAAATTAGCATCTAACAGATGACACATAAGACAAAACCGGTTTCTTGCTGAAATCCATGAGTTCTCTGTGCACTGGAACTGATACTGTGTTGCTGGATATTTCAGTGGTAAAGGTGGCCTCTCTCCCCAGCTCTATTACCCAGCATTCCCAGAGGAGCCCAGGGTAGCTACAGGCTTAGAGCCGCCTGACTTCTAATATGGTTACAGTCACAAAGGATTACTTGGAAGTTATTCTGCTTTAAGAGCAGAGCACAACGGAGGGAATGCTTGATTACTGTGGAAAAGGAGTGTGAAAAGTGAGATGTGCCAAGGAAATGGCTTGGCTTTTCTGGATTTAGCGCCAAATTTTTTTGTTGTTAAGACTTTGTGAAAACAATCATTCTTAAAGGATGTTTTGCTTTTTCCCCCTCATTTTTGTGAAATTCAGCACTTCTGTCCCATTAAAAAATAAATAAATGGGGGGTGCCTGGGTGGCTCAGTCGGTTAAGTGGCTGCCTTCGGCTCAGGTCATGATCCCAGGGTCCTGGGATCGAGCCCTGCCTGGGGCTCCCTGCTCGGCGGGAAGCCTGCTTCTCCCTCTCCCACTCCCCCTGCTTGTGTTCCTGCTCTCACTATCTCTCTGTCAAATAAATAAATAAATAAATCTTTAAAAAAAATAAAATAAATGAAAAGTGAACATGACATGTAACTGTTGTCTCCAGATCACTGAGTCTCACAGGGTCATATTCATATACTCTAATTGATTCAAGAGATGCTATTTTAAAGAATTACTGATAGGATGTCAATGTCTATGCAACTTGCAGGATGAATTAACAAAGTTAGTCATATTCAATGTGACTATGGCTTTCTGGTTGTCAGGAAGGTATTTCATTTGCCTTCTGTATATGCCTTCATCTTGTCCCTTTACTCTTTTGTGTGAACCTTTGAGAAAATTTACCAAAATTCTGTTAAGAGAAAAGTAATTGGCAGGAGCTTACCAATAGCTTTAGTGAGTGGAAGTGGCCCTTGTCACATATGATCTAGGAGAGGCTGACAAGACAGTCCAGCCAGAACACTAGCTTTAGTAACTTGCACTCTTTTAGGCAACAGTGTGGTGACTAGACAGTTTTCCTTGCTAAATTATTTATTTAAATTATGAAAGCCAGTAATTATTACTTGAGAGTAGAATTATAAGTGACTATTATTTTCTTCTTTGTAAATTTTTGCATTTTGTAAATGTCCTCAATAAGTTTGAATTTCTTTTAAAAATCATAAGAAAGTAATGTTAAAATTAAGGTAACTATTTCTAAGGTTAGTAGTTTACATTTCTATCAAGGGTTAATAGCTTAATTTAGCTCATATCAGTTAAAGAGGAGAAAATGTTTTAGGAATTGACACATTCAGAGTAAGAAAGATTAGAAAAAAATATATACCAAAGTATGAACAGTGGCTAGTGGGGTTTAAAGTAGTTAAAATATTTCTAAACTTGTCTGTATTCTCCAGAATTTCTCTTGTTAGCATGTAATACTTTTATAATTAGAGAAAGAGGTCCTTAAAGGCATTACTGAGGACCATCTACATTCTGTAGGTCTTCAATTCTGCTTTTATCAACCATATGGTTCCTTTCTGTTAGCACCACAGAAATAAATAAAAAGCTTGGAACTCTCATTATACCATGTTGCTATACTAGAGCAAAATACAGAAAAATTTTAGCTTTATAGATGGTACTTAAGAATGTAGAAAAACCACTTGTGTCAAGTCACTCATGCCTGGAAAGATCTTGCCAACCTGCCTATTCATGCCTCCTTTACAGGAATTTAAATTTTGCCCCTAAAGCCTACAATTTCACATTTCAAATTCTTATTTTAAAAAATGCAACTAGCTGTCATTTCTTTATTTGAATGTGGCTAATTATTGTTGCTTTACTCCTAACACTTAAGTTATTTCAGTTCACAGAAGCATTAGTGACATGGGTGTGGGGTGGGGATGGTATGATCATTTTGGAACATGGCATATTCCAGTGAAGGAAGATGAATCTCAATGGAGCCCTGCTGGGTGGCTGGGGATTTGTGTGCTCTGGGTACCTAGAAGTAAAGAGGAAAGCCTGAAAAAGTGTAAGAGATTTATGGAATGAAGAGGGCACATAGAAGCAAACCTCACTGATTTTAGTTAATTTACCAGGTGGTACAACCTTGGGGGCACAATACATAATATTGTGTGGATCTACGGGATCTTATTTTAGAAATCCCAAGAGAATCCAGATAAGCAAACACCTCCCCTCCAAAATCCTTTGGAGTCTATTTTCTGATAATTTAATTGACTTTAATACCTAACCAAAGTATAATACCTTCAGCAGAAGTAGTGTTTTTAAAGATAAAAGCAAGGAATGGGGAGCGACTGCTAATGGGTATGAAGTTTCTTTTTGGGGTGATGCAAAAGTTCTAAAATTAGGTACTGGCGATGTTTGCACAACACTGTGAGTTACTAAAAACCAGTGAATTGTAAGGGTGAATTTTTGATGTATGAATTATGCCTCAACGAAACTGTTATCAAAAATGCCCTTCCCTTCTCCCTCCAAAATGATACAAACAGTATTTTAAGTTTTAATGAAGAATAAATAAATAGCAGAGTTCAGGAAAGAAAGGAATTTGAGCATCTGATTGGAAGACAGAAAGGCAACTCCTCAAGGTGCAAAGTTGAAACTAACTAGAAAGCAGTGATGACTGACACTTGACTTTCACCTACCATGGCAAAGCTGAGAAAGACATGGTGGTTGCCATATGGGACAATAGAACACTTTTAACTGAACCTGTGATAGAAAACTCCAGTGTCTAGTGGTCCCCGGTAGCAATGTAAATGTGTGGAGTAGTTCTGTGGTGAATTGGGGTATGCTCCCTGTAAATGGGGCAGCACTGCTGAGCTGTAAATTATTATCTTTACATGAGAGTGCAGGATCATTTTTCAAGAAAAAAAAAAGGCCATCCAGAATTTTATGGCATATCTTCTTTTTGAATGTTGGCAAACAATTAAGAAATGGAACAAATTAAAAAATCACAAGTCAAAAACCACTTGGCTGGGAATACTGGAAAGGTCACACAGATGTTCCCAACCCTGGGGTTAAGCACCTGGACTGATTGAGGAATTGAGAGGATGATTCGAAGAACAGAGGATATTTCCAGAAGTCCTACCTGAATATCCAGTTGTCCCAGCACCATTTAATGAATGAACCTTCCTTCCTCCCTGATTGGTAGGCAGCTCTGCCACTTATCAGCGTTTCATATATGCAGACATCCCTTTCTGGGCATTCATTTCTATTTCATTGGTTAATTTGTCTATCCCTGAGCTACTATCAAGTGTACTAACGCCTATTGCTGTGTAATATGTCCTGCTACCTAGCAGGTGAGTACACTCTTTTTTTTTAGAAGTGTTCTGGTAGTCTTAATACTTTATTTCCTGATGTTTGTGTGTGTATGTGTATATGTATCTGTAAGTGTATGCATATGTGTATGTGCACACACATATGTATATATACACATATTTATATATAGTATTTTAAAAACAATCTCAAATTAAAAGAAAAATTGCAAGTACACTATAAAAAACATTATTCAGTTTTGTTCCTGAATAATTTGAGAAAACTTAAAAACTTTATGCCTCATCACACCTGAACATTTGAGTGTCTCTTTCCTACAATGACATTTCTCCAGTGTAACCTCAATATAACCATTGAAATTAGGAAATTAACATTGATATTTTACTGACTTCTAATCCATATACCTCTTTAAAGTTTGCCAATGTCCTAGTAACATCCTGTATAGTGAAAGGATTCATCTCAGAATCATGTTGCATTTTGTTATCATGTTTTTTAGACTCCTTCAGTCTGGCATAGTTCTTCAGTGCTTCCTTAAATTTTATGACTTTAACACGTGGAATCATTACTGGCCAGTTATATTTTAGAATATGCCTCAAATTTGGTCTGTCTTGTGATTAGATTCAGATTATTCTTTGACAAGAATATTGCAGAAATGATGCTGCACTATTCTTATTGCATCCTATCAGGTGGTACATGATTTTTATTATTTTTTAGATGTTGTTTTCTAGCTAATGTTCATGTCACTTTGCAGATGATCAGTTGATTAATGTAGTGTATGCAGGCTTTTCTCTGTAAAGTAATCCTTTTCCTTTTGTAATTAAGAAGTATATTGTTGGGAGGAACTTGGAAACTATGTAAACATCATGTTTCTCATCAAAGTTTTATTCATTTGTTTATTTATATCAGTGTAGACTCATGGTTTCCATTTTAATGGAAGATATATATTCCATTACTATCATCTTTGCTTTGATGCTCAAATTATCCAATATTTGGCCAGTGGAAGCTAATTCATGGTGGATCCTTTATTCTTTTGATACCTCCTTATCATTTTTTGAGCATGTCTTTGCTTTCTAGCACAGAAGATGTTCTAGGCCTATCTTGTACATTCTCTGCCTCAACCCTCCAAGAAGCTATGGTTCCTTTTGGGGGAGGATAGAATTTGACAGCCAAGTTGTGGTTGCTAAGTGCCCAATTTTGTTGGGAAGTTGTTGCTCTTAGATCATCTTAGTGGACTGTACTAAGTATGTATATTGAACACCATGAGTTCACACCAATACCTCCCATTCCAATCCAATACTGCAGAATTCTTTCTAGCTTTCTGCTTTTCATATTTGTTTCCCCCTTTTGCAACTCTGAGGAATATAGTCCCCATTATCCTTAATATATTCACTTATTTGATCAATTCTCCTATCTGCAACCAATTTCTCATTGCTGCTACTTAATCATTCCCACAGGTGTCTTCTTTGCCACCACCTGAGCTCCCTGTGTCAAGCTACTGTATTGCCCTCACGACAATACCTTTTTCCCTTTGTTCATGCTCTAGATGCCACCTGCAGGACTACACTGCTGAGTAGAAGCCCTCCTGGTTCCAATACCTTATTTTGGTTGCATACTTCATTTCCCTAGGGCTTTGACATTCTGTGTCCAAGCTGTCCCCCTGAGGAACACTTAGCTTACATCTTCCCCCTTATGTCTTATATAGTATTGTTAGTACTCTGGTTGAATATTTTGTTTTTGTTTAATCCCACACATTAGACATTATTGTTTTATATTAGGAATGTTTGTTTGAATTTCCATGCATGTTTGTCATTCTATTTTTGCCATCACTCCTATGTCTCAGACCATCCTTCTAGCATGATTATTCTTCTTAAAGTAGATTCTTTCACAGTTTTCCTAAAGCAGGTTTCTTGGTGGCAAAATGCTTCAGTTTTGTACATACATAATTTCTTAAAAATTTTGCCCTTATGATTATTATCTCATTTTTGAACAATAATTTTGCTAGGTAAATAACAGGTTGACAATAGTCTTCCCTCAACAGTTTATAGGGTACACTTTACTGTCTTCTAGTTTCCATTGCTGTTAAATAGTTTTAGGTGATTGGGGCACCTGGGGGACTCAGTTGGTTAAGCGTCAGCTTAGGTCATGATCTCAGGGTTGTGGTGAGATCGAGCCTCACATCGGGTTCCACACCGAGTGTGGAGCCTGCTTGAGATTCTGTCTCTCCTTCTGTCCCTCACCTCCTTATCTTTCTCTCTCTTTCTCTCTTAAAAAAAGGAAAAAAAGGAAAAGTTTGAGGTGATTTAACTATTGTAGTCTTTTATAATCTGTCTTTGCTTTCAGCCTGCTTAAAAGATCTTCTTTTAGTCTTTGATGTTCTAGGATTTCAGTGGCATACATAGAGGAGTTAGTTTCTCTTTACTTAGCCTATTGTTATCTGTGAAATCATGTTTATTCATTCTAGAAAATTTTATTTAAATATATGTTCTCTGTTCTCCAGTTTTTTTCCCTCTGAGACTTTGAAGAGGTATGTACAGTTTTTTCATTCTGTCTAATATATGTCTTATTGTCATTTTATATTTCTCCATCTCCTTAATTACTTTACCTACACCCTGGATAAGTTTTTCAGATATATTTTCCAGCTCATTACTTTTCTGTTCAATTAAGTCTCATCTGCTGTTTAACCAAGAATTGAATTTTTTCTTTCAATGATTATTTTTCATTTCCAGATATTCCACTTTTTTAAATGTCTATTCACCTTTTCAGGTTTTTCCCTGAGGTATACTCATCTTTGTAATTTCATCATGCCTTTCTTTTAGCATTTTTTTTTGTTATTTCTGCCCTCATATTTGTTACCTTATTTTAAATTACACTTTTGCTGAGTACACAATTCTTGATTGATAGTTGTTTTCTCTCAACACATTGTAGATATTATTCCTTTGTCTTTGATTATTCATCTGGTTTTAATTAGATGTTGTACATGACAATTTCCACATCTGTTGTTCTTGTGTCTAAATTTGTTATTTCTCATTTTTTTCTTGACTGTCATTCATAACTTGCCTGCTCATGTGTTTGGCAAACTTTGTTTATGAAGTCATACTTGCTTTTAATTTGCAGCAGTCCAATAGTCCCAATGTGAGGAAGCTTTTCTTCAAAGGCAGACTGGAGCAGCTCCCATCCTAGAAACACTTCAGCTCTCTCAGAAAAGAGTTGCAGACTGTTGCTATTTCAAAGACCTTGTGTTGCCAATACTGTGATGTCAGGTCAACACCAACCCTTCTTCTGCCTGCTGGATGGGGTGATTTCTCTGTCACCGATTCCCTACTGTTTCGACCTCTGGTTTCTCTGGCCTGGCTCCTTGCCTCTGTGACTTTGTTCCTCACCTCTTTGGGACTGCTTGGGGTGGTCACAGTTTCTCCCTGGTGTTCTGGTGGGGCCCTTTTATTTCTTTTGGCTCTAGGAAGTAGAAACATAGGATCTCTGCACCAGATGCTGCCCTCTTTCTGCTTGACTCCATTCCTTTTTTTTTTCCCCCTGTTTGCTTATTTGCTGGACACAGGAGGTCCACAGATCTCTCCTAACATTCTATAAAATATTATATCTGTTGCTTAAGTGATTGATTAATTGTTGATTGGGAAGGTTATTCATGATTGGAAAAGGACTCCAGATAACTAACTTTCATCTTATAGTTTTTTAAAACAAATTGATAGTTTTCTTTTCACTTCCTAATGACTAAATTTATCTGTGCTTACTAATGTAATGGTATATGTATCTATATATATCTATATATGTATGTATACACATATAAAACTAAGATAGAATGGAATATGTACATATACATCCCTTTCAAAATAAGATAGACTAAAAAACTGCTATGTTTAAATTATTAAAATTTCAAATACAGTTATTTTTCACTAGCCCTTTATTCTTACTTTTGTAAATTATGTATAAAAAGGGCCAGTTGGATCTAGATGGTAAATGGTAAATGGTGATGATGATTTTTCCTATTATATTAAAGTTAAACATTCTTTTTTTATCCCTTAGAGGTTTCAAAGATGTATTTTTTATTTCTATTGTCCCCCTTACAACTTTTATTAGAATAGATTATGCCTTTATTTGGTCCCTCTTTTATTTTTCTATTTGTGTGTTTCTCTCCTCCAGGCATCAGTTATCCCTTGGTCCATCATTGTCCTCCATTTCCATATACTTCAATCTCTTGTTCTCTACCCACCCCCCACAATCAGCAGCACTTTGGTTCACTAAAAATGTTCTCAAGCCTTTTGCTACAGCATTAGATTTTTAGCAATCTATTTTCTTTTTTTGTTACTATTTTTAGTTTTATTTATTTGATACTATTTTAGTTTTGAATGGAGATATTTTGGTCCTTAATTCTTCATGGTTTTTTTGCATCAGTGTACTCTTTTATCATCTCATATTTGATTACTTCCTTCATAGAATTATTATTCTCTTTGGGAGGTATTAATTGTAGGAATTTTCCTCTGTTTTTATGTATTATTTCTGAATGAATGAATAATATATAATTGTTGCTGATATTTTTCTCTAGTTTTTTGTTGTGGAACTTTTACTTATTGCCATGCTGGGTTTTTTTTTATTTTTTTATTGTTATGTTAATCACCATATATTACATCATTTGTTTTTGATGTAGTGTTCCATGATTCATTGTTTGTTCATAACACCCAGCGCTCCATGCAGAATGTGCCCTCTTTAATACCCATCACCAGGCTAACCCATCCCCCTACCCTCCTCCCCTCTAGAACCCTCAGTTTGTTTTTCAGAGTCCATCATCTCTCATGGTTCATCTCCCCCTCTGAATTACTCCCCTTCATTCTTCTTCTCCTGCTATCTTCTTCTTTTTCTTTTTTGTTTCAGAAGTACAGATCTGTGATTCAACAGTCTTGCACAATTCACAGCCCTCACCGTAGCACATACCCTCCCCAATGTCTATCACCCAGCCACCCCATCCCTACCACCCCCCACCACTCGAGCAACACTCAGTTTGTTTCCTGAGATTGAGAATTCCTCATATCAATGAGGTCATATGATACATGTCTTTCTCTGATTGACTTATTTCACTCAGCATAACACCCTCCAGTTCCATCCACGTCGTTGCAAATGGCAAGATCTCATTCCTTTTGGTGGCTGCATAATATTCCATTGTGTATATATACCACCTCTTCTTTATCCACTTATCTGTCGATGGACATCTTGGCCCTTTCCACAGTTTGGCTATTGTGGACATTGCTGCTATAAACATGGGGGTGCACGTACCCCTTCGGATCCCTACATTTGTATCTTTGTGGTAAATACCCAGTAGTGCAATTGCTGGATTGAATGGTAGCTCTAATTTCAACTGTTTGAGCAACCTCCATACTGTTTTCCAGAGGGGTTGCACCAGCTTGCATTCCCACCAACAGTGTAGGACGGTTCCCCTTTCTCCACATCCCCGCCAACATCTGTCGTTCCCTGACTTGTTAATTTTAGCCATTCTGACGGGTGTGAGGTGGTATCTCATTGAGGTTTTGATTTGGATTTCCCTGATGTCGAGCTATGTTGAGCACTTTTTCATGTGTCTGTTGGCCATTTGGATGTCTTCTTTGGAAAAATGTCTGTTCATATCTTCTGCCCATTTCTTGATTGGATCATTTGTTCTTTGGGTGTTGAGTTTCCTAAGTTCTTTATAGATTTTGGATACTAGCCCTTTATCTGTATGTCATTTGCAAATATTTTCTCCCATTCTGTCAGTTGTCTTTTGGTTTTGTGGACTGTTTCTTTTGCTGTGCAAAAGCTTTTTATCTTGATGAAATCCTAATAGTTCATTTTTGCCCTGGCTTCCCGTGCCTTTGGCGATGTTTCTAGGAAGAAGTTGCTGTGGCTGAGGTCGAAGAGGTTGCTACCTGTGTTCTCCTTTAGGATTTTGATGGACTCCTGTCTCACGTTTAGGTCTTTCAACCATGTGGAGTCTATTTTTGTGTGTGGTGTAAGGAAATGGTCCAGTTTCATTCTTCTGCATGTGGCTGTCCAATTTTCCCAACACCATTTCTTGAAGAGACTGTCTTTTTGCCATTGGACATTCTTTCCTGCTTTGTCAAAGATAAGTTGACCATAGAGTTGAGGGTCCATTTCTGGGCTCTCGATTCTGTTCCATTGATCTATGTGTCTGTTTTTGTGCCAGTACCATACTGTCTTGATGATGACAGCTTTGTAATAGAGCTGGAAGTCCGGAATTGTGAGGCCGCCAGCTTTGCTTTTCTTTTTCAAGATTCCTCTGGCTATTCGGGGTCTCTTCTGGTTCCATAAATTTTAGGATTATTTGTTCCATTTCCTTGAAAAAAGTGGATGGTATTTTGATGGGGATTGCATTGAATGTGTAGATTGCTCTAGGTAGCATTGACATCTTCACAATGTTTGTTCTCCCAATCCATGAGCATGGAATGTTTTTCAATTTCTTTGTGTCTTCTTCAATTTCTTTCATGAGTATTTTATAGTTTTCTGAGTACAGATCCTTTGCCTCTTTGGTTAAGTTTATTCCTAGGTATCTTATGGTTTTGGGTGCAATTGTAAATGGGATCGACTCCTTGATTTGTCTCTCTTCTGTCTTGTTGTTGGTGTATAGAAATGCCACTGATTTCTGGGCATTGATTTTATATCCTGCTACTTTACTGAATTCCTGTATGAGTTCTAGCAGTTTTGGGGTGGAGTCTTTGGGTTTTCCACATACAATATCATATCATCTGAAAAGAGTGAGAGTTTGACTTCCTCTTTGCCAATTTGGATGCCTTTTATTTCTTTTTGTTGTCTGGTTGCTGTGGCTAGGACTTCTAATACTATGTTGAATAGCAGTGGTGAGAGTGGACATCCCTGCCGCGTTCCTGACCTTAGGGGAAAAGCTCTCAGCTTTTCCCCATTGAGAATGATATTCACTGTAGGTTTTTCATAGATGGCTTTTATGATATTGAGGTATGTACCCTCTATCCCTATACTCTGAAGAGTTTTGATCAAGAAAGGATGCTGTACTTTGTCAAATGCTTTTTCTGCATCTATTGAGAGAATCATATGATTCTTGTTCTTTCTTTTGTTAACATATTATATCACGTTGATTGATTTGCCGGTGTTGAACCAGCCTTGCAGCCCAGGGATAAATCCCACTTGGTCGTGGTGAATAATCCTTTTAATGTACTGTTGGATCCTATTGGCTAGTATTTTGGTGAGAATTTTTGCATCCATGTTCATCAAGGATATTGGTCTGTAATTCTCCTTTTTGATGGGGTCTTTGTCTGGTTTTGGGATCAAGGTAATGCTGGCCTCATATAATGAGTCTGGAAGTTTTCCTTCCATTTCTATTTTTTGGAACAGTTTCAGGAGAATAGGTATTAATTCTTCTTTAAATGTCTGATAGAATTCCCCTGGGAAGCCATCTGGCCCCGGGCTTTTGTTTCTTGGGAGATTTTTGATGACTGCTTCAATTTCCTTAGTGGTTATAGGTCTGTTCAGGTTTTCTATTTCTTCCTGGTTCAATTTTGGTAGTTGATACATCTCTAGGAATGCACCCATTTCTTCCAGGTTATCTAATTTGCTGGCATAGAGTTGCTCATAATATGTTCTTATAATTGTTTGTATTTCCCTGGTGTTGGTTGTGATCTCTCCACTTTCATTCATGATTTTGTTGATTTGGGTCATTTCTCTTTTCTTTTTGATCAGTCTGGCCAGGGGTTTATCAATCCTGTTAATTCTTTCAAAGAACCAGCTCCTAGTTTCGTTGATCTGTTCTACTGTTCTTTTGGTTTCTAGTTCATTGATTTCTGCTCTGATCTTTATGATTTCTCTTCTCCTGCTGGGTTTAGGCTTTATTTGCTGTTCTTTCTCCAGCTCCTTTAGGTGTAGGGTTAGGTTGTGTATTTGAGACCTTTCTTGTTTCTTGAGAAAGGCTTGTATTGCTATATACTTTCCTCTCAGGACTGCCTTTGCTGTACCCCAAAGATTTTGATCAGTTGTGTTTTCATTTTCATTGGTTTCCATGAATTTTTTTAATTCTTCTTTAATTTCCTGCTTGACCCATTCATTCCTTAGTAGGATGCTCTTTAGCCTCCAAGTATTTGAGTTCTTTCCAACTTTCCTCTTGTGATTGAGTTCTAGTTTCAAAGCATTGTGGTCTGAAAATATGCCAGGAATGATCCCAATCTTTTGGTACCGGTTGAGACCTGATATGTGACCTAGGATGTGATCCATTCTGGAGAATGTTCCATGGGCACTAGAGAAGAATGTGTATCCCGTTGCTTTGGGATGGAATATTCTGAATATGTCTGTGAAGTCCATTTGGTCCAGTGTGTCATTTAAAGTCTTTATTTCCTTGTTGATCTTTTGCTTAGATGATCTGTCCATTTCAGTGAGGGGGTTGTTAAAGTCCCACACTATTATTGTATTGTTGTCAATGTGTTTCTTCGCTTTTGTTATTAATTGCCTTATATAATTGGCTGCTCCCATGTTCGGGGCATAGATATTTACAATTGTTAGATCTTCTTGTTGGATAGACCCTTTAAGGAGGATATAGTGTCCTTCCTCATCTCTTATTACAGTCTTTGTTTTAAAATCTAGTTTGTCTGATATAAGGATTGCCACCCCAGCTTTCTTTTGGTGTCCATTAGCATGGTAAATGGTTTTCCACCCCCTCGCTTTCTATCTGGGGGTGTCTTTGGGTCTAAAATGAGTCTCTTGCAGACAGCATATTGATGGGTCTTGTTTTTTAATCCAATCTGATAGCCTGTGTCTTTTGATTGGGGCATTTAGCTTATTTACATTCAGGGTAACTATTGAAATGTATGAATTTAGTGCCATTGTATTGCCTGTAAGGTGACTGTTACTGTATGTTGTCTGTGTTCCTTTCTGATCTTTGCTGCTTTTAGGCTCTCTCTTTGCTTAGAGGACCCCTTTCAATATTTCTTGGAGGGCTGGTTTCGTGTTTGCAAACTCCTTTAGTTTTTGTTTGTTCTGGAAGCTTTTTATCTCTCCTTCTATTTTCAATGACAGCCTAGCTGGATATAGTATTCTTGGCTGCATATTTTCTCGTTTAGTGCTCTGAAGATATCTTGCCAGTCCTTTCTGGCCTGCCAGGTCTCTGTGGATAGGTCTGTTGCCAATCTAATATTTTTACGATTGTAGGTTACATATGTCTTCTCCCGAGCTGCTTTCAGGATTTTCTCTTTGTCTCTGAGACTCGTAAGTTTTACTATTAGATGTCGGGGTATTGACCTATTATTGATTTTGAGAGGGGTTCTCTGTGCCTCCTGGATTTTGATGCCTGTTTCCTTCCTCACATTAGGGAAGTTCTCTGCTATTATTTGCTCCAATATACCTTCTGCCCCTCTCTCTCTTTCTTCTTCTTCTGGGATCCCAATTATTCTAATGTTGTTTCGTCTTATCGTATCACTTATCTCTCGAATTCTGCCCTCGTGATCCTGTAGTTGTTTCTCCCTCTTTTTCTCAGCCTCTTTATTTCCATCATTTGGTCTTCTATATCGCTGATTCTCTCTTCTGCCTCATTTATCCTAGCAGTTAGTGCCCGCATTTTTGATTGCACCTCACCAATAGCCTTTTTGATTTCGACTTGGTTAGATTTTAGTTCTTTTATTTCTCCAGAAAGGGTTTCTCTAATAACTTCCACGCTTTTTTCAAGCCCAGCTAGTATCTTTAAAGTCATGATTCTGAACTCTACGTCTGACATCATACTAATGTCCGTATTGAGTAGGTCCCTGGCTGACGGTACTACATCTTGTTCTTTTCGCTGAGGTGATTTTTTTCATCTTGTCATTTTGTCCAGAGGAGAATAGATAAATGAGAGAACAAAATGCTAACAGGTTTACAACATCCCCAGCAAATATACTGTATACAAATCAGAAAAGACCTGAAACCAGGGGAAAAGAAAGGGAAAGAAAGAAAAAAGAAAGAGAAAAAAAAAGATAAAAACAAAAACAGAACAATACAAAAAAAGCAGAATATGATCAAATACGATCAGGCTAGTGCATAGATCAGTGCCACACACTAGATTTTGGGCGTATTTTGGTCTGTTAGAAAAAAGTGCCTCCTAAAATTTTAAAGGAAGAAAGACATATATGTACAAAATAAGGGTTGATACAATGAAGGGATGGAAGAAGACTGTAAAGATGAAAATTATAAAAGATTTTATAAAAGGAATTGATAAGAAGTTGTTTGAAAAAAGAAAGAAGAAGATTTAAGAAAAAAAGAAAAAAGGGAGAGAATGTGATCAGGCAGGAGACTAGAACAAAGCCATACACTAGTGATTTAGGGTATATTTTGATCTGTTAGAAGAAACTGTATCTCAAAATTTTAAAGAGAGAACAACTTATATATATATGCCAAAAATAAGGGTAACTACTATGAAGGGATAAAATATGACTCTAAAAATGAAAAATAAAAAATGTCTTTTTTAAAAAAGGGATTGATAAGATGTTGGTTGAAAAAGGGAAAAAGAAAAATAAAAAAAAAAAACAGTTAACAAAAATTAACTTTGATGAACTAATGAATCATGGTAAAAAAAAAAAAGCCATGAATTCTATGTGCCGTATTCCCCTAGCGCTGGAGTTCTCCCATTCTCCTTGATCAGTAAACTTGGTCTTGGCTTGCTGGCTGTTCGTGCTGATCTTCTGGGGGAGGGGCCTGTTTCTGTGGTTTCCAAATGTCTTTGCCTGAGGCTGAATTGCCCCACCCTTGTCTGGGCTAAGCAAGCTGCTTGGGTTTGCTCTCAGGAGCTTTTGTTCCCTGCAAGCTCTCGGTACAGCTTTGGAGGACCAGGGCGAAAATGGTGGCCTCCCAATCTCCACCTGGAGGAGCTGAGAACTCGGGGCCCCGCTCCTCAGTGCGCCCCAAGAGAAAAGCAGTCACTCCCGTCTCCCGGGTCTCCAGCCGCACTCCGTGCTCACCCGGCCTGTGACCGAGCGTTGCTATCTCTGGCACCCGACCCCGTGTGGAGTCTCTAAACCCAGCAGATCCCTGCAGTGCATTCCCGCGCCGCTCCTCCCTGGGGAGAAAGGGGAGTCTCCCCAGCTCTGCCGCTTGTTGGGTCCCTGCTGGAGGAGCAGTGGCCTGACTGGGCCGCTGATCACAGTTTATGGCAAC
Source organism: Eumetopias jubatus (assembly GCF_037043125.1). NCBI lineage: Eukaryota > Metazoa > Chordata > Mammalia > Carnivora > Otariidae > Eumetopias > Eumetopias jubatus. Next base: position 174,127,217 of record NW_028274810.1, on the reverse strand, counting down.
CGGGAGCTGAGAGCCCACGCCACGGCTCCATCTCTGCAGCCAGCTTCCCCGCTCCGATACCTGGGAGCTCTGCCGCACTCAGGCACCCCCGGGCTTTCTGTGCCCCCAAGGGTCCTGAGACCACACTGTCCCGGGAGGATTCCACCCCTGCTTAGCCACTGCAGCGACGTCCCTCAGCAGAGCCAACTTCTAAAAGGTCCGATTTTGTGCTCCGTGGCTCTATCAATTGCCAGAAGCGGCTGGCGGAGGCCCCTCCCCCGCCATCTATCCTCCTGAATATCGCCTCGGATTCACTTCTCCGCACGTCCTACCTTCCAGTAAGTGGTCACTTCTCTGTTCAGAGAGTTGTTGCTACTCTCCTCTTCGATCTCCTGTTGAGTTCGTAGGTGTTCAGAATGGTTTGATCCCTATTCGGCTGAATTCCTGAGACCAGACGAAATCTAGGTCTCCTACTCCTCCGCCATCTTGCCGCCATGCTGTTTTTTTGGTCACACATATTTTACAAGAACAATTCACTATATCTTTTTCAAGATTTAATTGTTGAAATAAGAAAATATAAGGTTTTTAACCCTATTACTTATAAAAATTTCGAATATTTTTATGTTAACATGCTCATGCTTTATAAAATAAAATTGACATCTCAAATTTGAAGTAAGTGGAGTGTATATTTTTATTAATTTTAGCATGCATTTTTCTCCCTCTTCATTCATTTTCGTGGGTCTTTTGCACAAAATTCCTTACCAGTATAGGACCTAATGGCCCTGAGCAGTCATGACTCTCAAATCCTGTCATGTCAACTATAATATCTGGCAACCAGTGTGGCAGCTAAAAGGCTGCACATGCTAATGCTCTTTGTGATGACTTTTTAGTCTCCTTAGAAAACTAAAGTCTTTCCAGTTCCATCCATGTCGTTGCAAATGGCAAGATTTCATTCCTTTTGATGGCTGCATAATATTCCATTGTCTATCTATCTATCTATCTATCTATCTATCATCTATCTATCTATCTATCTATATCACATCTTCTTTATCAATTCACCTGTAGATGGACATCTTGTCTTTTTCCATAGTTTGGCTATTGTGGACATTGCTGCTATAAACATTGGCGTGCATGTACCCCTTTGGATCCCTACCTTTGTATCTTTGGGGTAAATACCCAGTAGTGCAATTGCTGGGTCGTATGGTAGCTGGAGTGGTGGGGGTGGGAGGGATGGGGTGGCTGGGTGATAGACATTGGGGAGGGTATGTGTTATGGTGAACGCTGTGAATTGTGTAAGACTGTTGAATCACAGACCTGTACCTCTGAAACAAATAATACATCATATGTTAAAAAAAAAAAGAGATAGCAGGAAGGGAAAAATGAATGGGGGGAAATCAGAGGGGGAGATGAACCTTGAGAGACTATGGACTCTGAGAAACAAACTGAGGGTTCTAGAAGGGAGGGGGGTAGGGTGATGGGTTAGCCTGGTGATGGGTATTAAAGAGGGCACGAACTGAATGGAGCACTGGGTGTTATACGCAAACAATGAATCATGGAACACTACATCAAAAACTAATGATGTAATGTATGGTGATTAACATAACATAATAAAATTTAAAAAAAGAGCAAACGCACAAAGAATGTTATCCATCATAAATCGATGTGCCCAGTAACATGCTGTAATAGACATCGTTTAAAAGCTTAAAATAGATTACTGCAATTGTGAGGGAATTAACGTAATTAGTGCATTCCTATAAGATTAGGTTGATAGAAAACAAACAAAAAAGCTACAGTCTTACTATTTATGTATTTTCAAGGTCACTGACTTTGTCCTCAGCTTTTGAAACATCAAAACAAACACATTGTTTGAAATTTTTAAAAAGCTCTAACTTAATTACATGAGTAAGTTAATAACACTAGTGTATTTGAGGAACTGAGAGATTATTATTAAAAACATATATATACATTTTAAATGAACATAAGTATAAACTAAAAGGTTTGTTTATATTTGTGAGTGTGTGCAAAAATATATATGTAAAAGCAGGAACTCTGATTTTGCTTAAGATAATGCTTGGCAGATAGTTGGTATAAGTATTTATTTAATGATCTTTCATTTATTCATTATGGGCAGCAGTGGAAATAAACAAAAGCTATTTTGAGGCTCTGAAAAACGTTTCAAATATGAATAACTAAATAAATTCAAAGATTTTCAAAACTTAACCTTTTTATTTTATGATAATTATCAATTCACATGGAGTTATATGAAATAATATAAAGAGATCTTCTGTATCTTTTACCCAGTTTCCCTCAATGATAACATATTGCAAACTATAGTACAATATTACATCCAAGACATTGACATTGATATAGTCAAGACATAGAACAATTCCACTGCCATAAGGATCTCTGTTACCCTTTTATGGCCTCACCCACTTCTCTCCACCCACAACCCTTTTAAACTCTGAACAGCCATTAATCTGAAAGCAAAGAAAATCTAGGTCTCTCATGGCTAATCTCATGAGAGAGGGCTCCAACTTCATAACTTCATCTAATCCTAATTACCTCCCAAAGGCCCCACCTCCTAATACCATCACATTGGGAGGGTGAGTAGGGTTTCAGTATATGAATTTTGGGGAGGACACAAACATTCAGTCCATAATAAGATATGAAGAGACATTTTACAAAGTAGACATGTAGATAGCAAATAAGCACATGAAAAGAAACTTCATTAGCTGTCAGGGAAACATACATTAAACCACAATAAGATATCATTGCACACTTATCAGAATGGATAAAATAAGAAGGAGGGACAAAACAAATGCTAACAAGGATGTGGAGTAAATGGGACACTCATATATTTCTTGTGGGAATGTAAATGGTACAGCCAACCTGGAAAACAGTTTGGTACTATTTGGTATTGAGATTCATACTTGAAGAGTCAGACCTTAACCACAACCTGGATTTCCTTTGGAGCATTACATTTGTTAATCAGGACAACTGCATTTTAGTATCCATTCTGTCACTGCCTCCATGCATGAATCTAAACGGCCACCAGGTTCAGTCTGGACAGGAAGACATTTGAGCCCGAAGAAGGGATGTTGGGAGACTAGAACCCTTGTGAAGAAGAACAGACACAAAAGCAATGAGGGTCTGGAAGGTGGTGGGCAAAAAAGGAGTGAACAGAGGGGACATTTTAAAAATTTGAGCTCTCAGAATTTAAGCAGTCTGAGTAATGTCCAGGTCATAGGTGTGGCCAATGGGGATGCAAGTTGTGTGGCAGAGTAATGAAGTTTAACAAAATTCTGATGTTTGAGGCTGCTGTGAAGCAGAATCCATAGCAACAGTTAGTCCATACATTAGACAATTAAACTTGATTTTAGCCTATTTGTGATGGCCAGTTTCTCATACTTCTTAGTCAGTTTCATGAAATCATTTCAATGACTTCAGTGCCTATAATGTATTGTAATTTTGTCCCAAGGTATTTTTTTTCTTCTCATTTCTCACCATTGACTATCTTCATATAATAAGGAGATTATAAGAATAAGACAGGGATAGCCAACCCTTTGAAAGTAGATCAGCCTAAAAAAACTCTCCATCTGGCATGCAAACACCTGTAACAACCATTTGAAAGCAAATACACCAGCTTATTGAAGAGTGGTAACTCAATGAGGTGCAAACAGTAAATGGATTCATTTTTCTCCAATCACTGCCTTCAGCAATGCTGTTGTGAAACTCTTTCAGGTCTTTTAATGACGTCTGCCACAAATTTTATAGTTTGTGTGTCAAATTATAAAGTTTGTATGTCACTTTAAGGCATAAAAGTTCCAAACAAGTTTAATCCAATTTAAACCTTTGGTCTTACATTCAATTTTATGCTCTCTTCCTCTCCTCTCCCCAAGGCCCACCAGGCTTCCAATGAGGGAGATCAACAGGGATGGGCAAGGCCTGCTCCTGAGATACCTCTTTTCTCTCACCTCTCCCCACCAAGTTCCTTACTTCTCCCTGGTGTTGAGGCAGGGAAAGGGCAGGACTGGTGGAAAGCACACATGTATAATGAGACTCTGCTATTGCACTCTTAAATTCAATCAGACATGACATAGGGGGCCATCAGTACCCTCTGTGTGGAAAACATCTGAATGCTGATCCTTCTGTGGGGCTTTTGTGTGCGTGTTTTCCAGGGAGCCAGACAAGGTCTCCCTTCTGCCCAGCTCCTAGGACATGAAATGTATTCTGAGAAGACCTCTGCCCTCTCTGCCCCCTTCTCTAGTAGTCTACCTCACAGAATTTGCTCCTGTAGGTCTTTCTCCCGGTGACTGCCCTTCTTAAATGGAATGGGGAACTCATAAGATGGCACAAGCATGACAACTAAGCTGTGTCCATTTGACTATCAAGAAACTCATACACCTTTGCCACACCAAGATGTGTTAGCGCAGGCTGTTTCGTTTTACCCAATTTCCAGTTCTCTCTTCTTATGTCCTTGTCCTGTTAAAAAAGCACAATGGCAGATCAGTTGGGGAATGAACTGTGTCTTTTTTTTTTTTTTGGCAGGTATCACATATTTCCATGATTGATTTTTTTCGTGCCCTGTCTTAGGGTAAGGAGCACACTCCCCTCCACTGTCCCATAATACTGGGGATGGAAACAGAGCAACAGTCCTGCCAAGTGCTTCTTCCCTATCTCTTTGGCTTTCAGTTTACAAAGGCAAGTAGAGAATGGGTCCTGCGGTGATGCCTAGGTATTACAAGGCCAGTTTAGCCTCTTCAAGCGGGACTGGGAAGAGGACAGCCTAGGACCCCAGTTCTTTGGTACTGGATTATTGGTATCTTTGTCTTCAGGGTCACAGGACAAGTTCCCCTAATGTCCTGTTACAAAGACAGAAGAGCTAAAATTACTGTTATAGATTAAGCTCTCTAGAAGCAAATGCTGAGATACAGTTGGGGTGTAAGATATTTATTGGAGGTCAACATCTATGGAAGAAAGGGGGAAGGAACAGGTTTGGGCAGAAGAAGTCCAACGACAGTGTAAGACCAAGAGAGACTTGGTCATTACAGGGAACTCTGGGCTACAGATCAACCACCAAAGTGTCCCTTGCTGGGTCAAATTATCTAGGTCATTTATATCCCTACTTCACCTAGTCACTAAGTGACTTCCGAAGTGTGTGCTCTTGGGTGAGGCCCTCTCTGAAACTGAGATAGACCTTAAATGAGCTGAGACCTGGAGCCTGTCACTGACAACACTCCCCACAGCTGGGCACCAAGTGCTCCTTAAAGGGAGGCTCTGGGTGGTACTCCTCTGTATTTGTCATAAAAAGCAACTAAAGTCCTCCTGCTCTGCCCCAAATTTTGCTGATATGTATATGAAGGACCAAAATGCAAGAGTATTTAATAAGAACAATTATTAGGTTAACTCTGATGCCTTCTCTTGCTATTTGTGGAGAAGCAAATTTATAAGTTAAGCATGGTAAGAAGTTAAGAAGCAAGGAGCATGGTCAGTGTGATTGGGGAGAGGGTTTCCCCAAAATCTAAAATGGTAAAGTAAAATCATCACTATAAATTCTCTGGAAGATGGACAGTTATCTGAATTTAAATAAACATCACATTGCACATCTCTTATGAATTCTGGAAACAATCATTCTTTCAGTCTTCCAGGGCATGACTAGCAATCATGAAAGTGATGAAAGTCATCTTCACACAGTCTCCAATGGTGGTCATCAGGGGAATAAAATAAGCACAATTTTCAGCTAGGCTGACTGATCTTCCTCAATTAGAATGTAAATCCCTGTCAACTAAGGCTGAGGAGAGGAAGATAGGAAGACTGTTTGCTTACATCATGTTGTTGATAATCATCCAAGGAATTTATGTGATTTGTGTAAGAACAATTGGTTTTCATGTATTTCTTCCTTGGGTTTTTTCAGATTTCCACAAAGTACTAGATGACCAGTAGAGGAAGACATTGTTGAACAAAGAAATTTAAGTCCTTTCCAACATGACTTTTGAATCACGGTCATTCTATGTAGATTTGACCAAATGTGCTGTTTATGCCTTTATATACTGTATTTTTGAACTGCTCATAGAATCACTTGCTGTTTATACACACTTTGTACATTTGTAGATAAAATGAAATACAATGAGATCTCTATAAGGATTCTTATTTTTATACTTGTCTTCTGGGCATCTTCAAGTAATTTTTTTATCCAATTACTGAAAAGTGTTCAGTTTTTATAAGCAATGGTTACTTTGAGGGAATGGAAAGGGGGGAGGTGGTAAATGATGATGTGTATTTATATATGTCACATGCCTCAGGGCATGAAGGATGCATTAGATTTTTGACAGATTTATGTAAATAAATGAAGGAAAATAAGGAAGAATAAGAAAAATGGTCAGTTTACTGAGCTCATAAGAGAAGTGATGCCACACAGCAATGCCAGCAAACAGAAATGTAACAATATTCTAAAGCCTCATTAAAAAATGAGTTGTATTTGACAGATGTGTAGTTGTATTCATTTTGAATCTCAGCCATATGGAGGCAGAAATCCTACTAAAACAGTTCTGTTTCAAGCAGTTTTATCTATGGAAGTGCATCAGAAATAATGAGTCTCATTCAAAACTGAGAGGTAAAATGGGCAACTAGAGTGTTCCTATAAGTTTAAGTGAGATGTCCAACAAAGAATTGTCAGTAGGGGATAACTGTGTAGATCTTCAGCATATCATTAGAATTTCTTATGCTTTTCTACTTAGTTTTAATTAAAGTTGTGTCACTGCACATTGACATTGTAGTAACTTACTAAAATTTCTATTTTTTAAAAGAAGGACATAACTCCAAATAGTATTATGAGTAATGAATTTTTTTCTGATTGGATACGTTATGTCAAGGGAAACACTCTATCTCTCATCCACCTAATATCAGAGCATCTTGATGAGGTGAAGAATTTTAAGAGCTTCCAAGTATCGGGCAGATCAGCTTCTCAGATCCTATCCAAACACTTAAGACTTATAAGAGCATTGATGACATTAATTCAAAAAGATTTTATATTTTTACTACTAATAAGTAACTAGTTTAATCAGATGTTCTGCTAAATTGAACTGCTATAAATGGCTGTTTTTTCTTCTCAAATTAGCAGGGTATAAATCATTAGATTAGGCAGGCTAACCTTCCCAAGACCATAGGTTACCTCTGATGAAGGGATAACAGAATTTTTTTCTTTCAATCTTTTTTTGTAAACAACATCAAATAAAGCTGACTTTCTAATTAGCTAAATTTAATTTGCGGTTTTTAGAGACTCCTTTTAAGTTTTTAAAAATATTATGATTATAGGTATATATACATATATAAAATATATATATAAATTATATTGTTACATTTAATATATATGTAAAATAGAAACCACACTAAATGCTGAGACTGGCATTGTAGACATAAAATAGTTTTGTATTTAATTCTTATTTTCTTAATTTCTGTACAGTTTGCAAACAAGAAAAAATATAAAGTGAGGCAGTCTGTGGAGAAATAATTAAAGAAATAGGGCCATTTAGCATCTACCACTAGCCAAGTAACTTAAAACAAGTTCTTCAGCTTTGCTGTAGCTTTTTTTATCTGCAAAAGACTGAAAATAATAGAACTCATGCATTTGTGAGATAATGCATATCAAGCCTTTAACACAATGCCTAGCATGTAGTAAGAACTCAATGAATGTAAATTTTTAATAAATCAAATCCTATTACCAGATGTGTGGAATATAAGGAGACAATGACTACATTCTATACTGACTAGACAACGTAGAGCAGTAAAATTTTTTGTAGTTTAAATGGGCAGTTTTTCATAGAATTGTCCTCTGCTTTATAAGAAAAATGATACTTAATGTTGAACCTCCAAGAACCTTAGGTTGGAGTAAGATAAATACGACACAGATGATTAGTTCGTTCCTCATATGGCACCTGACAAGGTGACAGTTTGTTAGTGAGGTCATTGGGTTCTGGTTTTGTAAGTGGAGAAATTTTATTTTATACGGGTCAGAACAGATCAAATCAGAACGTCTGGAATTAGATTCATGTTGAATAAAGTGACAAGAGATGGCTCAAAATGCCAATGTGTTAATTTTCCTTCTCAAGCAAGAATTACTTTAACTCTTTATTGAGGGTATCAATAGTGAGTCAAATGTGTGATTTGGGAAGGGGAGAAGAAAAAACATTAGGAAATGGATGGTTTTAAGGAGGAATATCCCTTAGACCAGGAAAAAAAATCTCATGAACTTTTCCTGTAACAAAGTAAAGTCCAACTTTCTAATTAATGGGGCATTCTTTCCTGCTAAAATCAGGGTTTGTTTCCCTTACTCAGACAATGTGAAGATCACTAAATTTGTATTTCTTAATCTCCCAGTTCATTCTTCTTTGAAGGTCACTGGGGCAGACTGCATTTTTCAAAGACAGCTTCAACAATCTCTCCATTTCACATGCTGTTCTTGCCACTTCATCATTAAAAGGTAGAATCTATGTCTTTATCCCCTTTAATCTGGGTGAGTCCTGTGACTGCACCACCCAACAGAATGTAGTAGAATTGATGCTGAGCTAGTTCTGGATGTAGCCCTTCATAGGCTTGGCAGTTTCTTCTTCCTGACTCTTGGAATACTGGCTTTGGGATGCTTCTTTCAGAACCCAGCAACCATGGATGGGTGCTCTAGTTGCAGTCTCAGCTGAACTCCCAGCCAAGAGCCAGCACCAACTGCCAGTTCTATGAGTGAGCCACTTTGAATGTTCAGCCCATGGTAGATAATTAGCCCTGTGTTCCATCTGACCACAAGCACATGAGACCCCAATCAAGAGCTGTCCGGCTGAGGATGGTCAAACCACAGAACTGTGAGAAATAATAAATTGTTGTTTTAAGCCAATAAGTTTTGGAATGATATGTTATGCAGCAAAAAATTCCACAAATAATCATCTACTATCCCTTGGTACATCTTTTGCTTCAACTAGGCTAGGGTGTTGAATATACTTTTTATTCTTTTGTATTCAGTTATTCATTGATTACTTTCACAAGCTCTCTTCATTCATTCATACAGCATATATGTATTGCTACTATGTATCAGGTACTATGAGATTCTAAATGTTGAAAACATAGAAATGAAATATTCCCTCCCTTCCCAGATCTTATATCTTATATAAGGGAGGCTGAAAATAAACAAAATAAGTAAGTAATAAGGGCTAAGAAGTAAAAAATAAAACAAGGAAGGAAAATATGAAACGCTGAGAGACAAGTAGAGTTGTGGAAGTTTTATGTAGGATGGGCAGGGAAGGCTTTCCTGAGAAAGTGAGTAAATACCTGCAGGAAATGAGGGAGCTAACCTAGTGAACAGCTGAGGGACAGTAGAGTGTGCCTGGTGGAAAGAGGACAGTTAAGATAGAACACGGATGAAAATAATAAGAGATGGAGTCAAGAGAGCCAACATTGGGCCTTTTGGCTGATGGAAAGACTTTGACTTTCATTCTGAGTAAGATAAGAATCCATTGAAGAGTTTTACATGGAGGAATGAATAACTAGACTTATGTTTAACAAAATCATTCCGAGTATTGTGTTGAGAACAGACAGCAAAGGAGCACAGGGGCACAAGCAGGGAGACCAATGGGGAAACTATTGCAATCATCCAGGTAAGAGATGATGGTGTCTTGGGTTAGGGTGGTATTTGATGCATGTCAGGGGTCTGGGATTTGATTTTACCCTACTTATCTTATAAGTAATATATTAAACTGCAAATGTTTCATAAATTCTGGCAGAAGACATGAGACTCTTGGGTCAGAGACAAAGGACTTTATTACTCATGGCATAACAAGCAGCATGAGCTTCATGTTTGTGTTGGTTTGCCTTGTCCTGCCAAGTCCCTTGGAGGCATTATGGATGGGCCCAGATGAATGCTACATAATTGGTGGGCATGTGTTGCAGCTGAGGAACACTAAGCTAAGGAAATCCATCTCTTTTATAGTAGTAGGCAGTAAGTAAACCTGCTCTTTGTCCTGGAGGGTGACGTTGCCCCATCCCTTCAGGTTACTCACTGCAAATATAACCCTAAAAAATGTCTCAAGTGAGGAGTGATCAGGGATTTGCATTCGTGGCAGACTAGGTAAGAATACACAGGAGCTCTCAGGTGTTTGCCTGGCAGGTTGAAGTAAGAAGTATTCAAATTCTGGATACAGTTTAAAGACAATGTTAACAAGATTTTCTGGGGGCTTTGATTTGTGAGATATTTTTCTAAATAATCAACCTTTTATTAGTTTATCTTATTTGAGAACAACTTTATCCATAAGTATTGAGAGTACATTATATTCATTTCCAGTATACCAAATACACCTCACCCTACCCACCTCTACACTTCAAAATAATATACTCAGGTCACAACATGCTTGAAGATCCTTAGATGAAAAAACAGATTAAATATCTGAATAATTTACTTTCTCTCAAAGTTCTCAGCTGGTAATAGAATGCACTAGATAATAAAGTTTATAAAAAGTGGAGAAATTATAATTTAATTTTTTTCTAACTGAAGTAAACATTCTCTAAAGAAAGCTTAAGAAAACGTGCAAATTCTATGACGTATCATCAGCTTCTAGAAGATATCCACTTTCTAACTGTGTTTTTCATTTGTGCAAATTTCCAATTATACTCTTCTTTAGCTTTACCAGAGATTTAAACATCCAAATTTATAAGATAATAGTAGTATTATCAGGAAAAATTTTTACTTTATCAAAGAACCAAATGCATAAACTTTTGTTATATAATGCACCTTCCCTTTTTTTCATAACATTTGTTTGCAATGACATTCCTAGTACTAAAAGAAATTATGATGACAGTTGTTGTAAGACTATAAACTACATAAAAACAAATTTGAACAAGAATTATTATCCCCTTATAAATACCAATTATTTTCTTTAAAATATCCTGCTAAGATAATATCTTCTCTGTCTAAAAATATCTTTCAGAATTTGAAACTAGAATAATAAGTGGAAAAGAAACCCCATGGAATTTGACTGTCTTCCATATAAACAACCTAGAATTCTTTGGAGTTTTATATTTTTTTAAATTTCAAGGTAAACAAATGCTGATACAACCACTGTTGCCAGTTGTGTAAGACTAACTGCTATGGCCTGGCATCAGTTACAGACATCTCTGGTCTCAGCATTTTCTGTTTCCATGATTGCTTAGGTTCTTTTAAAATAGAAATTTGATAATTGAGTAAGCCTCTAGATTATGAATGATGGTAGATTTGAGTGGTCTGGTAAATAAGAGGATCCTGTTTTACCAGAAAGAGCTCATTTTGCATGAAGCATAAACCACTGTTAAGGAATTAGACCATACAAAAATGTATGCCTGTGATAATAGTTGCATTTTTTTTTTTACTCCATGTTCTATTAGCAAGAAGCTAGAGGCTTTTTACCTCTCCCCATCAGCTAGAGCCATGACTCTGTATTCTAAACAATGTTAGGCTAGAGGTAAGGGAAAGGGGAAGAATGAGGGTGTTAGGGTTAGTGACAGTATAAATGTATATTGAACCCGGATCCCCTGGGTTCAAATCTCAGTTCTGTCACTTAATATCTGTGTGATATTGGGCAACTTGCTTAACCTATTGATATCTATTCTTTATATGTAAAATGAGGACAATGATAGTTCCTACCTCACAGGGGTATTATGAAGATTAAGTTAATACATACAGTATGGTGAGCATATTTTAAGAGCTAAATAATACACATAGTATACTTAGCATATTTTACATCATTATTTAACTATTATCATCAAGAAGTTTCATGAACAAGGGTTGGTACCAACTGAAATTTCCATTTATGTGGGTAGAGTCTGATATATCACATCCTGTCATCTCTGCAACTAATAATACCAATTAACAAAAGTGACACATTTTATCATCCAAGAAATGAAATGCAATCCAGTTTGTCATAGAAAATTCCCTTTTACCCATACTTTCTATGGGGGATTCACCTACTTCAAATGAGAGTAAATCTTGAAGAAGACATCTGCTTTGTCTTGCATGTTACATATGTCTTTATAATCACAATGATAGCATGTACTTTTTGTGTTTTCTAACCACATATACAGCAGATAATGTTAGAGTCACATTTTACTCTGTATTAAACATCTGGTATCAACAGAAGAAACAAGAAACCATCATGACTGTACTCTCAGAGTTAATTCAGGAATATTAATCTGCCCTTACAATCATCTATACTATATCATATATAATTGGCCCTTGTGAATTTTTCTCCCTTGCGCCACCAAGTGAATTTAATAACTAGCATTAAAAAAAAATGTAGTCATGTACATGGTTCTCACTTATCTCTGATGCTGCTTTGTAGGAACTGGTTTTGAGTATTTAAGAAAAAAGGCTGATCAACACCCTCACTGAATTGGTGTTTAACATCAGCTTGATGACAAATGACCCATGACCCCAAAATAATGCCCTCGCAGGTGAGAAAATTCCAGTGACACTGGGACATGAGCTGTTAGAGGGGATACACAACAGTTTCAGCATTCGAAGGAATGTGTATTATTATGTCCCTGTTTAAATGGTCTTTGTCAAAGAGTAACTATGATAAGGGAAGGGGTAATCTCTAACCAGCTGTTGTGGTGGAAGGCAACCTCTACCCATACACCCCACTGCACACAGAAATAAGGTACAATAATGTTTGAAGTTTAACACCATTTCAGACTTACAGCCACCCTTTTATTTAACACCAATTTTAACTTTCAGCTTCTGCCTGCTTCATTTCATGTTCCACACAGTAATTTTCTTTATTTTGCAGAACAGCCTTAACTTCTATTAAACTGTCACATTTTACTATGCATTAAGCATCTGGTATCAATAGACTAAACAACACAGAAAGCAGGATTATGCTGTCAGACTTAATAATTCAGAAATATTAACCAGCTCTCATAATTATCAGTAGTTCTTCATATGTAATTGGCCCTCAATGTACATTTCATACTTCTGCATAACTCTCTGCATACCAGTATAAGATAATAGTGCCTAATCTTTCATGTAACTAACAGAGTTAATTTGGCTAAATGAAATCAATTCATCAGCAATAGCAGTTTCTTGCCACGAAAAAATTCGTTAACCACACACACAAACACACATGTCCATGCCCTACCAAATAGCTATTTTAAAACAACACAACACACTTACTCCATACAGTAACAGATGAAGAAAGTTATTTAGCCTTAAGCAAACTTCAGAAAGGAAGAAAGTAAACCATTTCAAGACCTTGCCTGTGAAGTTAATGTCTAGGGCTAGGTTTGCTACAAGCTTCAGTTTAAGACCATTTGCTTCCTTTAATTAAAACATATTTGTTATCTGCTGTGACTCCTTACCTTTAATATTATAGTACTGTTCAAGATTTGCTTTATACTTTGCCTTAAACAGCTTTACTGCAATTTTGACATGTCATTACCAGTGGAGGACCAGTTTATAGAATCCTGAGCTGAAAGCCTTAAGTACTGATCAGAAGCTCTTGTTCTCATAACATTCTTATTTGAACATTTTGACTTGAAAGGTAATCTTTTTTAAATTTTATTTTATTTAAATCAATTAGTTAACATATAGTGTATTGTTTCAGAGGTAGAATTCAGTGATTCATCAGTTGCATATAATACCCAGTGCCCATTACATCACCTGTCCTCCTTAATGCCCATCATCCAGTTACCCCATGACCCCACCACCTCCCCTCCAGCAACCCTCAGTTTGTTTCCTATAGATAAGAGTCTCTTATGGTTTGTCTCTTTTATTTTTCCCTCCCTATAGGGATTTCCCTATAATCCTCTGTTTTGTTTCTTAAATTCCACATATGAGTGAAATCATATGATAATTGTCTTTCTCTGACTTAGTTTGCTTAGCATAATACCCTCTAGTTCCATCCACATTGTTGCAAATGGTAAGATTTCATTTTCTGATGGCTGAGTAATATTCCATTGTATATTTATACCACATCTTATTTATCCATTCATCAGTCGATGGTCATCTGGGCTCTTTCCATAGTTTGGCTATTGTGGACATTGCTGCCATAAACATTGGGGTGCATGTGCCCCTTTGGATCACTATGCTTATATCCTCTGCATAAATACCTAGTAGTGCAATTGCTGGGTTGTAAGGGTAGTTCTATTTTTGATTTTTTGAGGAACCTCCATACTGTTTTCCAGAGTGGCTGTACCAGTTTGTATGCCCACCAGCAATGTAAAAGGTTCATTCCCCTTCAACTTGAAAGATAATCTAATGTGTTGATACTAGACATACCTTAAATGCTTTGCTAATTGACATTAGCATTTTACATGCTCCAACAGTTTCCTCGTATCTTCCCTTGCTCTCAACTGCCATTTCTTGTGATTGTCAGTATATCTGAGAGGAGTAGCCGCTTTCCTCTCTGGTTATTTTCTGCTATTTATGTGAAGTTGACTTTAAAACAACACAAATAAACTTGCCAAAAGCAAGTGCTACATAGGAGTAAATGTTCTGTGAGTAAGGAAGGGAGATCAACAAGGTGAATGAACTCCAGGGCACTATCTTCTGTTTAATATGACCCTAAATAGGTTCAAAGCACTTTTGGTTGCTTTCTGTTTCTTAACTATGTTTCAGATGGATAAAGCTTGCTGATATTTGAGTTCTGTATAGGACAGATGGAATATTTCTAGTGAAGAAAGACTTCATATGTTGAAGGAAAGATCCATTGAAGGCATTATTCAAGTGATCAGCAACTGCTCTTCAGAGTCTAAAATCATCATGGATCTGCCTGTCATTCACAAGAGCATACTTAGAGGGAACTAGTATAACAAATGCTATTTCCTATCTGAAATGGTTGCATAAACTAGCCTTTTCATCTCTATAATAAAGTTCCTAGTGAAAAGAAAAAGAGGGAAGTTCTTAGAATGCAGAAGGTATGACTTCAGAGGTAAGAATGAGGAAATAGAAGATATTTATGAAGAAGCTCATTTATTTTGGCAAATCTAACTCTTAAAAAGAAGCAGAATTATTTAACCTCTTTGAGACTCAATTTCCTCAATTGTAAGGTTAGAATAATGACACTCAACTAATAGAGGTTTTCTGAGGACTAGTTTTTATGTAAAGCAGTAAGCGTGATACATAATAAATGTTTAATAAATTTTCAGTTTATAGACTCCTACTTTCCTAGAATCCATTGAACATTAGTGTCCAAATTAGGTGTAACTCTTTTTAAGTAACTCTTTTTAACACTTTGTGACTAAATTAAATGATTAAATATCACTATCTAATATGAAATATTATGAATATTAAATTCAAAAGATAATTCTCCTTTAAACAAGGGCTTTAAGAAGTTTTGTTTTATGAAGAGCAATTTGATTGCAACTTATCCACATATGTAATATTTCCCCAAAGAATTTAATCAACAGGGAAACATTTTAAGACATGATTTAGAGGAAGAAACTTTAAGAATATGTGTTGTAAAATAATATAATCTTAAGACTTCAGATGTGATTCCTGGTTCATGAATGAGATGTTATTCCTGGTGCATAAGTGGCAACAGAACTCCTAAAAAGAAACAATAAATTTGAATAACTTATTTTTAAAATATCGTTATTATTGTTTCTTTTTAGTTTAAAAGAAACTCTTATGAGCACTCTTTATATGCCAAGCACTGTGCTAGAGACAGAGAATACAAATACAAAACAAAGCATAGGGCACCTGGGTGGCTCAGTTGGTTAAGCAACTGCCTTCGGCTCAGGTCATGATCCTGGAGTCCCCGGATCGAGTCCCGCATCAGGCTCCGTGCTGAGCAGGGAGCCTGCTTCTCCCTCTGACCCTCCCCCCTCTCATGTGCGCTCTCTCTCTCATTCTCTCTGTCTCAAATAAATAAATAAAATCTTTAAAAAAAAAAACAAAATAAAGCATAGCCACTGACCTCAAGTTCATAGACATTATAGCACCTGCTCATAAAAACAATCTAAATGCAGTAATAGAAATAGGCTCAAATCTTACTGGGCCACAGATATATAAAGTTAACCTGACTTGACCAGTGAATAAGAGGACAAGAAAATGGGAGAGGCTGCTTTTTTTTTTTTTTTAAGGTTTTATTTGTTTATTTGATGGAGAGAGAAACCGCAAGAGAGGGAACACAAGCAGGGGGAGTGGGAGAGGGAGAAGAAGGCTTCCTGCTGAACAGGGAGCCTGATGCAGGGCTCAGTCCCAGGACCCTGGGATCATGACCTGAGCTGAAGGCAGACACTTGACCAACTGAGCCACCCAGGCACCCCTGGGAGAGGCTTCTTGAAGGAGGTACTGCCTCTGTTGAATCTAATGGGGAAGTAGGCAAAGATGGGGAAGGCATTCTGCACAGAGTAGAGACTTGAGCAGAAGCATGGCATGTGGATGTGGGCAGGGAACTACAAGTACAGGTGGGAGGTAGACCAAGCACAGGTGGGAGGTAGAGCATGAAACAGAGCTAAAGCTAGACATAAGATCAGGCCATGTAGAGCCTTGTATGCCAACTCAGGAGCTTAAGTTAACCCACTAGACAGAGGAGTATTTAAGGGTTTCATCAGTGTATTGAATCAGTTAGATTTGTATTTCAAATAAAACAGTTTCACTTTTGTGTGCAGACGAAATTTAACAAGGACTTTGGGGATAAGATAGTGGAAAGGATACTGTGTATTGACCTCAGGTGATGATAAATAAAGACACGACCTGAATTAGGACAGTGATAAGTTAACATCCTACCAAAATACTCTCATGCACACATGACACACAAAAAGACATACATACACTTTTATTTATTGCGGCACTATTTGTAAGATTGGAAACAACTCTGGTGTTTTTGTTTATGTTTAATGCCCAGATTTGAGTATATGTTCTTGGTAATTGCAAGGAGGATATCTGGGATTATCTAAAAAAATCAGCAAATTTGATTTCTTCAGTTTTTTCCCAGTCGTTTCATATTGAGTTCCCTCTTGCTTAACAAAAGTAATGTTGCTTTGTGAAGCAAATTCAATTAGGATGTAGTCTGAGGAAAAGGACAATACCCCGCGACAGAATAGCCCTACATTATTATCTTAGTCTGTTATCCCTGTTGTAGGTAATCATTAGAGTCATTTGCTATAAATTAGGAGAAAGGCAAATACATGACTATCAACACTATTGGTAAATTTTGCTCTGGAAATTCTATCCAATATAGTAAGGCAAGAAAAAAATGTATAATGCTTATAGACACTGGAAATTAGTGGACAAGTATCTTTGTTATTTTTCTTTTTGTTAAACAGAAGGGAATCCAACTATAAGAAAAATTAGAACTAATATGGATATTGGATAACATGACAGATTATGAAGTAATATAAAAATATTGAATTTACTATATAATAATAATGATCACCTAAAAATAATGGGTAACAATTTGATTCCTAATAATAATCAAAATGTAAAACATTTAAGAATAAGTTAACAAAAATGTGTAGGAATCATGTGAGGAAAACTGAAATTTATTACTGTAGATGGTAAATACAGAGTTAAATAAACTGAGTGAAATACAAAGTTTCTGAATTAGAGGATTTACTGTCTTTGATATGCAAATTTTACCCCCAAATTAATCATACATTCATGTGAACATAATGAGGATACTAATGGGGGAGATTTTAGAATGTAACACAATTATTCTAATTTTGGGGGGGAAGCAAAACCATGCTTGAAATTGCCAAAACAATTTTGAAAATAAGGTGAAAATTAGGGGTACTTGCCCTAAAACATAGTAGCATTTACTATGAAGCAATAATTCCACCTATTTTTTTCTTGTTGGTATTGCAATACTGAGACAAATCAACAGAAAAGATTAGAACAGTATTTATAGGTGTGCCTCAAGGAACTCCAGGACTGTAAACTGTGTAAAGGTATTAGTCAGGATGTTCAGGATGTTTAATTTACTGATATACATTGTGAGTTTCTAAGAAGTTATTATACACAATCTTTCTCAGGCTTATTTGACCTCAGAAATCTTTTGAAAATGCATCTTGCAAGATAAATCTTCTCATAAATTTGAGGAAAGCTGAAAAAAAAAAACCAGATACATATTTGTACAGTTGAGTCTTGAACAGTGTGGGAGTTAGGGATACTAATCCCCATGCAGTGAAAAATCCATGTAAAGCTTTTGACTCCCCCAAAACTTAACTACTAAGAGCCTAGTATTGACCAGAAGGCTTATTGATAACATAAAGTCAACTAACACGTATTTTGCATGTTATATGTATTGTATACTGTAGTGTTAAAATGAAGTAAGCTAGAGAAAATAAAATGTTATTAAGAAAATCCTAAGGAGGAGAAAATACATGTACAATACTGTAATGTATTTACTGAAAAAAAAATCCATGTATAAGTGGAGTCTCACAGTTTAAACCCATGTTGTTCAAAGATCAATAAGGGGATACTTCAATTTATTTTGGAAAGAATAGAATCAATAAATGGAATTTAGCCAAATGGGTAGAATTTGGAAATAAATTTCAGATTTATTAATATTCAAATTTAAAAACTAAAACCATAAAAGTAGCAGGACACATTTAAAATGAATTCATATTGCTCATAAACATCTGAATAAAGGTTCTGCCTCATGATCATCCTCAATTACCAAAGAAACTAAATTGATAAATAATTTTTGATTCATGAGATTGGCCAAGATTAAAAACATATATTTTATATTTATATACTCATAAAAATTAATCACAAACTGAGGTCACATTCCCTGCTTAATACTCAAATTAACGTTGCAAGCACCACCATCTTGCTTAACTACAGGAAATCCAGTCTTTCACCAGGGTTGTCACCCCATGTATCTTTAGGAATTCCCAGGGGATGTGTAAATGTTCCAAAGATGGGTTCTAAAGGTCACCTGCCCCCAGCCAGTAGTCTCACTCTGGACTACCGCTCCATACCACTGCTGGCCTTCTCCTGCCCCCCTTAAGCCCCTTTATCCTAAGTGAGGAAACAGATTACAGTTAATTCATCTCAGGCTAGATGAGAACCAACCATACTACTTAACTAGATATACAGAAGACTGGGGAATAACAAGCGGGTATTACAGTGCAGAAAACATGCAAACATTACCTAGTAGATAGGACTCTCAGAATTCAGAAGCCTGGCCTCTCTACCAGGAGTAGAATGCTGGCAGCTTTTCTCCTTAATTTTAGATGTCACCCTGTCTCTAAGCTCAGGGGTCACTGCTAACAGGAGTACTCTTGAGCATAACTGTCTTATCCAATAGGCCCATTCTCTAAAGACAGGAGAATAGAATTTTTCTTGCTTTGCATAATCAAGAGGCCAATTAATTTTTTTTCTTAGAACAAAAGAACATTCTGCTCTCAAAGGCATTTTGTGCCATGCTTTACTATATTCTTGTCTATATTATTTATGGAAGGAAGTGTAGTACCATGGCTAAGAGTGTGGGTTTAAATCTTGGCTTTGCCTCTTCTTACCTAAATGGCCTTGGGCAGGTGACAGAGTTTCTCTGAGCTTTCATTTTCTTTTCTATAACAGAAGTAATAACATCCACCTTTTGGTTGTTGTAAAGATTAAATTAAATAATGTACAGAGAATGTCATGGTGATGTTTCAGTAAACAGCAAGTATAAAAACAATGCTCTTTAAATAGTCATATGCTCACAAGCATCACATTTGAGTTTGAACATGAATCGTGTTTGAACATGAACTCTGATTCTAGAGGTAGAAAAGGGTATTTCAATAATTTATTAGTTTTTTTCACCAAATTTGCACCTTATTTTGTACTTTTTCTCTAAACACGAGATGCATGCTAAATAGAGAAAAATTAGAAAACTTTCAAAACAAAAGCACAAACAGAGGCCACTTTACAAATACCACCTGTATTTTTGCCCTACCAAAATAACCACGGAGAACATTCTGGCTACTCCTTTTCCCCTTTTCTCTGTCTTCATGCCTCTCTCTGTTGCTGTCTCTACCTGGCAACCACCCAGGTTGTCAGCAGAACACAGACAGTACACAGCAGGAAACTGTTAGTACCTAGAAGCCTATGGTGGTCATGGGAGCAAGAGGTTCCTAGGACCTGGAAGTGGAGAAACTGTGAAGATGGTTGCCTGGACTTTTGGTGGAAAGATACAACAGGCCCTGTTGTATGGGATGAACCTGGGGGAATAAACTCTTGCACCTTCTCGGCCTCCCACTGTTGTCAACCACCTACCAGTGCTCCTCCTGGACCAACCTGGCTAGAAGCCATGCTAGCACTATCCGTAATCCAGGGCCTCCTGGATGGATGCAGAGCTAAAGGGTCACTTTCAGATTTATTGAGAAAACAAGGACACTTCTGAAATTGAGAAGGAGTAAATTACTCATAATGCCAAAATCCCAGGACAATAAGCGTAACCTGAAAGTGTCCCAGGCAAACCAGACTATGTTGTCACCCTGTGGAATAGGGTCAAAAATAAGTCTGGAGGAGAAATGGAAGCCACGAAGTGTGCCCTCTTTCTTTCGATCCCCTCTCCCTCCCTTTCTCAGACATGCACATGCTCTTTATAATTCTATCTTAGTACACACATTTTATATCCTCTTAAATTTAGATATTCATTATGAATCACTTTCTATAGAATGCATGTTTTTCTAAAATATAAATTTAATCATATAATACTCTGTATCATGATTGTACCAAAACCGACCTCATCTTTGGATGCTTAGGCAGCTTCTGATTTTTCCATTATAATGCCGTGATGAACATCATTGAACATAAATCACTGTATACCTCTAATTATTTAACAAATATTACTTGAGCAATTAGTACAATGTGTTACCCACTGAAGGTGTAAAGATGAGTGCAACATAGATTCTGTAGGTTACAGTCTAGTGGTGGAGACAACTTCCAACAGCAGCCTCACCAGAGAAAATACAAGACTTCATACACTAAGCAAAGCTGCATCCCCTGTGAGGTGGAGAGGGAGAACAAGGTCGTGATGCCAGGCCACAACCTTGGCCTTTGCCTCTACTAGCATTTGTTGTCCTTCCTAGGCTCCTGTGGCTCTGGATTCTGTTCTATGGGGGCCATTCTTCCTGCCCATACCTCCTTCATTCCATCCAGTGGTCACCAGGCTACAGTGGGAAGTGGGCTTGTCTTCCTTTTTTCCAGTTCCCTTCAACTAGAAGGAAGCTGAGTGAACAGGCTTGGCTACCCTGGTCCTTTCTGGTGCCCTGGGCTAAAGAAAGAGGTATTTCTTTTCAGCAGGTAGTGTTTGAAATCAGAAACCCGGGATAAAATAGTGCCTTAGAAAGCACCGTTGTTTGAAGCTAGGCATGCCAAGGAGTCTGGGAGTGAATTCCAGAGTGGTAGACCAGGGGCTGAGGGGGCCAGCTGGACAATTGAGGAAGAGCATGTAGAAAAGGTGAATAGTGTCATTATCTTGACAAGTCCGAGAGACATTGGGTTGGGCTTATTGTCAGGATGTTTGTGGATGGGATGGGCTGAATTCAACTTGCAGAGCCCTAGAGGGAGACCTAGTGCCAGACTCTATACATCCAAGTGAGTTGCCTATCAATAAAATCTTTGTTAGCCTGAAGAGATTTGCTTTGATTTCTTGCCTCCCTCCCTGATTTCATTGCATCATTTCTTGCCTTTGCTCACTCATTTCCCTCTGATTTTCCTCTAACTTGCTGCCCACTCCCACCTCTCAGTCTGGGTTTGCCTTCTGCCTAGAGTGCTCCTCCTCCAGATCTTTGCACAGGTGGCTCCTTACCCTGTATGTCTAACTCAAATCCTATTTCTTACAGTGGTCTTTCCCTATTTCTCAGTTCAGTTTAGCCTCCCTAGACATTCTATCCCAGTACCTTCTGTTATTTTTCAAGTAGACTGTCACCTACTAAAATTGCCTTGCTTATCTGGTGACTTGTTTATCAAGGACCTTCCTTAATGTTTTTCTCAGCCCCACTAGGGCTCACCTATCTTGTTGTTGCTCTATCTCTCATGCACGGAAGGGCTCCTGGTGCATACATCATGCTCAGTATCCATCTCTGGATGGATGAATGTGTACTGGGTTTGTTGCTGAGTTCCTTGCTCTAAAAGCTAGTTATTTTGTTTCCACTCTTATAAATATATAGGTCTTGGGCACCTGGGTGGCTCAGATGGTTGGGCGTCTGCCTTCGGCTCAGGTCAGGATCCCGGGGTCCTGGGATCGAGTCCCGCATTGGGCTCCCTGCTCCTTGGGAGCCTGCTTCTCTCTCTCTCTCTCTCTCTCTCTGTGTGTCTCCCCCTCTCTGTTGCTCATGAATAAATAAATAAATAAATAAATAAATAAATAAATAAAAGAAATATATAGGTCTTCTAGGGAAGCATTTCTTTAATTAGGTAAGCATTTCTTTTAATGATATAAGTATAACACAAAATTTCCTTTATATGGTTCAATTCATTCCCATGGGAAGAAAACAATCCTATTTTCTTTAGGATATTGATTTATTATCTTTCCATATGTAAAGTAATGATACTAATTCAGGAACCAGGATGACTTTTCCCAGACACATTAAATCCAGTATGGGTATAATTTCACATACCAGTTTTCTAATTTATAAGGAATTTTTTCAATTTTAAATGTTTAGGCATCTTTTTTCCCCTGTCTTTCCTATTTCATAGCAAGTGGATCAAGACAAGTGAAAGATGATTTAAAAACATGCTGAGTTGAGAGGCGCTGGGTGGCTCAGTCGATTGAGCGTCAGACTCTTGGTTTCAGCTCAGGTCATGATCTCAGGTTCTTGAGATCAAGACCTGCATCAGGCTCTGTGGTCAGGAGACTGCTTGAGATTCTCTCTCTCCCTCTCTCTCTGCCCCTCCCCGTGCTCTCACTTGCATTCTCTCTCTCAAATAAATATATATATTTTTAAATCCTAAGTTGAGTTTACATTTTTCTTAGTCCAAAAATAATGTGAAATGTTATTCTGTAAGCAGAAGTCACTCAGAGACCATTTATTTAACAATTCTATACAGATGTTTATACTTACAGATTGGTAAGTATTGGACAGCATTTATCTAATTAGAAAATACAAAAAATTAGAGAATTTTAATAAAAATATAACTCCTAGAGCAATTTTATAGCAACAGGAAATGAAATGGACTTTTCCCCCTTGCCTCCTTGTCTTATTTCAGCTAGAGGTTGCTTGTTTAGAGACCAATAATGAGTTATGTCCTCTCCTTAATTTTTGTTAATTAATTGAATCCCAAAAGACCATAATACAACATATAAATATGAGATGAATACTTTTAGCCTGGCACATTTGTAGATAAGGGTGTCCTCAGTTTTGGAAGGACAGGTGCTTTTGATGCTTTTATAAAGGGAGTTGGGATGTTCTGCTCTAAGTGCACTCATACTAGATCTCACCATGGGTCTTTGTACCATTCTCTAATGCCACTGCACATCTGGATGATTGTAATGAGGAGTGCTGACATATCTCAGACTCTTTTCTATCTTTCCCCTTTATATACCTTTTCATTTTTTTAAGAACCATGCAGATGTAACTGTAAAATCTTTACTCTAACGAGAGAGCCGGGAGCTTGGGAGAACCCACCTGGAAAGTTCTCTTATTTTTAATATCTCTCCTGCTTTCTTTATAGAAAGCTTATAGGTTAGGGAGAACTTAAGTGAAAGTAATAGGGAACTATAAAAATGGAGAAAATAGGGCAGCAACAAATCATAATAAAAAATACCAAGTGGGAAGGAAGAAGGATTCAAAAATCTAATAATACTGTGTATTTCTCTGTTGAGAAATGTCTATTCAGAAGAATCAATGATCTATCTTTAAAAATAACTCCATGGTAAGATATATTTATCTTAGGTGTTTGGAACTTTTGCCTTGGTAATCACAGGACAGACTTTTTGTTCTTAAAACCAGGAATGCATGAGAAAACCTATAGGGAAGTTACTGGTGTCATCATCTCTAGAATAAGGTAAGCTAGAATTTCATGGTATTCTTTCTTCTTTTTTCTCCTTGGCTATAGAAAGGCATAAGTTGTTTTCTTGTGAATTTGAATTATAGGAGATCTGAATTATGATGTCCTAGCTAAGTGTAGGTAAGTACTTAAGAAGAACCTAAAGAAAGATACAACTTAAACCTTGGTCTGCTAGGTTTAAGAAACCTGGAAGGGATTTTTAATTCATTCATTCATTTCTTTCTAAACATAGTTGTTAAGAACACCAGCTTTGGCGTCAGAATGTCTGGGGGTGAATATTTATCACTTCTGAGCTCATGCCAAGAAGAAGTTACCCAGCCTCTCTGATCTGTTTCCTTATCTGTAAAAGGGAGATCATAAAATCCTCCTCAAAGATTGCTGTGAAGATTCAATTAGCTACACTTGGCTTAAAAAAAAATTTTGCAGTCAGAAAGCACTTAATAAATTCTAGATGATAAATATCAGGTGATATTATATTTTTTATTTAGTTAATATTTATATTTAATATTATTTATTTTTAAAATCAATGATAAATATTATCATTACTTTCTGCTATTTGTTAAATTTTTTTTTTTAGTCAGACCCTCTGCCAGAAGATGGGAATAAAAGATTCATATGAGAGGATTTCCAGTTTCATCAGATTATCATGGGGCCAGTGATCCCAAACAAAGGAAGGGCCATTGGTCTGTAAAAATGATTTCATGACAGATTAGAGGGGCCTGTGAGCTTCTCCCAGACCAAAACAGAGGCAGCAGCTGATGGGCCTCAGGACGTCATGGAAAATTAGGGACCCTTTAGAGCTCAAGTAATATTTTATCACAATATTCTTTCATTTCTTGATTCTTCAGAAAATCCCTAACATACTTTTTACCAGGTATGCATGCACACACATACCCCTTTCTATACTAATGAAAGAGGAATTGAGACTAAAAAATTTAGCAGAAGTATTTTCAAGTTCATAAGAAAGGGTTTTTCTGAATCGTCTATAGAACATAATCTAACACCTTTCCTAGCCTGTGCATGATCTGAGAACATGTTGTTGTAATCCCCCTACCACGTTGTAATATCCCTAAAGGCAAGAGAGGAGCAGTAATGTCCTTCAAACACTGGTATCTAGCACAGGGTCCCCCACACAGTGAATGGTCAATAAAAATTTTGGTTCTCAACTGTAACAGAACTATACTACAATATATATGCAGATCCATATATGTATGCATTTCTTGTGAAAGAAGCAGGATTAAATCTAGGAGATATTTTGCTTTCTGTGTTGCAAGAACCAAACCCACTGAGACAAATTTAGTTTAAAAAGACCCTTTAGTAACTAATGATTTTGACAAGTTTTTTTTTTTTTTAATTCTCCAGCTGCCATTTGACTATATTCAATGAGAGAATGACAGCCTGAAGTCATGAGTGGGCCAGTATGTGAAAGGAAAAGGAAAGGTCTCAATGCCATGTGAGAAAAAAATCAAAGGAAGAGGGAGGGAGTAAGAAAGGAGGAGGTACCATTTAAGGAGCTGTGTCTCTGTCCTCAGTTCACTGTCCCTGAGAGAAGAGTTTGCAACTCACAGGATTTTTATGGTTTCAGTCTGTGCATGACACTGACCTTCTAGTGAAGTATTCATTCCTGAAACTGATTAATATTGCATTTTATGTATTTACATCCAAACTACAGCTGTAATCATAGAACATGTCCTGGATAACTTTACAGTGGTCTTCCCTTGCCCTAGGGCTTCAACATTTCAAGGGATTTTTAGATATCCCAGAGCAATACTTTTGTTTTCAACAAAATTTAATTTTCTTTCAAAATGCAATACAAAAGATAGAGATAGAAAATAAACAACTGAAACCTTTCTACAATCCCGAACTGGGGATTAAGGATGATGGAAGGTCCTCTGCGGTGTGCTTAGGTCTGGAGGAAGAGAACCAGCTTCTCCCCAGTTGGATGTGAATGTTAGGTATCATCTGTGGATGCTATGGCTTCAACACAATTGCCACTGCAGCCAAATACACATTAGATCTCACAGGCAGAAATACCTGGTAAAAATATCTACACATTGGGCACCAATGCCCTCTTTGATCCTGCCTAATATAAAGACTAAAATATGGTGTTTGGCAGTTCCCTCAAAACTAATGGTTTAATCTCTTCATTTTCACTTCCTTAATTCAGATCACTGCTATTTCTTGCCTAGTTCAGGCCTGGAGTTCCAAATTAGTCTCCTCCTTGAGCCCCAGATGATTTGATATCTTTTTATATTCTCCCCCCCACTACTGCCCTGGAAAATTGCCCAGCTACACCAAACTACCTTTAGTTCCTTGATATCTCCCGGGGCCTGTGTGCTGGCTCTTTTCTCTGTCTGAAAACTTCTTCATCCCCTTTTCCTTCTCCATATTACACACCATCCCTGTAGACCTCTCTTTACTTGAGTATGAAATCATCATTAAGTTCTTACTTCTGGAAGCTGATCCCAAATTCTCCCTCACCCATGCCCGGGCTTGGTGCTCTTCCTAGTTATTACCATGGTACCATGAACCATCCTTAACCTTATATCCACATTTCCTATCTGCTCACCAGATGATAGATTCACAAGGCAGTCAAGTTCTCAATAATTATCCCGTGAATGAATAAATGAATGGGGGAACAGGTGACTGTGTCAAGGTTTGAGAATGTGTTTGTTATAATTATCTTTTGCGGCTTTTATGTTCATGGATCAAAATGCACTTAGCTGCTAAAGACATTTATCTTTATAAATAATTTTCAAATGAGGACTAAGGAGAAAATCCTTTATATGAAAGTGCTGCCAAAGGAGTTTATAAATCTTTTTCTACAGTTATTATAAGAGAAAGATGAATTCAAAGTACCCTGTAAATAGGGTAATACTATATTGAAGTCATATCAGTTGTCCTAGAATAATTCGTAGCAACACCCTCTTTTATTTTCAAAAGTTTCCTGAGTTTTACAATAAATTATATGGTCATTCTATTTCTGAATACTTTGGTAACAAAGAGTAGAGGAAGAAGAATTACACACACACACAAAGAACTCTGGGAGGTTTTTCTGTATTTCTAAAACTAGAACATGCAAAGAAATTCAATGATGCACCCCAATCCTAGTTTGTCAATGACAAAATTTAAATTTGCTCAGAGCTTTGCACAATCATGACTGATAATAAAAGGGAAGGAAGTGATTTTGTTAGAACTTCTGAAGAAGTTACCCTTAGTGTTTATCAGTTATTCAATGATAAACATTTATGAATTCTTTTTACTTGGGGAAGTAAGATTATTTTTAATTAACAGTAAAGACTGTTTCCCAGAGTTCTTTTCAAGAGCCTCGAATGTGAGTCTTGTTAACTTAGATTGTCTTTTGTTTCTCATCCTTTTTTTTGATTGCAGCTGATTGTTAATTAGAAAAAAATAAATTGATACAACACATGAATGTATAATAACTAAGTGACTTTTGGGGAATGTCCTTGCTGGTATACATATTAAAACACAATTCTGAGAATACCACATTCCCTCAACAAAACTGTTTGAATTCAGTAAATAGTAGAAGTGCAGGAGGATTAATTTAAATCAAGAACTAAAACATTGACTTTTGGAAGCATGAAAGGTTTTGTTTCTATAAGGTCTATTAACCCTTTGCAATGTGTTCATTTCTTGTATCTTTAATTAAAATTTATTCCATTTGGAGAGAGCATCTGTCTTTATAACATGGCTAAAAAGTACTGTGAATTAGAGGCTTTTTTCATAAAGGAAGTTAATTATATGATGCACAGCTCAAGTTGAGTAAGATTACCCCAACAGGGAATTAAAGACTATGTTTTATATATGTTAGTCATGAAATTGCCATCCAGATCTTGACATATGAGGCTGTGAATGCCACATGGCCCTCTTTTCCAAAGACAAACAGTGTGGCCCTCCCATTTCTCCCTCTTCCACTGCCCCTTCTTAACCAACAGCTGAGCCACAGTATAAACAATCTTCTCCACAAGCTATCAGTTGCTTTCTCTGCTAGTGTGGCTTGTGTTCTACTGTCCTCCATATTGTCCTAAATTTGAAGAAGAACAAATGTCACCTCTGATTTTATGCATTAACTTCTCTAAATTGTGATCTACGTACATTAGCCATTGCTTTCCTCAGATTCTCATGGTTTTGTAAGTAGAACCTGTTTCACCTAGCTCTTGAGCAGGTCAGAATCAGTGTCAATGGTATATTATTAACAGGCTATTATACCTCTGTAAGCCTGGTACTTGTCAAGCTGGGGTGAATCCCAGTTACCCATGAATTCACCAAGTTTGATCATCCCCAAATCTTGTGGTATTTGTTCAGACTTGGATTCCTCCTGTGTTTTCTGGTTAGCATTCTATTTCCCTGACTGGGATTTGAACTTGAACAGTAGTTTGCCAGGGTGAAGCTCTGATATTCTGCCTAATTCATGCCATTTTCTGCCTGGAGCCCCTTAAAATCCTGATCCTCTGTTGGCATCCTGCCCCATATGTCAAGCATCAGGCACCATGATATGATGTCGAGCAGTGCCCCCCCTTTGGAACTTCTGTTCCCATGCTCCACTCACAGTTGCCAATCTTTTAAATAATATGTTTGGTTGATCTCAATCAAACTTGATTTTGTCATGCTCATGAGACCCCTTGTTGAGACTCGGTTTTACACCCAGATCAGCTTTAACAAGACAGACCCTATTTCTTCCTCATCCCCTCTGGCTCCCCACTGATGTCCCAGCATGTCCTTCTTCAAGGCCCCTTATAGGTTCAGACTCCAATAAAACTGTACATCAAGTTCAGGTCAACACATTCATTGATTACTTCCTATGTTTGAGCACATCAAGAAGAGGGATACAGGGATGATGAGATGGCATAGTCTCAGTCCTCCAAGAATTTTTGGTATGTGTGCAAGACAGACATCTTAAGAGGTAATTTTAATGTATTGCAAATGAAAAAGAGATTTACCTACCAACTCGTCAACTGCAGTGTAAGCACTTGAGTAATGCTTATTAAATTGCATTCTCTCACATGAGCAGGCTTTGTTCCCTCTCTAAACGTCACTCCCAATCCCCCTCTCTACATCAAATCCTTTTCCTAATTAATATTCCCTATGTATTTCTTTAGTTGGCAGAAAACTGCACTCTGATTTCTGCATCTTTGCCACAACGATATCTAAGCAACATAATCTCCTTGAAAAGGAGATATTCTTTATTCCATAAAATTTTTCAATTTTTAATTAATGGAAAACAACCAAATAAAGTACTGTTTAGTGAGGACTGTTCTGTTAGATGACATAAGATTCATTTATTTTTTATCAGCAAGGAAAGTTTAAATTAGGTGACACTCACTATTATTAACATTTATCAAGTGCCCACAGAGCACTAAGAATGCCTCAGAACAAATGCAAAGGCAGTGTTCCTTCCTGTCATATTTACAATGATATAAGAAGTATATGTAATGATTCTCAAATTTTAGCTCTTAACCTCTTTCTTCCCTTTATTATAATTGCATTTTATAGACTGATTTTATTCATACCCTACAATCATTCATGATATCTCTTAGTATTATATCTTCCCCAAGGGAGGGTTGTATCCCTAGTGCCAAATATGATCAAGAAATAGTTGTATAATTTATGTTGCTGAGAATTGGTATTTTCCTACATTTCCACAGTGCTTTTATTTTTATTATTTTTAAAGCAACATTTCTACATACTTATGTAGCTCTTAGAACAGTGCCCAGCATATATGCTTTGCAACTTGTTTAATCTCACAACAAGCCCATAAGGGAGGCAATACCCAGTTTATAAGCCAGGAAAGCAAGGCACTGAGGTTAGGTTGTATGGAGAGTGCTGGAGCCCTTTCCAGCTGGTGGTACTGTGGAGTCCACATTCTCAACCACAACACCAAGCTGTCTCTCAAAGGTAGCTTTAGACACTTTAGTGCTCGTTAGTACCTCCAGGAAAAAGGTCATATAAGAGACAGTTACCACAATACAATCTCTGCCCACAACCTCATTTCTGAGAGCTGTTTACTCCACATAACTCCTAATGAAGGGACAAGCTTCTCCTCAATGTTATTTCTATGTGGTCATGGCCCCATTAACCACAGCTGAATAGATCAGTGTTGAACATACGACTCCACCTGGACCAATCAGGTTCTCCCTCCTTGGAATTTGGAATCAGAACACCATCTGCACTAGAGACTAAAGTTGTGTAGAGACAAGTTTTGCACAGGCATTTCCTGCAGTGAACGATCATGTCTTTTCGTTATATTACATGTACTGCTGCAGAGAAAAGCAAAGGATTCATGGTCTCATAGAGATAGGGAGAATGACTTTGATTTCTGTTTTCTAGTGTCTGGCTTGAGTTCATTGTAGGATCTATCTGCTCTTCCTGCCTTGGCTCCACTGAGTACTACTGTGCCGGGATTTCTATTCATTATAACCAAAGTTGTCAAGTTGGGGGCAGCTAAGAGTCACAGTGGTCATTTTGGTACTTGTTGGCAGAGCCAAATTATAGACAAGGTTACTCACCATTTATTACCATCATCCCTTCATCCTCACCATTCCTCTTTCCCAAGTTTACCTATAAAAATAAAACCATTTCTTCCTTCCTATCTTCTTTTTTTTAACATATAATGTATTATTTGTTTCAGAGGTACAGGTCTGTGATTCATCAGTCTTACACAATTCACAGTGCTCACCATAGCACATACCCTCCCCAATGTCTATCACCCAGCCATCCCTTCCCTCCCACCCCCCACCACTCCAGCAACCCTCAGTGTTTCCTGAGATTAAGAATTCCTCATATCAGTGAGATTTTATGATACATGTCTTTCTCTGATTGATTTATTTCACTTAGCATAATACCCTCTAGTTCCATCCAAGTCATTGCAAATGGCAAGATTTCATTCCTTTTGATGGCAGCATAATATTCCAGTGTGTGTGTGTGTGTGTGTGTGTGTGTGTGTGTGTGTGTGTGTGTGTGTACACCACATCTTCTTTAACCATTCATCTGTTGATAGACATCTTGGCTTTTTCCATAGTTTGGCTGTTGTGGACATTGCTGCTCTAAACATTGGGGTGCACGTACCCCTTCAGATCACTACATTTGTATCTTTGGGGTAAATACCCAGTAGTGCAATTGCTGGGTTGTAGGGTAGCTCTATTTTCAACTTTTTGAGGAACCTGAAGATGAACCATGAGAGACTATGGACTCTGAGAAACAAACTGAGGGTTCTAGAGGGGAGGGGGGTGGGGGGATGAGTTAGCCTGGTGATGGGTATTAAAGAGGGCACGTATTGAATGGAGCACTGGGTGTCATATGCAAACAACGAATCATGGAACACTACATCAAAAACTAATGATGTAATGTATGGTGATTAACATATCATAATAAAATAAATTTAAAAAATAAATAAATAAAGTAAAACCATTTCTGGCAAAGGGGAGGCCTTTAATTTTATTAGCAAACGTTTCAGTAAAGTTTTGTGGATAAGTGAAGTCATTGGGTATAACTGAAAAGATAACTTCAGGGGGTTTTAAGAAAGAGGAAGAGGGGTTCAGCTCCAGAGGAGACCAAAAATAAACTTGGGTAAAGTAACATTTCTGTGCAAGACTGGCCTTGACTTAGCTTTTGAAACAGGCAATTCTCTAAAGTAGGAGATAACAAAGTTAAGGACTGGAATAACCTGCACATGCTAAAAACCCATCTTTTTTCTCCTTTTTAGTTGTGTGATTAATCCAGGGATGGCTTTATGATTTTATGTGCAAGTTCACAGATGGAAAATATGAATAACCTAATAATTAGTGTGGTCATTACTGAAGAGTTTCTAACTTTGTTGTTCTGGAATCTCTATGGACGATCAGTTCCCAGATAGTGTTACACAATCAAAATGTTGGGTTTACTTTCTCTGAAAATGAAATCAAGAGATACAAGATCTTCCCCAGTTGAGCTCAAGATAAGGCCCTCTTTATTCTCTGACATCATAATTAAAGTTTCAATTCAGGAAAATCTCCTTTCTTAGCATTTATCATAGCATCAAGGAAATCTTTAAAAACTAATACTTCTGCCCGTGGAGATAAAAAGCATAGCCTTCTTTGAGTAATCATTATGTACTATTGTAGAATCACATCACTTGGAAAGGATTTTAGAGACAAACAAGAGTAACTGTCTTCATTTTTGGAACTGAGGAAACTGGAAAACTGAGACATGGAATTTCAACGTTATTTAGTATTATTTTAAAAATATTCATTACCTATGAAAAAACTTGTAAGACAATGCATTAGATCATCAGTGTCAATAAACTCTTTTCCAGCCTCTAGGAAACAAGTGAGGTATCTTTTGTGTAGGGATTTAAGGACTGTGATAACAGGGATTTGAAATTTGAAAACCATTATGCATTTGATTATGTTTCTTTAAGCTTTATATTCTCACAAAATAAACTGAAGGCACAATTCCATTTTCTTTTAAAAAGTATAATAGGTGAAGATAAGGGAACCAAGACAAAAGTCTAGCAGTGAAGACTATTCTGCAATGTAAGAAAATATTTGGTAGTCTGTAGTTTTCTGTAATGTCCCATATTACTTAAGAGCTATAAGCCTGATTTGCTTTTGTCCATAGCTAATATTAATCGAAATTTTAACAGCACGCTCTCTTTGCAAAATCATCTTATGGCACTACTTTCAATATCAGCATCTAACACAAAATACATTTCAACTGTTTTGCAAACAAACTTTCTTCCAATTAATAATTAAACAGAGGAACAGCTTGTGGTATATGCTTGGAACTAACTTTACTATATATAGTTGGAAATGACAAGCACACATGAAGATGTGACTGAAGCCGGGTAACATTTAAATATTCAGTTTTTCCTCTGTTACCTTGACTAGAGTGAAGTTAGTTCCCAAGGTAAAAACTAAGTGGTCTGCCGGCATATGGTATAACCTCCATTTGAGTGCGAAAAGCTGGATACTGTTTTTGTGAAACAGATGTTGTTGAGTGCAGCAATGCACAACTGACTCTAGCTAACAGCTGGGAATCCTTCGTGACCCATATAGAGAGAAATAAACATGGTCCTATGCTTGGCAAAAGTGTAAGAAAGCAAATTTCCATTTGTTAAGAGCTTATCAAAATGAAGAATAAATGTTTTTAGCCATAAACTGATTTTATTCACCAGAGTAATCTTTCCAGCAGCTTATGTGATGGCCTCATAATATTACAGGCACCCTTTGCCAGATGAAGGCTGCAGTCGCACTGACATAGAGTACAGATGGAAAATAAACATCTGCCTCAATCAGGAGAGAAGACCAAGGACAAGGTTGACAAATATTATCTGGCATGACTATCTTTGCAGGGAAGCATATAAATGCTACAGGACCAAAACCACTGGCATCGTCTGGTGTTGTCCTTATGTGGTTACTGACCATGAAGAGAGATGATTAGTATGCACTCTCCAAGGAGGAGTGGTGCAGATGCTCAGGATGATATGATTCCAACTCTCTAGGATCTGCCTTGCTGTAGCCACACCATGCGAGTCACAGAGTGATTCCATTTTATTTTTTTTCATGGTTCGGCTGCATTTATCGTCTGCAAAGTTTCCCTTCTTGTTGTTGAATGCCACGAATAAGGGGAGGAGGGGAAAAAGAAGAGGAACTCATTTGGAAAAGATGAAAAACATCTTTTTTCTATAGTCGTGGGAAAATGTCAACAGAGCCTCCTAATCCAAGTCCAAACCAAATACTTTTCTTCATGAGGCCTAAACCCCAACATTTTGATTGTGTCACACTATCTTTTATTACATGGTCCAACTTCACCTTTGGCAAAATCTAAGTGGGATGACATATGTTCTGTGAGAAAGGCTCACACACACACACACGGATACACACACGTCCTGCACTCCTAGCACTGAGTTCCTTTTGTCCTCATTGCAACCAAATGATTCATGTGGCACAAATAATATGACAGATGTAGCTTTAAAAATTCAGTTTTACTGCGAGTGTCTTTTTGACTGAACCTTCTTTCATTTTCTGGTATCTCTTGCGACCATATGGAGTTTAGATGGCAGCGAATTCCCTTCTACTAACTCAAATCCTTTTCTGCACCTGGCCACAATTTTGGATAAGGAGGTGAAGAAAAGGGAAAAAGTGTCAGGCTTAATATACAGGCTGTTATTATGAGTAAAGAATACTTTTACCTTTTTGTGAAAAGACAATTTCATTGCTATGGTTTTGTTAAAGTTTTTTTTTTTTTTAAATGACATGGTGGGTAATTCTATTTATGGATTTTTTTTTAATTTTTCCTTTCCCTTGAATAATAAAGCAAAAGAGTCTTGCTTAGATTCTGATAATCTAATTAAAGCAGTTATGATCTTAACTCTCTTTACTTCAGATTCTACAAATTGAAATCTCAGACTTTACTACTAAAAATAGCAAACATTTATTGAGTGTTTACTATATACCAGGTGCTGTACTTAGTTGTATGTGTGCTAACACATTTAATCCTCACAAAAATCCTGAGTTAGGCATTGTTATTAAAATCCCCATTTTGTAGAAGAGGAAATTGAGGTACAGAGAGGTTAAGGAATTTACCTAAAGTCACACAGCTCATAGTAGAACAGCATTTGAACTGAAGGTTCTGGCTCAACAGTCCATGCTCTTGACCACGATGATGCTAGTAGTCTAATAAGTTAAAGCTCACTGTACCAAATATCAAGGTGTTGACTTCATTAATGTGAATTCTATTTGGTATGATATTCAAAAAGATGCTTCATTTAATTATTATTACTAAGTTAGATTTACTCATTTCCAAAAGCAATTTACGATTATTATAAAATCAAGTAATACAGAAATGTGTAATCCTCTCATCTTCTTTCAAATCAACCCTCCTACGGTGACAAATGTTGTCAGGTATATATTTTATAACTTTTTTCTGTGCTAATAATTTCTCTCTCTCCCTTTTTTCTCTTTTGTTCTTTCTTTTTTAACTCTCCAAAGGGATCATACTGTATATATTACTCTGCAATTTAAAAGCACAATATTCCACAGTGTGTGTATATCTATAGTATGCATCCCCTAATGGTTGTCAGTTAGTCCTTTTTTTTTAATACATTAATTTGGTGATTTTCCCTAATCCAAACAATGATGTAATAGGCTTATACTTATGTCTCTATGTGTTGCCAGTTAATATATGTATCAAAGATTCCAAGAAGTGGGAATTATAGTCGAGGGGTGTGTACATTTTTTTATTAGGTGAATTAAAAAAATTTTTTAAGCACAAAAAAATTTGGCCTATAGGTATACACTTATTTGTAATGAACTTCACAGTTAACTTTTTTTCAGTCAGCTTTATTAAGCTGTAATTTACCTACAGTAAAATTCATTTGTTCAAGTATACAGTTCTATGAGATTTGATGCGTGCGTATGTTGTTCAATTACCACCACTATCGAGGTTGTTCCATCAACCCAAAACTTCCCTCATGCCCCTTTGAGGTCAACCCCCTTCCCTCCTGCAGGTATCTGTCCCTATAGTTTTGCCATTCCCAGAACATCACATAAATGGAATCAAACATTCCGTGGCTTTTGGATCTAGCATAATGCATTTGAAATTGATTCATGTTGTTGCTCATATTAATAGTTTGCTCCTTTTTATTGCTGAGTAATAAATAATTGTGTAGTTGTACCACAGTTTGTTTATTCACCACCAAAGGGCATTTGGGTTGTCCTCAGATTTAGTGTTTATGAATAAAGCCGCTATATTTGCCTAAAGGATTTTGCATATGAGCATGAGTGTTCATTTCTCTTGGGAAAATACATATGAATGGAATTGCTTGATCATATGGTAAATATATGTTTAACTTTATGGGAAAGTGTCACGCTGTGTTCGAAAGTGGCCGTACCATTTTGCATTCCCAATAGCACTGAGTGAGAGTTTTAGTTGCTATATATTCTTGTAGGTACTTGGTATGGTCAGCTATTGTTATTTATTTTTAAAGTTTAAACATTCTAGTAGGCATATAGTGGGATCTCACTGTGATTTTTATATGCATTTTCCTAATGACTAATGATGTTAACCATCATTTCCTGTGTATTTCTGCCATTTGTATGTCTTTGATAATACATCTGTTTAAATCTTTTGTCATTTTTCAATTAGATTGTTTTCTTATTTTTGGCGATTGAGACTTTTTTTCACCAGTCTTTAATCAGATAATGTGACTTGTAATACATTCTTCTTATCTGTGACTTAGCTTTCTATTCTTTCAAAGAACTGAAGTTGTTAGTTTTGATAAAATCAAATGTCTTTAATCTGACACCAGTCTTTAATCAGATAATGTGACTTGTAAATACATTCTTCTTATCTGTGACTTCTCTTTCTATTCTTTCAAAGAACTGAAGTTGTTAGTTTTGATAAAATCAAATGTGTCAATTGTTCTTTTTTGGATTATGATTTTAGTGATTTATCTAAGAAATATTTGCCTAAATCAAAGGTTTTCTTCTATGTTTTTTTCTAAAATGTTTATAATTTTAGATTTAGTTTAGTTTAGATGTAGTTTGGATACATTTAGATCTAATCCAAACTACATCTAAACTAAACTTTAATTAAACTAAATTAAAGTAATTTAGTAATTAAAGTAATTAAGTTAATTAAACTAAATTTTATTTTAATAATAACTTATTATGAGTTATTTTTCATTTATAGTGCAAGGTATGCTTTTTATGTATCTGTTGAAATAAATAGGCTGTGGTGTGGTGAATTACACTGATAGATTTTTTTGAATGGTGAACCAGCCTTGCATTCCTGAGATAAATTCCACTTGATTACAATGTGTTAACATATTTTTATAGATTCAATTAAACAACATTGTGTTGAGAATTTTTTGCATTGGTATTCACAAGGGATATTAGTCTATAGTTTTGTTATTATTGTTTTCATAATATCTTTGTCTGGGTTTAATATCAGATTAATACTGGCTTCATAAAATGAGTTGGGAAGTGTTCCTACCACTTTTATTGTTTGGTTAAGTTTTAGAACATTGACATTGTTTTTTCTTTAAATGTTTCATAGAATTTACCAGTGAAGTTATCCAGGCCTGAAATTTTTTGTTGGAAGGTATAGGAGTATTCATGTTATTTATTTATTTTTTTGAATGAGCTTTAGTAATTGTGTCTTTTAGGAAATTTGTGTATTTCATCTATGTTGAAATTTTGTGTAATATTTTCTTTTTGTCTTTATCATGTCCATAGGTTTATAGAGATATCTCCACATTCACTCCTCAAATTGGTAATTTGTGTTTTCTCTTTATCTTGGCAGGTTTGGCTATATGTTTATCAATTTCATTG
Organism: Eumetopias jubatus; assembly: GCF_037043125.1. Taxonomy (NCBI): domain Eukaryota; kingdom Metazoa; phylum Chordata; class Mammalia; order Carnivora; family Otariidae; genus Eumetopias; species Eumetopias jubatus. Next base: position 174,089,951 of record NW_028274810.1, on the reverse strand, counting down.
ATCTTTTCCAAATACCAGTTTTTGGTTACATTTTTTTCTTCCTATTTACTGCCCATTATCAGTTTTATTTTTCTTCTTTTATCTTTATTTTTCCTTTATTTTTATTATTTTGGGTTAATTTGCTTTTTTTTCTGCTTTCTCAAGGTGGAAGCTCAGATATTGATTTGAGAACCTTCTTACCGGTTCTCACTTAGCATCTCCATGTAGATGTAAGTCTTTTGCAGATAATATGTGAAGATATGGCTGGAAGACATGAATAATCATAGATTTTATAGTAAACACAAATATTCAAATTCCAAAGCTTAAATTAAATCACCAAATAGTAGTTTCTTGATTTTTAATATAATTTTTGAAGAGTTGGTGTATGATTTTGAGCACGAAATATGACTAAGCTGGGTGATAAACATAGGAAATAGTAATTGGTGTGTATTATTGGGTGAAGGAATGGGGCAGAACCAATTCACTCCCGTATCATTACATAATAGGTTTGATTAGGTTAAAACAGCACACAATCCTCGTTTATACTAGGTCCTTTCATATTACACTAAATATTTTAGTTCTTAAAGCACTAAACTAATGAAATCAGAGATCTGGGAATAGACTAGAATAGAACAAAGCAGTATTAGTGTTTTGAAGCTGGTAGGAGCAGTAAAATTATCTAGTTCAACTCCTTTGTTCTAATTACAGGAAAACTGAGGGTAAGACAGGGTAGCTAATTTGGCGGTCCTGATCTAGATACCAAGGGCTGAGGTCAACCTCCTGAAAACTTATGTTGTTACCAAATTCTTAGCCCTCTGAAAGCAAGGACCATGTCTTTGTTTCTTCAGATTCCCCGTAGTGAAGAACATGATGTTGTATATTATTTTGTAAATAATGAGAAATATTTAATATAAAAACTAAAACATAAGAGGGAGAATTTCCTTTGTTTCTTGAAAAAAAAAAAAATGGTCCTCTTAGTTGTAGCTGTGATGAACCAGCAAAACAGAGCATCTGAAAAAAATTCACTAATCCCTCTCACCATTCCTCCTTAGAGGAAGGAGGACCCTCCTTTGTTCTCTATTTTTCTCCTATCAGGTTTAGATAGGTTTTCTTCAGTCTGCAGTAGTCTTTCCTGGGTAAGACTGAGTGATGCCAAGACCCTTATGCTCCTTCCAGCCATACCATCCTGTGAGCAACTAAATAATGAAGAAAAAAGATCCTTCGTAAGTGTGCAGTACAAACTTTGCATAGTAAACAAAGTGGAGTAATTACTTCTGAAAATTAGCAGACACATTGTAAATGCCTCTTAGGCATCTCTTAGAATTCCACAAGTGTTAAATATTTATTAGTATGTTCCCTAACTTTGAGCAAAAGGAGAATTTTTTCCAACTTGTGCTCATCATGGTAATATGTCAGATGAAAATTCTATATATTGTTCTTTAATGAGAAAACATTATTGGTGCTTTACAAATCAAACTCCTCATAGTTTTCTTCTTTCCCGAAGCTTTCTGTGAAACAACCTGCTTAATTAAAAAAAACAAAACCAAAACCTAAAACAAAACCAAGCAAGCACACACGTACATACACACACAATCAGCTTTCATTGCTGTAGATCAAAGGTCTACCTGTGTTCAGGGAGCCACATCTACTAAACTGTTCTATATTTTGCGTTTCTTACTCAAGAATTTTACTTTATTGAGGTGTTCTCATAATCTTAAGATCCTTAAAAGTCTTAAATGCTTAAAAACCTTAAAAAACATAAATCCTAAAAGATATTAAAAAGAGAAAAATGTCATCTTTCTAACTCTTTACCTTGCTAGTCTGAGTCTTCACTATGGTATAACATTCTACCACTGAAAGATAATTCCATTTATCTAAGAGAATAACCTCCAATAAATTATATGTGCTTTGGGAATAGACAAGACATTCTACCTTTTTTGGTCATTAACATGTTTATATGAATAGATTTAATCAGTTTTCCTCCCTATGTTAATGTAGTTAGAGAGTAAGAGTTCCTCTTCAGGACCAAGAAGCCACTGAGGCTCTTTGAGTGGAGGAAGTATGGAAAGACAAGACCATGATTCAGAGTTATATCTAGGAAGGCTAGGCCAGTACAGAGCTACAGGAAAGGAGCCTGAGTAGCCTGGGGCCATGTGATTGTGCCGGTCATTCCAGTGGGTGAGAAATGATAGGCAAGTGTAAGGATCATGAAGTAGGAGGCCACTGGTGGTGACAAATTTTGATTTGTCAGAGTTTTTCATAAGACCAACCCTGAAGATTAACATTTGAATTGAAGTTTTCTTGTAATAGGGTGCAGATATATAATGCCAAACATTTAGAAATATTCTTTTCTTTGATAATTATTTTTAGTAACAAGGTTTGGATCTTTTAGAAATCACAATACATCACTTAAATGCGTGGCTATTAATTCTGAGGCCCCAGTTCCATTGGGGGATGGGGAATATTATGGAGACCTTTGCAAACAAAAAATGGCACTGTAATTTTTCAAGGGCAGAATAAGAGGATTCAAAAGAGCATTTGTAATGACTTCCTGTTCCATGGACATACTGGGTTGAGCCTGTAAACCATTCTTCCTGATGTATTGTTCTCTCTAGCCCTATCTAGCTTATTTCTTTCACACTAAGCCTCCTCAAAGAGTAGTCTGCACTCAATATATTACTTTCCACATTCCATTTGACTTCTCTCATTCATTAAAGAATGTTTCTGCTTGTCTGTTTTTGTTTTTGTTTTTTGCCTCCACTTCTCTACTGAAGCTGCCCCAACCAAGGAAGAACCTTCAAACTGGTAAACCAGTGGATACCAGGAACCTCCTCATTAGACTTTTCTGGCACATTGATCCTGTTGCTAGCCAGGCGTTGGTAGACAGGGAAAATTCTCTCTCATCCTGGGTGAGACTCCATGTTAGGGCTATATTTCCCTTGAACAGGTATACCTAGCTCTTAGGGTGTGGGCCTTCTCAGGATCCTGCTCCTCCTCCCATGAGGGTTTTCTAATGATTTGAACTCAGGATTTTTCCTGCCTTTCCCTCAGGGGTAGAAGAGTTTTGTTTTCTGTTCCCTTCTTCTAGTTTTCATGGGTATTCACATGTGTCCTTTTAGTAACATGTGTTCTTTCCTCAGTGGCTTAAGGTTTTTTTGTTTTTTGTTTTGTTTTTTTATTTTCTGTATGGAAGAAAAGATAGAAGGATCAGGGCAGTTTTGAGACTTTTGCAAAAACAGTAGTTTCAGTTCTCCTCTTCTAGACCTCTACACAAGAGGCTTCCTCTGGTTTCTTTCCCTATCCCCAGTCTTTTAAGTATGTGGTGAAGTCTATGGGGGAAGAGCCTGCCAATGAGTTAATCCTTTCCCTGTGTCTGTGGCTCCCATGGGTTCCATACTTTCCTGCTAGCCTACATTCAGCATTTAGCAATTTGTTAAAAATTTTACCCAAATTTTTATTTCCAGTATATATAATCCCCAGAGTGTTTTCTAGATAAGCAAGTCTTTCATCCCATCTTTTTCTGGAGGCAATTTTCTCCTTAGAATTCAGGCTAGTTCATTGTCTTGTGACCTCAGCTCTCTAGTATGTTTTGTAGATTATTGGTCTTTTTCTTATTGTAAGGTTGAGAATGACACATTTTTTCATTTTCTACATCCAAAGTGGATGCCAGAAGTCTTGCCTTCATTTCTAAAAGACATTTTTGATGGGTATAGAGACCTAAGTTGACAGGTTTTCAGTCCTTCCTATTTTAAAGATGTTGATCCACTTTCTTCAGGGCTGTGTGGTTTCTGATGTAAATTCTGCTGCCATTCTTTTGTTCCTTTGTAAGTAATGAGTCTTTTTTCCCCTCTCTGATTGTATTTAAGATTTTCTCTTTATCACTGATGTTCTACAATTTGATTATAGGATATTTTGGTGTAGCTTTCTTCATCTTTACTTTGCTTGGACTTTGTTGAGTTTCTTGTATCTGTGAATTAATAATTTTCATCAAATTATTTTGAAAATTATCTACCATTATTTCTTGAACTTTTTTTTCTGTCTTTCCTTCTTTTTGCCTTTTGGGATTCAAATTACATGTATTTTAATCACTTGGCATTTTTGACTTCACATTTTTCACATTTCTCTGATGTTTATTCTTTTTTCTGTTGACTTTTTTATCATATTTTTGAGTCTCATTTTTGTAAAGTTTCTATTGCTGTGTCTTCTAAATCACTAATCATTTCTTCTGCAGTGTCTAATCTGCTTTTAATCTTAGTGGATTTTTAATTTCAAGTTATTTTATTTTTCACTGTAGAAGTCTCTTTTATATATTCTATTATTCTTCTCAAGTTCATGATTTCCAGTTTTTTTAATTATAGAGAACATATCTGAGATAGTGGATTTAATACTATCTGAGAGTGTTAAGTAGTGTCTGATAATGCTTTCAATCTGCCATTTCTGTGTCTGTTTATATTGATTAATTTATCTCCTCCCAGTTTTGAGTTCTATTTTTCTGCTTTTTTTGCATGAATAAAGTTTCTTTAATTAGATGTTAGTATTGTAAATTTTATAATTTATATTTCTTTAAATATTGTTGGGCTTTGTTCTGGGACATTAGTTAAGTTACTTGGAATCAGTTTGTTTCTTTTAAGGTTTGTTTTTAAGCTTTTATGGGGCAAACTCAGAACCCCACTAATGAGACAATATCCTTCTAGACACTACTTGATTCTTCTTATGTTTGGAGGTCTTTTCACTCTGGCTGATTGGAACACAGATTCTTCCCAACTTATGTTAACTCCAGATATTGTTGCACTTATTCCCTTTTTTCTTTATACTTCTTTCACCAACCTTTGTTACTATCCTTTCATGTATGAGCAGAGCAGTCCTAAGTCAAACACTCAAAAGAAACCCTCTGCAGATCTTGGAAGCTTTCACAGTGCCATTCTTTCTCTGAGTTCCCCCTCCCCCCGAACAAATTTTAGCAATTTTGGACTTCCTGAAATTCCACCTGTGTCTCCTTTATTCAGCCAGACCTCTGAACTTTGAACTGGGTTTCCGTTTGCACTGAGGCCTGGGAAATTAACTTGGACAACTGTAGTTCTCACCTCGTTCACCTAATTTGTATCCTTTTCTCAGGTATCACTGTTTTGGGCTCTTATCAACTGTCTGAAAATTACTATTCAGTGGATTCTGCCTATATCTGTAGTTGTTTAAGGTGTGAGGAAAAATCCAGTCCCTGTTACCACATCATGGCCAGAAGAGAGTCTTCCTGAGCCTGTTCCATGTTGTACTGCAATTCAGAACCTTGGTTTAATCCAAACATCTGCCTTCTCTACTTATATTTCTGAGAGGCTAGGGGGCTGCTGGAGGAAATCACATAAATGTGAGCAATGGTAACATTATATTTTTATGGCTCTCATTTTCAGCTGCCTTCTCAGCACCATTTCCCATTACAACTGTTTCAAATGCTTGCCAACCTCTTCAAGTCCCCAACCCCAACATCTAGAATCTTTCTCTAAGCAAATTAACCTCTTTTATATGTTACAGAGGAGATTAAGGGTATCTTAATGGAAATTCCTCAAATTTCCTATCACTATGCCTAATAACACATCTATTTCTATTTCTGTTTTTAATTCCAATCTTTTAGGGAGATGTAGTCTTTTCTTGTATAGACCAAGTCCTTCCTCAGTGCTCATTATGTGTTTTTTTTTAAGCTCTTTTCTATAACCTTGATCATTGCTTCTTCTCTATGTTGCATTTTTCTTTAACTATATTTTTCTTCTTGTTGTACCTTTATTATTTTGTCTGATAACATGATTATTGCAAAAGATTAAAACTCTATGGGAGAGTTAAAGTCATTCTCCACACATATCAAAAATTAATCATTTATTTTAAAAGTTAGCTATTGCTATGGTTTTCTGCTTCTGTGTAGTGGTCTCTTGAAGGACATCCTCCATAGCCTTTTGAATGTGGCTGACAGAGGCCACTATGCAGACAACTGTTGTCCTTTGAATAACCCTACCAGGGCAGACCTCAACCAAATGTTCTCCTATACTCAGAATCCTCCAGTGACTTGCTTTCTTTTGCAGAGTAAAAGCCAAAATTCTCAAAATGGCCTAGGACACCCTGCATGGACTGGCCTATTTTTCATCCCCTATTACCCACCACTTTCCATTTCATCCTAGCCTCACTGGCTTGTTTATGTCCCTTGTGTAAGAAACACATCCTGGGTATTTGGCTCTGCTGTTCTCTCAGTCTGGAATCCTCTTTCCCAGATATTCATGTGGCTTGTTTTCTTACTTGTTTCAGGTGCTGCCTCAAAATTCATCTTACATGGCCTTCAGTGACTACTTTGCATGAAATAGCAATACTCCTATTTTGCCCCTGCACTCCTGGCAGTATTTCACTACATAACCCGTAGTGTCACCAATATAGTAAGTTTATTTGTTTATTGATTATTTTACTCCTCTAACCTGCAAGCTCCATGAAGGCAAGGATGTGTGTATTTTTGGTTCACTGTTATATCAAAGTATGAATAGTAGCTGCCATAGAGGAAGCACTCAAACAATATTTGTTGAATAAATTCTGTGTACCTCTCTTCCATCTATATTCCATGGTTTCCTGGAACACAAGCACTTATATGGTAAGGTCTTAATTTGTTTCAATGGTCAGCTAAAAGCTCTGGTAGGACAATTCTCCACAAATCCTGGGATTCTTGTTTTCAGCCCTGCTCATGAGTCCATATTCACTATTTTCTTGAGGTAATTTTATTTCAGGAGATTTCCTTGACATAGGCCTTGATGAGGCAACTCTGGTCCATATCATTAGATCTATGTACCCTCAGATCTCAGGGAGCAGATCTGAATATTGTGTGACTGTTGACCTAAGATACAGTTGTGTTTGTCTACCAGGAAATGATAACCTTAATTGAATTAAAGAAAACTTCATATTTGCCTAAGAGAAACTTAAGCAACTCCCCAAATAAAAGTAAATTATTTTAATTTAGAAAAAAAACTATTATCTGCAACTACATATGCATATATAAATTTTTTTTGATGTAAGTGGGCTTATAATTTATTCACTATTTACTATTCTTCACTCAACCTGTTTTCCTTACTTAATAATCTATTATTATCATTTTCCCATGTCAGTACATAAATAGTTGATATACTCTCTTTCATGTTTGCAAAGCTGTCATTTTTAAACTCATTGATTTCAATTTATGACTCCTTTAACATCACTGAAGGAAACATCCTTGGAGGTTCACCTATAAACTGTTATTTCCTGAAGGAATTATGAGTAGTGGAATCTCTTGACCAAAATGTGTGAACATTTAAAGTTTAGTTTTATTGCCAGATTTTCTCCAGAAAACTATACCAATTTATACTCACACCAATAATGTAAATTACTTCATAGTTTCCCATATTCTCATCATTACTGGGCATTATTGTTTTTCAATCTTTTTAGATCTAAAAGGAGCATTATGTTTTTCAATCTTTTTAGATCTAATAAGGAAGATACAGTATCCCATTTTTATTTTGTGTATCTCTGATTAATAGTTAAGGTTAGGCATTTTCTTATTTATATTATCCATTTTATATTTCCTCTATAAATTTCATCTTCATGATTCTTATTTTTCTAATAAGATTATACACTTTTTAGTACATGATTAAATTTTGTAGTATTTCATGTATATAAAATCAAACTGTTATTCAAATCATTTGTATGTTTATTGATTGATTGATTTTTGACCTACCAAATTCCAGAAAAATTTATTAAAGTGTTCCACTACCACCGTGGTTTTGCATAATTCTCCTTATATTTTTTAAACCTTTTGCTTTAGTATTAAAATGCAATGTTGTTGGATATACAAAGGTTAATGACTTTTGTATGTTTTTGATGGGTTTCAATTCCTTGGCTGAATAATTTCTATTTAGTTGTTAAACACTTTTGTTCCTAAATGTGATATATCTTTCAGTTTGTTTCCAGAAGTTAGGGCTTTGCTAAGGTGTTAGCTTCAACATAAGTCTTTTCTTTTTCTTAATTTGCTTCTTTTCTTTAATTTCCTTGTTATCATGGAGGGGAGTTCTGTAAAGTGTGTTTTCTTCTTTCTTGGATTTTTCGGTCTTCCATTTTAACTAGTTCTTTCTAATAATCTTGCTAAAGTTAATTTTAATTAAATAAAAATAACAGGCAAACCAACAAATAATTCTACCCCAATTTCTTGCTTAAACACTTTTCTAGTCCTTTGAATTTTTTTTTGTCTTTTCAGAGTTAAGGTACACAAAAGATAATCTTTAAATCCACCAGTTCCTCACACTCACCTTTTTTCTATATTTCTCTCTAAAATCTTGGCTCCTTCCTCACCTCACTATGGAATCTGCTCAGGCAAAGTTACCAATGGTACCTAAATTGCTACACCTCATCTATTCTTTGTCAAGTCTTATATTATTTGATCTCTTCTGCATTTAAAATTATTTGACTCTCTTGTAGAAATACTTTTATCCTTTGATTTTCATGGCATGTTCACTTCTTGGACTCCTTTGCCATTTTTTGTTTGTTTGTTTGTTTGTTTTTGCTCTGTATGTTTTTTACACACACAAGTTTATCTTCATGCATAGCTCCAACATCTACCTATATGTAGGTGACCCTGCAATCTGTATGTTTAATGTAAATTTGTCTTCTAAATTCAATATACATAGAATGCTGGATAGTCTATGTGGATATCCCAAAAGAATCTAAGAGAACAGATGTAAAACTGAATTCATTGCCTTCCTTCAATTGCATTTGATTCAAATTTCTAAATAGCACCTGAAATCCTTTGCTATATCTATTAGAGTCTATGTTGGTTTCGTTTTACTAGCTCAATGATATTCAAACGAGAATCTAAATGATCTGAGGATCCAGAGTGTGTCAGAGTCTTTCTTTCTTTCTTTCTTTCTTTCTTTCTTTCTTTCTTTCTTTCTTTCTTTCTTTCTTTCTTTCTTTCTTTCTTTCTTTCTTTCTTTCTTTCTTTCTTTTTATTTTGGAGAGAGAGAGAGAGAGAGTGCCCAAGTGAGTGGCAGGAGGAGGGGCAGAGGGAGAGGGAGAGAGAATTCCAAGCAGGCTCCATGCCCAGCATGAAGCCCCATGCAGGGCTTGATCTCACAACTGTGAGATCATGACCTGACCCAAAACCAAGAGTCATTTGTTTAACTGACTGAGCCACCCAGGCATCCCCATAGTGTGTCAGACCCTTAAGGTTATACCTCTAAGTTAGAAGTCACTTCTGGAATGTCTTGCCCATGTGATAAATGTGGAAACAGGGGAAAAAAATGTGGAGAACTAATGTCTTGGATTGTAAATCCTTAAAGGTAGAAACTGAGTCTTATTAACCTTTTAAAACCAGAATCGTACCTGGAGCATATTAAGTAGCCAATATATGATTAAATTAATTTGAACTCACTCTTTGTTGAGACTTACTTATAGCTGGAGACTTGGTTGAATAGTAGAAGAAAGAGACCAACAATTTTTCATGGATAATCCTAACCCTACACCTTAGTAAGCTGGAAGTTTTTATAAAATTGAAATTTTTATGCTAATTTGGGTGACTGCAGGACAAAAATATTGAAATCCAAGAAAAAGTTAAAAATTTCATTAATTTATATAATTTTGCTTTGGCAAAGAATCAAATTTATTGGCACATTTAGGTTGTAGATATGTTAACTTTATTATTTGGCATGCAAAAATATGTCATGTTTTTGACCCCAGTGTTTCTGCTTCCTCTTTAAACATTGTTGATTCTTTTATTGAATGCCCTAAAAGGTTCTGCCAGTTTTAAACCCAGGAGGCTGGTACCCCATCTGTTTAACTGGAAACCATCTAATCCAAACAGACACTTCTCTTCTTAGGAGGTATTTCCAATGCTCTATGAAACCAAAACTTTCCATTCTGTGATGCGTATATATCTCTCAATCTGACAATGTGTTGAACACATTGAGGTAAATGCCCAGATGTCCTTGCTACCATGGAGTTTGGCTAAATTCCGGCCAAGCCCCAACAATAGAATTCTAGAAAAGAGCAAGTCACCCACAGAGAAAGAGTCTATCTGGAATCTAATTTGGTCCAAATCCACAACATCACTCACAACTTACTGTGAGCTAAAGGAAATCTTATAGGTTTAGATCACATACTACACAGCCTATCATATGAGACTAGATCGACTTGTTTCAGAGCCCTAGGCTCTTAAATGTAGTATCATAATAAAAAATGAACCTACAGAATGATACAGAACTTGACTGATTTTTCAGAATTACAATACATTCGATATTCTCCTTGCCATGTGAAACTTCTGGAGAACTTCTACTTTAAGATTAAGGGTATTTAGTTTAATCCACTAATATTCACAGACTACCAAAAGTTATCTATTTTTCATAGAGATTATGATTATTGCATTTAATACTTTTATTTTTTCTTTTAATAGATTATCTCTGGTGTCTGACATTGCTTCATTATTTTTGGACTGAACATTATGTGCTAAAACATTCTATGGCTGAATGCTCCAGCTCCTTCGAAAGTCTGATACTACTTAATTCAATTCCTTGATTTGTGATTTGTTACTGGAGAAGAGAACAATGTTTAGTCATTACTAGTTTCATAGAGATATGACTTTTTATTGTGAAAGCATACTTGCTTCCTGTCCATTTTTATTGCTTCTTACCATTACATTAAGCTTCCCTTTCCCCATAGAATCACTGTTTTTATAAATGGAAAGAGAGTCCAAAAATAATCTCCTAATCTTTTCCTCCTTTATTTTTCTTAATACATTCTATATCCTTTGTATTTTTCTATAGTCTTCGTTTTATGCAATTCTAACATTTTGTTCTCTTGCTGCTTGTTTCAGCTAACACTTAATTTACGTGTTTCCTAAATATTGTCACCTTAAAAATGATTTTTCTAATGCCTTGATCTTCTCTTATCTTCTCCAGGTCTCTTTTTCTGTGACACCTTTATTTTTTTCTCTATGGTTTTCAGTTTTTTGCCCAGTAAGTAGTACATGTTCAATTCCTTGGAGGCCAAGTATGTAAGTTTTTATTTTTAAAAACACTTATTTTAATAAGAGAGATCTGTGACTTTCCAGGTCATACTACTGCTTTTTCATTTTTGATTCAAGTGTGACCTGAATGTCACACTAGTTTAGATAATTTGCCTTACCATCTGGAATTCCCAAACTTGTAGAAGAGGTCAAGAAGATGTGTGAATACCAAAGTGAAGAGCAGTACCACATTCACCAAGACATAAGCAGTTGGGTATTTCTGACTAGAGACATAACAGGTGGAGTAAAATAGCAATTTAAATAGACCTCCCTCCTCCTCTCACCATGGTACTGCAAAAAGTTTGATATCCTGTCATTAAGCTCTCTAACATTTGACTGTGTCCACCTTAGATTATGCCTAAAAATCCAAGCTGCTCTTTTGTCTTTTTGTTTTTGTCCAACTCTCATAGCACCATTAATTTAAAAAAAAAATGTTCTTAAACTTTGGTAGCTTTTATCAGTAATGAAATTCAATTTTGTTAGGTGGCAAATAACCTGTATAAAAGAGAATTAAGCATGAGTATTAGAATACCAACAGTCATCTCCTTCTTTCTCTCAATGTCTCTCCCAAGCACACACATACACATACACACACATAGAAAAATTAAAGATCTCTGAATACATGACTTATTCATTCACCTTTTTCAATAGTGGAGCACCTTCATTTGCTCAGCACTGTTTATGCATTGGGCACAAAATAATCAATATAACTGAGGGTAAAAGTATTGTCTATGTGTCTGTAATTTTAATTTTTAAACTTAAAATTTAAAGAAATTTTAATTTAAATTTAATTAAGAAAATTTAATTTTCTTTAAATTAAAAAATATTCATCAGTATGATTTGTAATATTTCATCTTATCCATTCTTATGTAGATAAAATAAATTAAATTAACAATATGAAAACAGGGATCTTACCTGGAAAGCAAGCCCAAATTTTTAATTTAATAAAACTACTAAAATATAATTGAATATTAAAAGTGAATAAAAGAGGGGCATCTGCGTGGGTCAGTCGGGTAAGCATCCGACTTTTGATCTCAGCTCAGGGTCTTGAACTTGGGGTTGTGAGTTCAAGCCCCACGATGGGCTCCATGCTGTGTTTGGAACCTACTTTTTAAAAAAAAAAGGAGTAAAGAATCTAGCATTGTTCTTGGTGCACAGAAAGCAGTTAATAAATATCTATTTTTTCTATTATATTATTGTGGCTGATATAAAACCTAAACTTTTTTAATTAAAAAAGTTTAGCAACTATATTGTGTTATTCATTAATTAAAAGATTAATCTTCTCCTTTTCCTAAGATATTTAAAAATCCTCATTATAGGAAAAGGAATTAAAATTTACTGAATTTAATGCCTACTTATTCTACTAAAATAGTCATATGTGGGTGTACAAGTTTTGAAAGTTTTGGAACTGCATTACATGGTTTGAAGCAGCTGACATCTTGAATAACTCTGTTTCAGAGGTTTGGATGAGATTGTAATTCACAAGAAAAGATGTAGAAATGAATATTCTAGTTTCGTGAACCTCTAAACTCCACGTCTTTCTTAAATTATCTGCATTTAAATATTTTCATCACATTAAAAAATGGCCTTATATGACCACTTCAGTCTTCTGAAACCTTTTGTATGTTTTCATAGAACCCAGTATTGTTTTCAAGGCACTTATCACATTTTCTGAATTATATATTGGTATGATTACTAGATTAATATCTGATTCCCTATAAGACTATGAACTCAGAGTAGGAACCAAATCTGTCTTTTAATCACTGTTGTCTTCAAGTCTAGTATGATGCATGACATCTAGTAGGTTTTATATCAATACTTATTGAATGACAACTTTATAGGTCTTATTTCTTGGACCATGCATTAGACATTGATGGCAAATGGCTACTTCTAAAAACAAAGGATGTCTTTAAGTATCTGTCAGTTGCCGAGGGAATTACTGGCAGAATTAAGATATTCTTTTACCAACTTCTATTACTTTAATCATTACTCATTTATTCATTCATTCAACAGCTATTTTTTGAGCGCTTATGGGCCAGGCACTGTTTTAGAAGCTGGGAGTAGTCAGAGAACAAAGACAGGTACTTGACTCTGAGGAGCTTACATTCTGTGGACAGGAAGTTTTTGTGGTTTGATGTCTTTAAACACCAAGATGTAGCAAGACTTTATTATAAGGCTGAAGTATCTTTCAGTTGTCTTAGTTTTAATGAGGCTTGTTGCCCAAAATAAGTACTTATGTCTTCCTTACGGTTCTCACCCAGCACCGCCACCTGCTTCCGAGGCATCCTCTCAGGCTCACTCTCCCCTCTAAACTCCCGCAGTTAAACCAAACTGAAGGAAGAAGCACCCCCCACCCCATTTTACATGCCATCTCAGGACTTGTGGTTTGGAAAACAATGCTACAGTATAAGGATATTTCTGCAGACTTGTTCAGTACTCTTTCAGACTTGGTGCCTGTTTTTGTTTACTCTGTGGTACCTTCACTCTGTACCTCAGGCTACTGGCAGGAATAAGCATCACTTAAAAAGTAATTTAGGAAATAAGTCTACTTCCCCAAGGGTGCAAATAAAAGGAAAAGTTGTGGTAAATAGCTAATGTAAGCAAAAGGTGCCTTGGGGGAACCCTAAGAGTCACTTCTTTCAAACCAGCAATAACTTCTGGTGCTATCGGTCCTGAGGCAGCAGCCGTCAACATTGTTTAAAAAAGCTCCCTTATGGTGTTCTCATTAATTAACTGCACTGTTTGTTGATTCTAGATTGATTCGGTTTGTTCTCTGGAGAGTGTTTTTGGAAACTCAGTAATGCCTTGATGCAGAATTTCATCTTCAGGCCCTAAATTCCCAGGATGATGGTTTACTGGGACATATAGAAGATGAAGTGAAAAAGAGAATTTGTTAGATAAAAATGATAATCAAAATATTTTAAATTCAGATGTAATTTTTGAAGATTTTCCCCACAGAGCAAAAAAATTACCTGAAGCAAAGTTTGACTGACAGGCGGGTTTAACAAACACAAGACAAATGGCATGCAAAACAGATAGGGAAGTATTTGTTGCTAATTACTTGAGAAAGCATTTTAATTAAGTTGTTTGCCAATTAATGCCTCATTTTTAACATTCCATAAATATTTAAACATGTTTCATAAACTTTCTTCTTATGGAAACATTTGCAAATGTTATTATGGAGTTTCTTTGGGAATCTCATAAGAAAAAATTACAATTTAGAAGAGTCTACTTGCCATTTTCATAAGTAAATAAGTAAATTGTTGTCTTTTTTATCTTGGTAGCTATTATACTTTAAAATGCTCCAACCGCATAAACTTTTCTTTCACGATCTGCCACAAAGAGTGAATAAATACAAGCTACATATTATTTTGATCTGCCATAAAAATTGAAAATAACACGGAGCGTGGAGGATAGTATGTTTAATTTCAATCTTTCAGTTAAATGCAAGAAAATGATTTTGGATGATTTAAAGAAATTCAACAACTAGCGATTGTTAATGTGTCAATCATCTTCAACCTAAAACTTCCATAACTGCTACCCATCTAACTAAAGCAAAATGATCGACAATGTACACAAGCAAAACAGAATGTTTCACTGTTGCCAAGTGGAGCTTAATTTGTAATATAAACTATCATGAACTTAACCAAAAGCATCTCAAACATTTAGCTTCTCTTTCCCTATTTACTCTTTCATTGGAATAGTCATACTTATGCTTGTTGCCTACTTTAAATGGTTTTAATGAAACTAAGAGATAGGAGGAGATTATGTTTAGAATTTTGCTAGAAGACTAAGGACACTCACTTCTTCACCAGCACATGGCATTTTCTCATCTAAACGAAACATTGGTTTTAGTGTTCTTGGACTCAAATTCAATGTGAGGAGTCGGGGGAGGTTTCCCCACACCTCCAATAAGCAATGCTGCAGATACCAACTGGGTGTCCTACAATTTAACTCAATTCTGATACACTCTACCCAGATAGAGCATCAGTTCCACAGGTTAAGAGTTTCAGTCCTACAAGACTGTGTCCGCAACTCCAATCCCCACTTCAGATACCAGTCGCAATCCCAATTTATTGCCTGTGATTCTGGCGAACTGTCTATAAATCAGAGATTCCCAACCTCCTCCTTGGGTTTGATTAATTTGCTAGCGTGGCTCACAGAACTGAAAAAAACATTTTACTTACGAGATTACCAGTTTATTAGAAAAGGATATAACTCAGGAACAACCAGATGGAAGAGATGTATAGGGCAAGGTATGGGGAAAGGGCACCTAGCTTACAAGCACACCAACCACCTTCTGCAGGTATGTCACCCTTTCCCTGCCCTTGAACTCTGTCCTCCTGGGTTTTTATGGAGGCTTCATTACATAGTCATGATTGATTAAATTTTTGGCCATTGATGATTAATTCAACATCCAGCTCCTCTCCCCTCATAGAAGGTCATATGAGGCCGCTGTACTTCTTATCACAGGGTTGATTTCCTTAGCAAATAACCCCATCTGTAGGTGGGGTCAAAAAGTTACCTCATTAACATAACAGGAGACACTTGTCACTGTCAACACTTAGCAAATTTTAAGGGTTTTGGGAACTATGAGCCAGGAACTGTGGACAAAGACCAAATATATATGAGAAATATATTTTGGTTTCTTGAATGACCGAGTGTATATTTCTTAGAAACAATTGACTATGTAGTAGATCATCAAAAGGAAAGGTCTGCCTGGAACGCTAGTCATCAGCACATTTGCTAACTGGCCCGCTGTGACATAATGTGCAAGGCAGAAGCAAAGGAAGGCTCTCCCTATGGATCTGCCTTTTATTCATTGGAAATTAGAAGTAAAGGAAAGAAGCTTCAAGGAGGTTTTCCTAAGTGAAGTGTTTGATCCTTCAGGTGCAATGGGAGTAAATGGGGCTGGTTGAAAGAGGTTAAAGGGGGCAGTTAAGGAGCACCCACTGGGAAATTAGCATTTGTGTGAGAACTCAGAGATGATAGCACAGCATGAAAGGGCCCCACAATAGAGTACTGCCCAGCATGAGGAAAGCCAAATTATACCTATCCCAAATGAGAGTTGAACAGTAATAACAGAATGACCAAGGTACTATAGGAATTCAGCTGTGAAAATTATAGTAACTTAATTTGGTTCAGTTAATTCTGTGACCATGTAAGTCCTTTTTGTTGCTATCTAGATGAAAACTAAAAGTAAAGATAACTGTGAGTACAATCTCATGGAGAAGGTTATCCCTCGCTACCACTAATGACTTGGAATGGGTATCACATATGCGGAGGAGAGGCAAAAGAATCATGAGGCCACTCTACCACTGCCATGGCCCTCCCAGAATTTCTATTTGCTTTGTTTAGTGGTGATGAAAGTAGGTCTTTGGTGTTACGTTAACAGACATCAACACTCTGTACTCATCTTAAATGAGTTAAATGGCATTATCTCCTACTTGTGGTTTGTTTGGTGTCTAAATTTTAAATATTTCTGTCATCCTGGACTTACAGTTTAACTAGAGTTTGCTTAGAAACCAAACTTCAAATTTTTTGAAACTATGGGGGGAAAATGAAAAAGAAGCAAAAAGGAAAGGCTCACATGAGGGGCATTTTCATATTCAAATAGTGAATGGGAAGAAAATGCTAAAATCATATGGGTCACATTGCTGCTTCCAGCCACGAGGGAGTAGCTGGTGCTGGACTTGCCTTCCTGCTGTAAAAACTGAACAAAAATATATGGGACTATTTTCAGACATTGCACAACAGGACTGTGTGATCCCTGAGAATGGATGCCCTGGCTTTCTGCCTAGAGGCATTTTCCTGACCAGTGTGCAGAGCAGGGATCAGCGTGCAGAGCAGGGATCTCACAAGGGACTAGCTGGGTCAGGGTGACAGGCTGGAGTTAGAGGAAGCTCAGGCAGCTGGAATCTGTAGAGCAGAGGGCGGGGGCGGGGGGGGGCAGGTCACAGAGAAAGAGCTCTGGAGATTCACAGGGTCCTAGGTTTGGTTGTTGAACACTAATGTGGGCACAGGGAGAGCCAACCTGTGCTGGGTGGGGCAAATGATGACAGGAGCTATAAAAGGAACAATCTCCAGAGCTCCCACAGGGCTCAGAGAAACTGAGGACAGAATGGCCTGGATGGGGTGTCAGGCTTTGGGAAGAGGCATTGAGATGCAGAATAAACTGAAAAGACAGCAAGCTCTTAAAATAACCATGTACAATGACATAGTCTGAATATTTTGAAATTTCCATTATGATTCCCCCCCCTTAACTCTGAACTATTTAGACTCACTTTCGTTTCCAAATATATAAATTTGGGGGAATATATTTTTATTATAGGTTTCTAGTTTTTTAGACTTTGCAACATCCTTTTGGGGCCCAATACATGGTCAATTTTTGTGATTATTCCAACTCTCCTTGAAGAATAAAAGTGTTATCTCTATTTTGCAAATGCAGCAGTGTGTTTAGAATAATCCACTGGACTAAATTTACTAATTAAGCTGTTCAAATATATACCCTCAGTGATTCTGGCTCTAGATATATGTTAAAGTGTACCACTACAATTGTAGATTTGCGATGTCCGTATTATTTTGATAATTTTTGCTTGGTATATGAGGCAAGGTTGCAATGAATGCAGGTTATAATTGTCATATTTTATTGATGAAATATTTCTTTTATCATATCACAGTAAGTGCTATTAGTTCTGATATTATCAACCCATCAGTTTCCTTTTGTCTAGGATTTAAATGTACCTTATCTTATTACTTTTCTTTTAAACATCCTATGTATTTATTTGTTTTACGTGTTAAAAATTAACAGCTGAATTTGAGTTCCTTTTTTTTAAGATTTATTTATTTGAGAGGGAGAAAGAGAGCACGTGCATAACTGGAAGTTTGTATCTCCCACTCCCCAATGCAACCATGAGTTTATTCTCTGTATCTACAGGTCTGATTCTGCTTTTTGTTTGTTTATTCATTTGTTTTGTTCTTTAGATTCTTCATATAAGTGAAGTCATATGGTATTTGTCTTTCTCTGTCTGACTTATTTCACAATTCACTTGGTGTAATAGCCCCTAGGTCCATCCATGTTGTGACAAATGGCAAGATCTCATCCTTTTTTATGGCTCAGTAATATTCTGTATATGTACCACTTTTCCTTTATCCATACATCTATTGATGGACACTTGGGTTGCTTCCACATCTTAGCTACTGTAAACAATGTTGCAATAAGCATACTGGTACATGTATCTTTTGGACTTAGTGTTTTCATTTCTTTGGGTGGACACCCAGCAGTGGACTTATTGGATCACATGGTATTTCTATTTTTTATTCATGAGGAAACTCCATACTGTTTTACACAGTGATTGTACCAATTTACATTCCCACCAACAATGCACGAGGGTTCCTTTTTCTCCATGTCTTCACCAACACTTGTTATTTCTTATCTTTTTGATTCTAGACATTCTGACAGGTGTGAGGTGATCTTATTTATATGGTTTTGATTTGCATTTCCCTGATGATTAGTGATGTTGAGCCTCTATTCCTAAGCATCGTAACCTTTTTGATGTTATTATAGATGAGACTGTTCTCCCAAATTCCTTTTTCAGATAGTTTATTATTAGTGCATAGAATTACAATTGATTTTTGTATGTCAATTTTGTATCTTGTGACTTCGCTGAATTCTTTTATTAGTTCTAATAGTTTTTTTTTTTGGAAAGTCTTTATTATTTACTATACAGGGATAATTTTCTTCCTTTCCAGTTTGGATGCCTTTTATTTCTTTTCCTTGCCCAATTTCTCTGGTGAGGACTTCTAGTACTACGTTATATAAAAGTGATGAGAGTGAGACTCTTTGCTTTGTTCTAAATTTGGGGGA
Source organism: Eumetopias jubatus (assembly GCF_037043125.1). Lineage (NCBI taxonomy): Eukaryota > Metazoa > Chordata > Mammalia > Carnivora > Otariidae > Eumetopias > Eumetopias jubatus. Next base: position 174,071,052 of record NW_028274810.1, on the reverse strand, counting down.
AACTTTCAGTCACTCACTGAGTATGATGTTAACTATGGGCTTGTCAAATATAGCTTTTATTATTTTTTTTAAAAAGATTTATTTAGGGACTCCTGGGTGGCTCAGTCGGTTAAGCATTTGCCTTCCGCTCAGGTCATGATCCCAGGGTCTTGGGATCGAGTTCTGCATCAGGCTCCTTGCTCAGTGGGGAGCTTGCTTCTCCCTCTGTCTGCTGCTCTGCCTGCTTGTGCTCGCTCGCTCTCTCTCTCTCTGTCCAATAAACAAATAAAATCTTAAAAGAAATAGAAATAAAAAGATTTATTCATTTATTTGAGAGAGAGAGGGATGGGCAGAGGGAGAGAATCTCAAGCAGACTCCCCACTGAGCATGGAGACTGACATGGGGCTAGATCTCATGACCCCTGAGATCATGACCTGAGCTGAAACCAAGAGTCAGATGCCTAACCAACTGAGCCACCCAGGTAGCCCAAGCTTTTATTATGTTGGGGTGATTTCTCTCTATTCCCAATCTTTTGAGAGTTTTTATCATGAAAAGATGTTGGATTTGTCAAATGCTTTTTCCTGAGTTCATGGCCTCTTACTGACTTTTGCAAAGAACCTGTGTACATTTCAAAATCTGCATCACCAGGTGTTTTATGAGCTCACCAAAATTTTCTGAAAATTTGTCTTTGAATTCTTGCTTTTGTTACAGTTCTTTTGGTTTATTCCTTAAGCAGAAATAAATTTTTGAGGCTATGTTGCAATTTCTGGTCCACCATCACCTCTCATTTGTTTTAGTTCTTTGTTATTTTATCCTTCTTTCTAAGGGACAATCTTAAGTTTATCCTCCTTATTGCTGAGTTGATTTTATGTAGTGTCAACCATACCTTTTATTGTAATTTTGTGATGTGTTTTAGTTTAGTTTTAGTTTTCCTTAGCATACTCATATCATTTTTATTTCACCTTTTTTCTTTCCTCTGTCTTCTTTGTGTATGAATTCCCATCTCATAAATGTTATATTTTATTGTATCTTACTGATTTTTCAACAGTTTTATGATTGTTTTGATAGTTACAGTAAATCACTTTAGGAGTTCTCTTCTTCCTCTGAGTCTTTTCAGTCCCCTTGTTCTATGAAGTTCTTTTCAGCTTCTATGCCTTTGATTTGTTTATTTCATGTTAGTATGTGCGTGTGTGTGTGTGTGTGTGTGTGTGTGTGTACTTTTTTCTTTTTCACTTATACCAAAGATAGCTATACATACCTGATTCTTTACCAGTAAGGAATTGATTAGCTAAATTTGCAACGGTTTTATTCCCTGCCCCTTTGGAGGTCTATTAAATCCAATTCTCAGATCTATTGTTGGAAATAGATTCATATGTCCAGCCTCTATATTACCTCTGAGAGTTTCCCATGGCTTTCCTCTAATACAGCTCTGTTGCATTGAGATAGAACCTTGTATTCTATTCTGTTGGCTCTCGTGCTCTCAACAGACGGACCATATGAAAAGACAGACTTTAAGTTAAGCAGAAAGCCCTCCAATTCTTCCTGCCTTTGGTCCCCCAGCACATAAAAGACTCAAACTCCAATATGTACCACTACCTGGGGTCTTCTGTCTCTTCTTCTAAATGTTTGTGTAGAATAAATTTCCTTGGCTTAGGGATAGATCACCTATAATACCTAATTCCTGCTTCTTGTATGATTGTTTTGTAGAAGTTGGCAATCTACTTCTGTTACAGAAAAAGAAATATTGATGGTGACAAGGGAAGGGGGGCAGTTTTCAGACTGACTCCCAAAGTAGCATTCATTCTGTAGATGTATAGCCACCGACTCTCCTGACTGGATCACACTTCACATTTCCAAGTCTGGGAGGCCAAGTACAGGAATTGTTGGAGCACTTTCTACTTAATTCCAGTGGGCTGCCCATTATATTTTTTCAATCCATATTTTGTAACCTTATACATTATGATTGGAATCACTCTGGTACAGTTTAAAGCATGAGAATATTTTCCCCAAAATACGGGTTCAGAGGTGTGGGAAAATGGTAAGTGCTTCTGAGGGAAACATTTTCTCTAGTAGAAAAACGGTTACGTTGTCCTCTTCCCTGGGAGAGTGTGAGTGAGGAAGGGAAACAGATGGTGTCCACATTTCTATTCAAGAAAACTACTGGGACTGGGAAAGCAGAAAGGGATAGCACACTTCCCAATCTCCTTACATTTTACACACTGCTCTAGCCACATGAATGACATATAGTGCCCTAAACATGCCACGTGCTCTCTTCTTCAAGTCTTCATATATGTTCTGTTTTTGCCTAGAATACACTTGCTCCTCTCTCTCCTAACCTGGGTAATTCCTACTTATTATTCAGTTCTCATATTAGATATTCCCTTCACAAGAAGACATCTCTGACTCTCTTACCTTAATGGCTAGAATGGATACCCTTTCACTTTGCTCCTAAAGCATCTGGGCATACTTTTATCATAGTACTCATTCTCTTTAATTGTTACTGCTTATCTGTGCCATCTTGGAAAACCAACCAAGCTTGATTAATTACAGTATTCCTAGGATCATGTAGGTGGCACACAGTAAATGTTCAAGAAATAACAAATAAGTTGATATATGGGAAAATCATGAATGAAATTGAATAGAGAATGGAATGAAGATGATAGAACAAGGACTTTATTTTATTATTTTCCATTTCCCCATGATGCTCCTGTATTAAGGGAATAGATTTGTATTACCTAGTCATTTTTTATCATATATCTGAAACAATCTCCCATGTAATTTATCAGAATGACTGTAGTTCCCTGCAATCTTGCATCTACCTTTATGTGATGAGATTTGACAAATAGCTGGAAGGTGCTCACCTGGAAACACCTCTGCACCTGTCATAATACTCAAGATTCCAAATTTTTAGTTTATTTTTACCTATGTTAAATATTGTCAAATAAAAATTCTCCCTCTTGTTTTTTTAATGGGCAGATACCTCTAACTTGGATCTATGATTCAGCTATTCTTTTCTCTGAGCAATAAGAGAGAAGGGGGAAAAAAACCATATGTTAAACATTCCACATGCCAGTACTATCATATGTCATTCTTTTTAATCTATAACAACTGTGACATCACCTCTTTGAAGAAAAGGGTATTGAGGCTCAGAGAAGCACAAAGTAATCTGGCCAGGGTTACCCGGATTGAAAAGAATGTATTGAGATTCGAATCCTCGTTTCATTACTGCACTGTTGAAATTGTAATGTTGTGACTGTATACTTCCAGTCTACCAAACAGTGCCACCTAATGCTGTGTCCCATAAATAATATTTGTTTTTAATTCTTACTGATCTGAAGTGATGGATCCTTTCAGAGCATGGGTGCTTCTGGGGGAGGTTAGGCCTAAGAAGAAGAGCAGATGGGAGAATTAAGAAAGGGAAGTGAAAGATTTGGTCTGTTAAACCCAGCTTCAGAGTCCAAGGAAAGCAGAGACACAAGCTGTGAGAGGCTGGCACCGGAAAGAATTTGGCTAGATGCAATCTTGTCAAGCGGGACCAGGTCCTCTCTGCATGCCTCTGTGGTAGCTCAGTACTCCTCGTACAGGTACAAAAGGAGAGCTAAAAAAAATAAATAAGTGATGAGTTTTACATTCTTTTTACAATTGTGGACATACAATTCTGCCTAAAGCAGTGTGGGGTTGGGCAAGGCATGAGCATTTCTGGGCATCCATTTCCTCACTCACATGTGGGAGTGATAGTCCTCCCTGACATCACTTCCTCTGAAGGTTGTAAAGGGGGAAAAGGCAATGGACAAAAAAAGCATTACTATAAATTAGGTGTGGGAAGCATCTTTGAGGTCCTTCAAACGTGTCCACATTTTAATCCCCAGAACTCATGATTATGTTTCTTTATCCAACAAAGGAAATTTTGCAGATGTGATTAAGTTAAGGGTTTTCGGATGGGGAGATTATCCAGATCAACCCAATGTAATCACGGGAATCCTTATAAGGGAAGAGGGAGGCAGGAGGGTCAGAGTTATAAAGGAGTATTGAATTACTGGTTTTGAAGATGGAGGAAGGGGCTACAAACCAAAGTATGTAGGTGGCCTCTAGAAACTGGAAAAGACAAGGAATAAATTCTGCTCTAAAGCCTCCAGAAAAAAACATAATTCTTCTGACTCCTTGACTTTAGGTAAATCCCATTTTTGTGCTCTGATCTTCAGAACTATAAGGTAATAGATTTGTATTGCTTTAAGCCACTAAATTTGGGGTAGATTGTTAGCAATGATAGGAATAGAAATAGGAATCAGGAATAGGTCTGAGTTAATAGAAAGGCAAAAGTAAGCCATTCAATGGAAGCTTTGGTGTTTGCAGCCCATTTGTTTTTTGGGAGGGGCTCCAGAAACATGCTAATTTGCATGGCTGCCTTAAAGCCTATGTCTGCCAGCAGCTAGACAGCTGCTGGTGATTTCCTTCAGCTATTTATTGGCTGGAAGCTACCAAAAGACTCAATTAAGGCAGTTTCACTGAAAGTGAAAGTCGCCCACAGTATCGCCTCTGCTTTGATACACACAGGCCTATTAGAACTCACCTCACATAAATTTTCTGGGTTGAGCCAGCATTAGCTGCCAAAGGCCCAAGAGCCAATCACAACAAATGATTTCGTGAATTTAAGGTCTCTGGAATATGTGCATATATTTATACTCATAGGAACATGTTTGGAATTGTTATTTACAGGAATAAGCTTCTGAAGTAAGTTTAGTGAAATCTTTCAGTATACATCAGAGACTAGCGATGATACTCTCCTCTTTTTTCTTTTTTTGGCAAAAGTAGAGCGTAAAACAAACAAAAACCTTGTTTATTGATAGTTTTAGATTTCCAGAGCACTTGGGCTAGCATGAGGAGGTTGAAAGCCTTGATTCTCAAGTTCACTAAGGACTTTAAACCACATTTTGATCTGAAGCAGAAGTAGAAATGCCAGACACAAACAATCTGTGATTTTAGCAGTAAAGTGAAAATCACAGAATTAGATACTAGGGTGGTTGTGGGTTGATAATCAACTGCAAGGATCTTGGATACATAGTCATAAGAGCAAGTGCATTGTATATTTGAAGATATCATTGTGCTAAATCCTTTCTTCCTACTTGAATTGCAAAGAATTAAACTATTATGAATTGTTTCCTCATCAGTAACTAACCCAAGGAACCCAAAGGATCACATGTGTGTGAAAGGGAAGAGACAGAACTGCTTTTGAACACTTACTGAGGAAAATGAAACTCTGTCCTCTTTTCAAAAACAAATATATAATGACTGATAAAGTTGATTATAACTTGTAAGGCACTTGATTTCTATAGACATATCAGCTTTGGCAGTTGCCCATGGACTTTACACTGTTGAGCAGTTTATCAGATTGAAAATGATGAACTTCTCAGCCAGGGGAGGAAAAACTACATCAGTTACTTATTTTTCTTTAGATTTGACTAAATATTGTTTCTAGAGCTGCAGGTAGCATGGTTTAGGGTGATTTTAGGGAAAGAGTAGCCAAGTATCTTATCTACTCTTCATAATAAATGATACATTGCTTTCCAAAAGTGCCGCCAAAACTTGATATAGAATTTTCCATCGAAAAGACTGGAATTCCACATATTGCTCAGACAAAAAAAATCAGTATTTTACTCATGAGGCATCATAATATTCTCATCTAGTAGAAATTTTTTAAGGGAAGGGGAATTCAATGTACTGAATCAACTGAGAAGAATAAATACACAAATTAACTTTTGGCACATCTTTTGTTCTGGGCCATTATACATTGTGTTGCAATTCCCCTATTGAATCACTTCTGAAAAAAATGTCTTGCATAATGGCATTTTAGTCATCCCTATAATGTCAACAAACAAGGCAGATTAATGCTTCCAGTCCTGAGATGTCTTGCACTATGCTTATTAGAATTGTAGTCAGATCTTCATTAGAATGAATGACATCTGATTCCATAAGGCAGTCACAACAGAGGCACCTTCTTGCTATGGTGTCACCCTGCAGATGACAATGTAGGCCATTATGAATGACACTCCACAATTCGTTACTTCCTGCCTCAAATTGTAGTTAATCTTTCATCCAAACTGTACACATGTGCAGCTTTAAGTGGCCTATCACAGTGAGTACCCAGTAATGCTGCAAGCACATGGAGACTGACAGAAGGTAAATTGCTTGTCAGGAGGTCTGTATTTCAATTCACAGCATATTCCAAACACGTCGTGGTGAAAGCACGCCACAACAGCTGCTTTCATTGCTAACTATTTTTGATGTAAATGTCAATAAAGCTCCAGGCCCTTTCATATTTTTGGCCAAGAATGTCCATCTTTCCCTATGCAGGCTGGCAGGTGGAGTTCCATTTATCTACTCTTAGGAACATGTCCTATAATAATGATGGCCTCTGGAGGCCGTTTAGGGTGATTGAGAGCAGTGATTGGGACAATAGGCTGCTGAATTTCATTGCTAGAGTGGGTTGACAGGTGACTGCTTTTATACCCTCTCATCTGGTGGGGAAGGAAATAAAACACACACTTCCATCCAGTCCACAGACAATCACCTCCAGGTTGAAGATCTACACCTATAGTTCATTCCATTCATTGAAAAAAGATTGAGAGCCATGGTTATTAAACAATCACAAATTCCCCAGCAGATCTAGGGTTTTTAAAGAGACAACAGCATTTATTTTCTGTAGGATTACAGATAGAATTAAGCAAGCAATTTTGAATGGAATATGTATGCCTTTGAGGACCTTCCTCCTTCTCCTTGCAAATGTCCCTTTTGGGATACCAGCTGTTCATGCTATATAACAAACTCTCTTTTAACTAATGCTCTGAGGAAGATGACTGAAGCTTGACCTTTAACAGCTGAAAGCTAGCAGATATATTAAAAATCAATTCAAGGACGGTGCTTTTGAGCATGTTTGCATTCAAATATGTCAGTATGTTACAGCACTGAGTACAGAGTATAACAGCGTAGAGGAAAACTTCATAATCTTTTATTCACAACATTTATTGAGTATCTGCTATAGGCAAGATAATATATTTTACACTAGAATTAGGAATATAAATTAGAATTAGATAAACCCATAGAGGTAGTAAGAATAATAATCTGAAGTGAGATAAAGTATAATGTAACTTGTATTTCTATTTTTATAACACTTCTTTGATTTTTATTTTTGTGCATTATTTATAATGTACATAATACATTTTATGTAGTATTGCAGATAAAATTTATAATAAATATTTGTAGTACATGCTCTGTTTTTTCCTATTGATATGAGTATGTGACTAAAAGTTTGGGTACAGTTTTCTCAAGAAAGGAGCATAGTTCTAAGGCTGGCGTTAGACTGATTTGTTTTCAATCAAATCTCCAGTGCTTATTTATCTACTAGCCTTGGGAGGTTATATAAACTTTATTTAAACTTTATTAGACTTCCAGGGAAGATGGCAGAGTGGGAGGACCCTAAGCTCACTTTGTCCCACATATACCCAGAAAATGACCAAAGACTAGCAGAACAGATTCTCCACAGCTAAATATAGAGAAGAGGCCACATTGAAGAGGGTAGGAAGTGTGGAGACATGGTTGTGAACTAAACAGACCCATGGGACTGTCCATGGGCGGTAGAGCTGCTGCAGGTGCAGAGAGGGGAAAGAGACCCTCATACCAGGCACCCCAGGCACAGGAAACCCACGTGGGGAAGATGAATCCCCATAACATTTGTCTTTGGAAACTAGAGGGACCTAATTTCACGAGTTCTTACAATCAGTGGGGCATAACATCTGGAACTTAGAAATCAGCAGACTTGGCTTTGGGAGAGCCAGGAGGGCAGAATCCCAGCCCTTAAAGAGGCAGCACAACAAACAGCCCTGCAGAGATACAGCATAGAAGCAGCAGTTTGAAAAAATCCTGGGATATAAAGGAGAGAGATTTGTTTACTAATCTTAACATGCACTGTGGGAGCATGGATCATTGGGAGACTTCTCCAAGAAAAAAAGAGCTGGCAGGAAACATTTTCCTCCCCTACCCCAATCTAGACTCATGGACACCTGCAGGAACCAGCACAATGCCAGTATTAGCTACCTAACTTGCTAACAGCACATCCCAACCCTGTGCTCTCCTGCAAATGCACCCCTTCCACCAGGCCTCAGCTCCAGGTTCCCTCCCACAGCTGATCTGCCCAAACCTTGCTAATACCACATACCCCACCCTTGTGATCTCCTGTAGGCCTGTCCCCTCCAATGCACCATTGGCCAGAGCCCTTCCAAAGAGGTGCCACAAGCTTGATAGTATCCAAGCATCCCTGACAGGGACCAGCACCACTCCATAGTAATTTCTGCTCCAAGGAGAGGGGAAGGTAACCACACACATCAGTCCAACTGTGGCCCCAAATGTGGGTTGGGGGCAGACATCTGGTTGACTGCAGGCCCTGCCCACCAACTAAAGCTTCTCAGGGGACAACATAGAGAAATTGCCCTGCAGTTCAGTGCTAGCACATCTCTGGAAAATGCCTGGTCTGATTCATCTCAAGCCCAAGGCAGCCCTAGACTGGTCCACTTAACAACACAGGGACCAAACCCTGCCCACAACAGGCAGAGAGCCATTACAGATTACTGGTTGAAGGCAAAAGTGACTCAGACACAACAGTAGGGCACAAACAACACACATGGGAGACACCCGTGAAGTGCCAGGTTCTGGTGAACAGAGGACATTACACAACAGGGCACCACAGGATCTCTTCTTCATAAGGCAAATACTTTCAAGAGCAGGAGATTTAGCTGGCTTTCTTAATACATAGAAACAGACACAAAGAGTTAGAAAAATTTAGGAGACAAGGAGATATGCCCCAAATGAAAGAACAGGACAAAATCACTAGGAACAGAGCTAAAAGAAATGGAGAGAAGTAATATGCTTGATAGAGAACTTACAGTAATGGTCATAAAGATAGTCACTGGACTTGAGAAAAAAGTAGATGACCTCAGTGAGACCCCTTAACAAAGAGATAGAAAACATAAGAAAGAACCAATCAGAGATTAAGAACTCAGTAACTGTAATTCAAAAATACACTAGATGGAATAAATAGTAGATTAGAGGAAGCAGAAGAATAGAACAGTAACCTGGAGGACAGAATAATGGAAAACAATCAAGCTGAACAGAACAGAAAAGAAAGAATAAAAAAAATGAAAATAGATTAAGGAGATTCAGTGACACCATGAAGCATAATAACATTTGCATTATAGGGATCCCAGAAGGAGAAGAGAGAGAAAAGGGGGCAGAAAATTTATATGAAGAAACAATAGCTGAATAGTTCCAATTCTGTGGAAGAAAACAGAAACCCAGATTCAGGAGTCACAGAGCCCCCCAAAAATATCAGCCCAAGGAGGTCCATACCAAGACTCATAGTAATTAAAATAGTAAAAAAGTAGTGATAAAGAGAAAATTTTAAAAGTAGCAAGAGAAAGGAAAACAGTTATATACAAGGGAAACCCTATAAGGCTATCAGCTGATTTTTCAGCAGAAACTTTGGAGACCAGAAGGAAGTGTCATGATATATTCAAAGAAAAAACCTGCAACCAAGAATATTCTATCCAGCAAGGCTTCCATTCAGAATAGAAGGAGAGATAAAGAGTTTCTTGGACAAACAAAAGTTAAACGAATTCATGACCACTAAATCATCTCTACAAGAAATGTTAAAGGGGACTCTTTGAGTGGAAAGGAAAGACCATAGCAGGAGGAAGAAAAGTAGGAAGCACAAAAGCAGTAAAATTCAGTATATTTATAACAAACAGTCAAGGGATTCACAAAATAAAAGGATATAAAGTATGATACCATTTACATAAACACAAGGTAGGAAAGAGGAGTAAAGAATGGATTCACACCTAAGCAACCATCAACTTAATGTAGACCACCATATGCCAAGAAGTTATTTACAAGCCTAATGTTAACCACAAATTAAATCAGGAATAGATATCCAAAAAATCCAGAGAAAGGAATCCAAGTACATCACTGAAGAAACCAGAAAACTGTGCAAGAAGAGAGCAAGACGAGAAAGGAACAGAGAAGAACTACAAAAACAACTGTAAAATGAGTAACACAGTGACAATAAGTACATACCTATCACCACTTACTTTGAATGTAAATGGACTAAAAGCTCCAATCAAAAGACAGGGGGACAGAATGGATAAAAAGGCAAGAAGATCCCTCTACCTGCTGCCTACAAAAGACTAATTTCAGACCTAAAGGCATATGCGGATTGAAAGTGAAGGGATGGAAAAGCATTTATCATGCACATGGAAGCAAAAAGAAAGCAGGAGTAGTAATACTTACATTGGGTAAAATAGACTTTAAAACAAAGACTGTAACAATAGGCAAAGAAGGACACTATAAAATTATAAAGAGAACAATGCAACAAGAAGATATAACAATTGTAAATATTTATGCACCCAACATGGGAGCACCCAAATATATAAAGCAGTTAATAACAAACATAAAGGAAGTAATATAATAATAGAAGATTTTAACGCTCCACTTACATCAATGGATAGATCATCCAACAGAAAATCAACAAGGAAACAGTGTCTCTGAATTTCACATTGGACCAGATGGATTTAATTGTTATATTCACAACATGCCATCCTAAAACAAGGAATACATATTCTTTTCAAGTGTACATGGAACATTATCCAAAATATATCACATATTATGCCAACAAATTCATTAAGATTGAAGTCATACCATGTTCTGACCACAACACTATGAAACTAGAAATCAACCATAGGGGGAAAAAAAATCTGGAAAGAATGCAAATACATGGAGGTTAAATAACATGCTACTAAACCATAAATGGGTCAAACAAGAAATCAAAGGAGAAATCCAAAAACATATGGATACAAATGAAAATGAAACACAGTGGTCCAAAATCCTTGGGATGCAGCAAAAGCTGTTCTAACAGGGAAGTTTATAGCCTACCTCAAGAAACAAGAAAATCTCAAACAACCTAACCTTACTCATAAGGAAGCTAGAAAAAGAACAAACAAAACCCAAAACCAGTAGAAGGAAGGAAATAATAAAGATTAGAGCAGAAATAAACAAAATAGAAACTAGAAAAACAATAGAACATATCAATGAAACCAGGAACTAGTTGTTTGAAAAGATCAACAAATTGATAAACCTTTAGCCAGACTTAACAAAAATAAATAAAGAAAAAGAGAGAGGGCCCAAATAAAATTAAAAAATGGAAAGGAGAAATAACAACCAACCCACAGAAATACAAAGGATTATAAAAGAATATTATGAAGAATTATATGTCAACAAACTGGACAACCTAGAAGAAATGGATAAATTCCTAGAAACATATATTCTCCCAAAACTGAATCAGGAAGAAATAGAAAACTTCAACAGACTGATTACCAGCAAAGAAATTGAACAGTAGTCACACAACAAACAAAAGTTCAGGACCAGATAGTCTCACAGGTGGATTCTAACAAACATTTAAAGAAGAGTTAATGCCTATTCTTTAAAAAAAAAATAGAAGAGGCTCTCTCTCTTTCTATCAATAAGAGAAAGGATAAAAACCATATGATCATTCCAATAGATGCAGAAAAAGCATTTGACAAAGCAGAACATCCATTCATGACAAAACTCTCAACCAAGTAGTCCTTGAGGGAGCATACCTCAACATAATAAAGGCCCTATGTGAAAACCCACAGTTAACATCATTGGTGAAAAACAGAGCTTTTCATCTAAGATCAAGAACAAGCTAAGGATGTCCACTCTCATCATTTTTACTCAACTTAGTACTGGAAGTCCTAGCCACAGTAATCAGACAAGAAAAAGAAATAAAAGACATCCAAATTGGTAAGGAAGAAGTAAAGCTTTCACTGTTTGTAGATGACATGATACTCTATACAGAAGACCCTAAAGACTCCACCAAAAAACTACTAGAACTGATGAATTCAGTAAGGTCATAGGATACAAAATCAATATACAGAAATCTGTTGCATTTCTATACACTAATAATGAAGCAACAGAAAGAGAAATTAAGAAAACAATTACATTTACAAATGCACCAAAAAATTTAAATACCTAGGAATAAACTTAGCCAAGGAAATAAAAGACCTGTATCTGAAAACTATAAAACGTTGATGAAAGAAATTGAAGACAAGACAAACAAATGGAAAGCTATTCCATGCTGATGGATTAGAAGAACAAATATTGTTAAAATGTCCCTACCACCCAAAGCAATCTACAGATTTAATGCAATCCCTGCCAAATACCAACTGCAGTTTTTGCAGAACTAGAACAAATAATCCTAAAATTTGTATGAAACTACAAAAGAGTAGTAACCAAAGCAATCTTGAAAAAGAACAAAACAAGGTATCACAGTCCCGGATTTCAAGATATACTAAAAAGCTGTAGTAATCAAAATAACATGGTATTGGCACAAAAATAGACAATAGAACAGGGAAGAGAGCCCAGAAATAAACCAATGATTATGTGGTTAATTAATCTTCCACAAAGGAGGCAAGAATATGCAATGGGCAAAAGACAGTTTCTTCAACAAATGGTGTTGGGAAAACTAGACAGCTGCATGCAAAAGAATGAAACTAGACCACTTTCTTATACCATACACAAAAATAAATTCAAAATGGATTAAGGACCTAAATGTGAGACCTGAACCCATAAAAACCCTTGAAAAGAGCATACGCAGTCATTTCTCTGACATCAGCCATAGCAACATTTTTCTAGATATGTCTCCTGAGGCAAGGGAAACAAAAGCAAAAATAAACTATTGGAACTACATCAAAATATCTGAACAGCAAAGGGAACAGTCAGCAAAACAAAAAGACCACCTACTGAATGGGAGAAGATATTTGTAAATGACATATCTGATAGAGGCTTAGTATCCAAAACATATAAAGAGATTCTACAATTCGACACCCTTAAAATAAATAATTCAATTAAGAAATGGGCAGAAGACATGAACAGACATTTCTCCAAAGAAAACATACAGATGGCCAATAGAAACATGAAAAGTTGCTCAATATCACTAATCATCAGGGAAATGCAAATCAAAACCACAGTGAGTTATCACCCCATACCTGTCAGAAGGGCTAAAATCAAAACACAAAAAACAGCAATTGTTGGCAAGGATGTGGAGAAAAAGAAACCCTAGTCTACTGTTGGTGGGGATACATACTGGTGCAGCTATTGCAGAAAACAATATGGAGTTTTCTTAAAAAATTAAAAATAGAACTACTCTACAATCCAGTAATCATGCTACTGTGTATTTACCCCCCAAATACAAAAACACTAATGCAAAGGGATACATGCAACCCCTATATTTATAGCAGCATTATTTACAATAAATTATGGAAGCAGTCCCAAGTGTCCATCAATAGGTGAATGGATAAAGCTGAATAGATACACAACAGATTACTCAGCCATAAAGAGGGATGAAATCTTGCCATTTGCAATGACATGAATGGAGCTAGAGGATATAATGCTAAGTGAAATAAGTCAGTCACAGAAAGACAAATGCCACATGATTTCACTCGTATGTGCAATTTAAGAATCAAAACAAATGAACATAGGGGGAAAAGAAAAGAGGGCAGAACCAAGAAATAGTTTCTTAACTAAAGAGAACAAAAAGGTGGGCAGGAGGGATGG